>NC_072440.2:109319687-109625000 GCF_028878055.3 Symphalangus syndactylus | reverse complement strand
CTGTGGACCCACGGGGCTGTCTCCCCTTGTCTGACTTGGCGCCAACTCGAGAGAATCTGGTCCCAGCAGAGGGACTGCAGGAGGCCCAGCCTAGGCACAGGGGTTGCTGCCAGCCCTGACCCGGCTGAGGTCCCAGTAAGCCGTGAAGCAGAACCTGTCCAGGTGGCATCTTTAACTTCTTGCCTTAATATTACATTACCGCCAGTGACAGAGCACACAACAACACAACAACCATACAACAACCACACAACCACACCACACACCACCACCACCACACAACATCACAACACAACCACACCACCACATTACATTCCTACCAGTGACAGAGCACACGACAACACAACAACCATACAACAACCACACAACCACACCACACACCACCACCACCACAACAGCAGCAGCAGAGCGTCCCAGAGTCTCCCTGCCTGCTCCGGAGGCTGTGGCCTGGCCATGCAAGCTCTTCCCCTCCTCAGTCTTCCACAGGGATTCCTCCCTGGTCAGGCCTCTTCTCGGAGACTTGGTGAAGTAGAAGCAGGCAGAGATAGGCAGGAGGTGCAAGCTAAAAGCCACCGATGGCCAGGCTGGAGGAGAACTTGGGGTGGGAGATGGCTGAGCTGAGCTCAGGGGCAGGTGTGGATGGAGAGGAGCACGTGGCTGCGCCCTGTCCTCTGGGCTCAGAGCCCCTGGGACTGGGTCCTGTGAGAGCAGCTCTTGCCACCACCTCCCCTCCACCTCTGAGCACTCTGTCCACCATTCCAGCCACCATCTCCCCTCCACCTCTGAGCACCTGTCCACCGTTTCAGCCACCATCTCCCCTCCACCTCTAGGCACCCTGTCCACCGCTCCAGCCACCGCCTCCCTTCCACCTTTGGCCACCCTGTCCACCATTTCAGCCACCACTTCCCCTCCACCTCTGGGCACCCTGTCCACCATTCCAGCCACCGCCTCCCTTCCACCTTTGGCCACCCTGTCCACCCCTCCACCCACTGCCTTCAGAAAACCTGGCCTCCTCGGCTGCCTGCATCCTGTGTGCTCCCAGATCTCTGCGTGGCTCCCACACAGCCCTCGGCCGTTCTGCCTGACATGGAAAGGACCAGGGCTGAACACGGTAGCAGCGCCTGCACCGCGCAGGCTGTGGAGTTGACGGAACTCTTCCACACATAGTCTAAGTGTCTCTTGTACAACCTTGTGAGAAAGGACACTGATGAGAGGCCATGGGGCTCGCCAGCATCCACGATCTCCCCTCCTTCCTGGGCACACAGCTGGGCTCGTATCTCCGGCCCCCTTGGGCTGCAAGGTGGAGCTCTGGTCACCGGAATGTGAGCCGAGAGCCCAGCCCCACTTCCAGCCATGAACCTGAGAGGGTCCTGTGAGCCTGAATTTCCTCCCCAGTGGGCTGATGGGGGAACTCTTTGAGGACCGGCGGGAGGAGCCACCACATGGAAGGGCCCTGGGATGGCCCACGGCCCTGCTGATCACCATTCTCCTGTGATGCGAGACACGGCCAGGGCGGTGTGGGTGATGGAGTCCTCCAGGGGCACATGGTGAGCAGGGGCCCTCTCTACACCCCACAGGGTCAGGCGGCCTCACCTTCATTCTGCACCCGCAGCACCTGCTTGCCTCGGTTGGCTCTGACCACGGTGAGAAACAGACCTCAGTGGTGCTAAGCCGCTGAAATCAGGTTTCCTATAGGAGTTACAGGCATTCAGGTCTATAGGAGTTATAGGCATTCAGGTCTATAGGAGTTATAGGCATTCAGGTCTATAGGAGTTATAGGCATTCAGGTCTATAGGAGTCATACCCATCCTAACTAATGCCTGTGGATGGGTATTTTGTGTTTCTTTATTCAAAAGTGAGGAATCCGTGGCTTGAAAGCTCTGTGATTTACCCGAAGTCACACAGCAGAAAACTGAGCAGAACTCCTGTTAGCATACAAGGTGCCAGTGTAGGCCATCTGGTGGGTTTATTCTGCTGCTTCACACACCTGGCACCGACCCCCTCGCATCCAGGGCACGTGTGAGTGCAGAGAGCCTGGGGGCTATTCTATTATTTACCCCACACAACCCTCACACAGAACCTCGCATGGCATAGACGGTGCTCAAGAAACTGTTGAATGGATCATCCCTGGGTTAATGTGGAACGCAAGTTTTCTGTAAGTTTAGTTTATTTAATTCAACTTTAAGGTGGATAATTATTGTTTACTTTGGGAAAAAATTGTTGAATTTCAATTGTTGAAGTCTATGAATGACCCTTGAGTTTAAAAGTTAGGGAAGGGTGAGCCTGAAGAGCTTTAATTAATGCACTGAAGAAGGATGTGACAGAAAGCTTTGCACTCGTCACACCTACGCGTCTTGTCTCCAGGAGGTAACAGGGAGGGTGCGGGGGAGGCTGCTGAGAGGTTTTGAAATTATACAGAGCTGGATTTGAACCCCTTTCAGCAACATGCTTTCTGTGGGACTTCTCTAGGACTCATTTTTCTTTTCCGTAAAACAATGTTAAAAAGTCCTATTTCTAGGGTTGTTAATAAAAAACAACATTTATTAATCATCTACTATGTGTCACAAACTGCGTTATGCATGTGTAGACATGGTCTTATTTCATCAAGCTACTGTGGCTGGTGAGTGGCAGAACAGAAACTGAAGTCTGGGTATCTCTGACTGCAGAGCCCACGTGTTTACCCCGTTTCTGGCACCTCCTCCAGAGCACAATGTGAGTTCAGATTAAAGGAGACCACTGCGGTGAAATGGAAAGCAAAGCCCTTTGATCTGGCAGCTCTCAGACCGCTAGTGCCTCCCTCCCAGCCCTCCTTCCTCTCCCTGCACCTCTCAGTGCCTGCAGGTGGGATCCTGACCCTTCCATCTGGGCCGTCCCCCGACTCCTCATGTCTTAGCTGTCCCACTCCGAGTAGCCACGAGAGGAGATGCCACTCAGAAAACTCTCTGGGGACTTAAAAATTGAGGTACAATTCATACACCATTCTGGAGATTTTAAAATCTAGACAGAGAAACTGTTCTCTTATTGGTCACAAAGATTCCAGTTTCAGAGCAGGAAGTGGCCAGAGGCCATGGCCCCAGCCTCTTGGAGGAGCTGATATGAGAGGAGAAACCTGAACCCTGAGAAGACCAATGAGAAGGAAGCGCTGAGGGCACCTGCCCTGGGCTCGGCAGCCCTGGTGTGTGCCACTCCCGCAAGCTGGTTATGTGGGCCAAGTGTTCCTCTCAGAGGGTGCACAGCCTAAGCTGGCTTTTGCCTCATGCAAGCGTTCGCTCATCCTCAGAGGTACATATTATTATGTTTTACTGACAGAAATCCTGACAACTGTAATCCATGCAGTGACTCATGTGCAATTGCAGGAAATGAGCCATCCCCTCTGCTTGGAATTCTCTCCCCTCCACCCTCATAGCTTTCACTCCTTTTGTTTTTAAGATCTCATCTTAACGGAGTCTTCCCCGACAAGCTTTTCTGAGGGATGCCCTCCCTCCTGCCCATTCCGTCCACATTACTGCATGATGTTCATTGCCACCAGATCATTTAGTTCAAGCCATAAGAGCATACTTATTTGCTTATATGATTATTTTCTGTATACCCACATTGTTTGGGAGAATTTCAGCTGTGTGACTAATAGGACACTGAAAATAACTGAGTCTTAAATAAGACAGAGGTTTATTTTTACCTCACATAAAATAAGTTCAGAGATAAGCAGTCTGGGGCTGGTGTGACAGCTCCACAATATCAGAGACTCTGGCTCCCTCAATTCCACTCCTCAGCCATCCCCACACGACATGACCCATGCTCCAAGAAGGCTGCTTGAGCTCCTGCCCTCGCATTCCTATTCCAGCCAGCGGGAAGTGGGAAGGGACTGAAACAGAGCTGCTTTCTCCCTTATATAGGCACCTTCTGGAATTTTAACCCCACTCTTCTGCCCCTGCCTTTTGGATCAGAGCCCATTCTCATTCTCTTGTCTACAGAGGAAATGGGGGAGTATAATCTCATATTTGATGGCCATGTGCCTCAGTAAGAATTTGAAATTGTACAATTAAGAAGGGATAAAAGGATATTGGGGGTGGGGGAATCTCTGTCCTTCTCCACTCACAGGCAGTGACACACAGGAAGGAAGGTGCCATGTGTTTGTGGCTGACCAACAGGTACCCAGCACTGTGCAGAGTCAGCACCCAGGGCACAGTTGTGAAAAATATGACTGTATGGAACAAATGAACTCCTGCCCTTACCTAGACTGTTCAGAGAATTGGATGACAGCTAGAGTGTTTGAAAAACTGCTCTTTCCGGCAGGGCGCAGTGGCTCACGTCCATAACCCCAGCACTATAGGAGGCCAAGGCAGGTGGATCACTTGAGGTCAGGAGTTCGAGACCAGCCTGGTCAACATGGTGAAACCCCATCTCTACTAAAAATACAAAAATTAGCAAGGTGTGGTGGCGCATGCCTGTAATCCCAGCTACTCAAGAAGCTAAAGCAGGAGAGTCTCTTGAACCTGGGAGGTGGAGGTTGCAGTGAGCTGAGATCATGCTACTGCACACCAGCCTGGGCAACAGAGTGAGACTCTGTCTCAAAAAAAAGAAAAAGAAAAAGAAAAACTCCTCTTTCCTATGTATTATTATGCAGAGAATTAGCAAATCACTAGGCAAGAAACACAAGAAAAATGATTCTAATAATTTCTCTCACTCTATGCCCAAGCTTGCTCATCTGTTGGTTTGCATTCCCACGCCTTCCCCTTCCTGTCTCCTGCTCCTGTTGAAAGGGAATGCGGAATGTACCCGGCCCTCCGGTGGTCTGCAGCCCGTGTTCCCTTGGCTGCTTCGCCTCCAGCCTCCGTGTGCTTCCTTTTCCTTAGGGCTGGAGAGTGTCCAGTGCCTTGCACCCAGACCCCACTTCGTTAATGGCAGAACACAAAGCCAGGATCTCCTCCAACAGCACATCCCTCTCCTGCTGCAGGCTGTGCTTCTCCCCGTCCTTCTGCAGCCCCGTCTCTGGACAGGCAGCATTCCCCTCCCTCACTTCTGCGGCCGGGATCCAGCCCCCGTGGGCTGCTGAGGTTGGCAGAGCTGCTGAAAGACCTCTCTGTCCAGACGCCCAGGCTCCGACGATGCGAACCTGCACTCGGGCTGTCCGCTTCCTCGGTGGCGGGACGTGGGACTCTGCTCCTCCCCACTCACCTCATTTGGTTTCCAGGCAGCCTCTTTCCTGAGCTTCCTGCCTCTGCAGCCACCTCCAGGCATCTCCTTTGCAGGCCCTGCATCCTCCTGCCCCACGTGTAGTGATGTTCCCAGGCTACGCTGTGGTCCTTCAGTTCTCACTCCCAGGAAAACCTTATCCCAGCTCGCGGCTGTCACTGCCTATCCATGGCACTCGCCACATCACGCCGCCAGTGCAGATGGAGACAGCTCCCCACGGAGTTACCCTTAGGGGCCTCATCAGAACCCACAGCTCAAGTTCCTCAAGGCTTCCCAGCCATGCCTATCTCTCCATCTCTCTAGATCCAGCCTCTGGTTGTCCAGGGCAGCCTAGGTTTCCTCTCCTGTCTCCTCACATTCCACTTAGCGCCAAATGCTGCTGGTTTCCCTCTCAGGTGCTTCCTGTATCTGCCTCTGCATCCCATGGGTGCTGACTTAATCTTCTCCCCGTGGCCTCCCCAGGTTCTGCCCCAGCCTCCGCACAGGCTCCACACTTCCACCCAAGACGGGCCCAGGGACATTTCCCATGGAAGCCTGGTTACCCATGTGCCCTCTCTGAGCAGAAGCCTCCCTGTCACCCCAGACCCAGCTGTGGGTGCTGATGGTTACGCATGTGCCCTCTCTGAGAGGAAGCCTGCCTGTTACCCCAGACTCAGCCGTGGGTGCTGATGGTGATGTTCCTGATACCTGTCCAGCCCAGCACCCTGGATTATCCAACACACCCCTCCTGTGGCCGTCTGAGTCCCCTGGACTTCCTGAACATGGTGCCCTCCCCCATGCCCTCCTCTGCCTGTGAGCTCCTTCCCCAACCTGCTTATGGCCCCACTAATCACTTTCATCTTGCCGCTCAGCTCAGACGTCTCCAAGAGGCTTTTGTCACCTGTTCACCTTGGTGCTCGTTGTAACTGCACTTAATTACTTGTGTAGAAATGGGACTCGGTCTCACCCACAGGGCTCCAGGCCCTATGAGCAGGACAGGGGTCAGAGACCACATCTGATTTGCTCACTGCTGTGTCCCTGAGATCTGATTTGCTCACTGCTGCGTCCCTGAGATCTGATTTGCTTGCTGCTGTGTCCCTGAGACCCAACCAAGGGCCCAGCACACAGGACGGTTTCAGGCATTACGGGCACATTTGCCTCCTGCCTGTCTCCTCCTCAGATGCAGGATGTCAGCACCAGGGCCTGGAATCATCAGATCCTCTGTCCCAAGCTGGAGACCCTAGCGGAGGGGTTCAACATGTATCCATGGAGTAAATGATGGAAAATTTCTGTTGCTCAGGCTTGGATACCCTATTTGATGATACAGCATTTCTGCACAGTTAGGCAGGGTCCACACAGCCATTAGAGAAATGTTATTCCTACTTGGACAAAATGTGCACACTTCTGATTAACAGGTTGTTTGGGGAAAGATGAGGGTCCTATTTGAGTTTTTAAAATCCCGACGCCAAGGGGAGGATCCTGGGAGGCCAGGGCATAACATAGCGTGGGTCCCAAGAGGTGAGCCTGGTGCCTCTCCAACGCCTCAGCCAGCCTTCCCCAGGCTCCCTGCATCTCTGAGGGGTCAGGTGGCTTCCCAGATCCTGAACCCCTTTGCAACACAGTCTTGGGGTAACCCACCTGAGCTGCACTGCAAACCCCATCACACTCTCCTGAAGTTCTCCAGGGCTTCCCATGGCCTGCCGGAGAAAGAGTCCCTTGCCCAGCACAGATCTCTGTCGGGTCCAAGCAGCAGGCATGCTCTGCCCACGTCTCGCACAGTGCCCAGCATGGTGCTTGCACAGGACCATGTTCTCAGAGGGCCCTTGGGTATCGGTGATGTTACAGAATGTTCTGTGGGTCTTCATCAGGTCCTTAATCTGTTGCTTGTGTTTTTTCACGGTTAGGAAGAATTGGCCTGTGCTGATATACTAGTCCTTTTATTGCTGTGTCTAGACGTGATTTCCTGCACACGGACCTCTGTAGGAAATGAGGCAGGTGCAAAAATTTGCAGCAGCAGGTGCCATGAGGCCTGAGAAAGACTCAGACACAGAGAATAGCAGGGAGGGAAAAGTGCCCTGTGCTGGGCAAACAGGAGTCGGGGACACAGACGTGGCTGGAGGGTGGGGCCAGTTAGAAGACTCACAGTGGGAAAGCAGGGAGGTAGGCTGGGAAGAAAAACAACTTTTACAGTCCCTAGAGGGAATTTAAAGGAGTTGTCCTCATCCATTTGGACGAATCCTGATTCTTAAATAAAACCAGACTGTAGATTATACACTCTTTGTGTGTGTATGCTATATGTGCATTTGTATGTGTACCTAAATACTGTGTGTGCATGCTATGTGTTTGTATGTATATGCTATGTGCATACATGTGTTTGTTGTGTGTGTGCATGTTTTGTGTTCTGTATGTGTGTTTATACTACATTTGCACTTGTGCTTATAGGGATAAGCTGTGTTTGTGAATGTGCTTGTATGTGTGTTTGCATGTGTGCACGTGTTCTACATGGGTAATGTGTGTGTGCATGTGTATGTATGCTGTGTGTGTATGCTGTATGTGTGCCTTGTGTGTCTACATAATATATGTTCATGCACAATGTGTGTGAATGCATATGTGCATGAGATGTGTGTGTATGTTGCGATGTGCTTGTGTGCACATGTGTGTATGCTGTGTGATTTATGCTATATGTATGTGTGTGCTATGTGAGTGCTAGTGTGTGTGGGCCTACATACTAGATGTGTGTGTATAGTGTGTGTGCACTCTATGTGTATGTGTGTATGCTATATATGTGTGTCATATGTGTGTTTGTGTGTGCCGTGTGTGCATATGTGTATGCTGCATGCATGTTTGTGTGTGTGCTGTGTATGCACATGTGTGTACTCTATGCATGTATTTGTGTGTGAGCGTGAGTGTATGTATGCTAAATTTGTGTGTGTGCTTGAATGCTATTATGTGTGGGCATGTGTATGTACGTGTATACTTCGTGTGCATTTACACTGTGGGTATGTGTGCACATGCACTGCCTTCTGTTCAGAGTACAAGACACACAGTCCTCCACAGGACCACACATACAAGCCAGGGAGCCCAGGTCTGGGGCGTGTCTGCCTCCTGCCCTCCAGATACAAGCCAAGCAGAACCAGCTTCTCCCCCTACATGCTCAGGACATCAGGGACTTTGCCAAATTGCAACTCACTGTCTGTCTCCACAGCCTGACCCTTAGCTTCCACAGCAAAGTGCCTACCTAACTCTAAGCTGCTGCCCCAAATAGATTGCACACCTGGTATCAGCATGTACAGACAAATGCCTCACTGTTGTCCAATAAATACTGATGACATTGGCGAAGTTAAGGCCTTGGCCCAGCATTGCTCATTGAAGTGATAAACCAGCAGCTTTGACAGCTAAACTCATTCCAAAAGCAGTTTAAAAAAACAAATGAAGCAGGATAATGCAATGACACTTCACAACTTAAGCTTTGGAGGGACAGTTAGGCGGCGGGTTCCCTGATTGTTGTTTCCCAGCTCCTGACTGTACGGATGACGCTTATTTCCTCTGATACCAAATTAGAACCCTCAAGTCTCTGTCTCCTGAAACAGAAGAACCATCGGCAGAGCCTCAGTGTGACGAAGCCCATCCGCCCGGGAGTCTGGGCTCAGCCTGGCACATGCTGCCCTCTTCTTCGGATCAGGGCATCGGGCCATTCGGTTTAAATAAAAGACTCCATGACACTGAAGGCAGCTTTGGAGAAACCTGACAAGGGCTAGGTGAGAAGTGAATGGCTGACAAGGAGCAGGGAAGCTGCATTTCTTCTCCCCTCTGCGAGAAGCTCAGTAAGTCACGCAGAAAGGTCTCCCTTCCGATGCCTATGAGTGATCTCCCATCAGAGTTAATGGGACTTACCCTGTGCATGGAGCACTGAGAGCCGGTGATTGCAATCTCAGCTCTAAACAGCCTGTTCTTATTCCAGACCCTCTGGAGTCCTCTGCCTTTATGGCCTTTCTGTGTTCTCCCCCACAGTTCCATTTCCTACTGAGTCAAATCACAAGTTCAGATTTTTGAAAATTTCCGAGTCTTGTCAGAGTGAGACTTGGCTAAGATATAAATTTGGTGAAGACACGGTCCATTAGAAGATATCTCTTTTTATTTCGCCTGCATAAAATAATGAGGGCTTTAAAAATGGCTCTAATTTTCTTGACAAATAATAGAGTTTGAGGTGATATCAGTAGAGGGATTAATAAGGACAATAAAGCATATTTTGTAGACCAAAGCAAAGAAATAAAAGAGTTGTGATGAAAGCTGAGAGATCTGGGCAGGAGTGACTGCACACTGAAGGTAATGAACATATGGAATAAATGAGGAGACAAGGCAAATGTAGCAAAAAATTAATTCAAGCCCCTGACTTATTTCAAGGGAAGGAAGGCATGTCGACAGATGGTAAAACATCAGGAATGCAGGAGTAAGATAAATTTTAAGAGGACAGGTGTGCAGGACAGAATGGCCCTTTCTGCTCTGAAATGCTCTTCCCTCTTTAATATTTCATTGCTGGTTGGATCCCAAGGCACAGCCTGCATTAGGTACCCATTGCAATATGCCCTTACGAAAGGGCTGTACGTCTTGTCTCTGCTACGAGGCTGAACTTTAATCCACCCTGAGAGATGTATGGCTCCTTCTCCCTCTCCAGCAGGGATGCTGAAGAGCCTAAATTCAGGAAGGAACGCTCTTTTAAAAGGCGATCCTGCTATTAATGCAGGCTCTAATTTAAAATTACCACAAGGTTCTGTGCACAAAATACCAGAAGTCCTAAAGACATAAATGTGTTTGACTATATACAAGAGTAATATTTTATGTATCGAAACACTATACCCATGTTAAATGACAAGTGGCAAATGAAAAATATTTGCTACACGTGACAGATCAATATCCTTAAAATATAAAGAAACCTAACTAAAACTAAAAATAAAAATAAAATAACACCGTCAAAGAAAATGAACAGGCAATTGAAAATATAAATGAAGAATATGTGAAAACATTCTAATTGTTAGAATTATAGTTCAAATTAAGATAAAATCTACCATTCATACCTATCAAATTGGTAGAGATGAAAATATTAATAAATGCCAGTGAGTATTTTGGAATAAGTGAAAAAATAGAGTTCTCTTATATGTTGGCAAGAATACAAGTTAGAGAAGAATTTCTGGATGATAATTTGTTGATTTTTATTAAAAGCCAACTAAATGTCCATACTTTTTGACCTGGAAAGGTCACATTGAAGATTTGCTTTAACAGCAAAAAGATTTACATACAAGGTAGTTTATTGCGTAGTCACTTCAAGTGTCCACCAATGGATGACTGGTTAAAGCCATTCGTGTATCCAACAAATATTTGTGGACCATCTGCCATGTGTCGCTTATTATTCTGTGTTCTTTTAATACAACAGTGGACAAAACCAGCAAAGACCCTATCCTGCTGAAGCTTCTATTTTAGCTGAGGACACAGACAAGAAATCACTAAATACATCATAAAATGGCAGATGGCAATGCATGCCGTGAAAGAAAATTTGAAAAGGAAAGAAATGGAGAGTGATCAAGGGCTCTTCCAGCAGAGATGCTTAAAGCCACGAAAACAGTGTCATAGAGAATACTTAATAAATTGTGAAAAAGTCTAAGATGTTTTGAAATATGACCAATAAGTACGATACAATACTATTAACATCATGTAGAAACTAATTATATGCACTGAAAGAAACGGAGATGTGCCCTGAAACGTTCTCAGTAGTTTTCTCTGGCCTAGGAGATTACATGTGATTATTTTTAAAGATATTTCTTCTATTTTCCAAAATTTCTACGGCATTGTGTACTTTGACAAAAACAGAAATACAGACGGGTTCGGGTCTTTAAAAAAAAAAAAAAGCAGTAAGTCTCTCTCCTCAGCAACTTGTTTTATGCATGGAATGTTTTGATACGGGCTCAACAGGAGTGTGCAACAAGGGCAGAGGCTGCTGCTGCGTCCTCATCCGTCTGAAGAGTGCTCACAGCACAGGGGTTCAGCTCCTCCCTGCAGTGTCAAGGGCGAGACCGAGGGCTGCAGGTGGCAGACGGTGAGAAACGTTTGAGCCACGAGTGCCCACAGTGTGGGGGTGGCAGTCAGTGTAAGTGTGGCCTCCAAGATCATGCACAGATTAGAGGATCCATGAGGGTTCTGCCCAGTGTTTCACCCTTGTCTTTCTAGCTCTGCCTCAGCTCAAAACAGCCTCATCCCAACAGCGCTCAGGCTTTGGTTAACAAGAGCAAGCATTCTTCAAAAATAGCCAGACCGCACCAGCACACAGGAGAAACATTTTCAGGCTACGAAAAAATAAAACCATGAAAATGTGTTGATGGAGACAAGGCTAGCTTTGAAAGAAATACAATATGCAGGGACATCTTGTTCCAGGGGGAGATTCTGTACCCAAATGTGCAGCATTCATAACGCCTCCACTACTCAGATTGCTTAAATTTACAAAACATATTCCCATTCACGGTTGCATTTATTTTCCAGATTGCACCTTGTTGAGTAGAGGGGCTCTTATCTGCCCTCGACAGAGAAGGAAAGTGACCCACGGAGAGGCAACCCCCACAGGAATCCTGACTTCTGCCTCTGAGCAGCCGCAAGGGGGTCAGCACAGAGCCCTCCCACGTGGCTGTCGGCGCTGGGTTAACAGCCAGGGCAGACAATGAAGACGGTGGCGGGCTGCTCGGATTCCAGAACAGAGAGCTGTTTATCTTGTACTTTTGTGTCCCAAAGGGTTGGATTTGGCATTTTTAAACCTTCAGATGATAGCCTCTCAGGGCTCAGTCTGAGGTTCGTGAGCAAATGGATGTGAAGCAGGGCAGCCTGTGCCTGGGAGGAATCCATCCGGAAGGGCTCGCCTCTTACCCTGTGTGTCCATCGACCAGGACTGCAAACACTTCCCCTGGTGGGGCCAGCCAGCCTGCCCACGGCCTCAGTGCCTTGGAAAATCGCCAGCGTCTCACTGTCGCTTAACACTTTGTGGGAAGTCACTCCTACACTGGCTGCAGACACTGGAAGAAAAGAAAGGATCGATAGACTTGCAAAGCCGGGAGGGGAAATACAATACGCATGTGGTGTTACTGGCAAGGAAAGGTTCGTTTTGAGGGTATGCATAATACCCTGAGCAGCAGAGTTCAGCTGCTGTGCCTGGCTCTTCCCCACATTCCTGGGAGCTTTCTCCCAGACTGCAACAGCCTCCGACCCCTCCCTGAATTCATAGTTCTGTCTGTCCTGTTTGTGTCTGCCGTTCAGACTCAGGCTGTAGCTTTGACTGTTTTGTTTTGTCTCTGCATAAACTGCTGGAGGAGCTCATTCACTGCTGGACGTCTAAGGAAGTCCAGTGAGATGGTACTTGGACTTTGAATGCAGGCCTGACTTCCCTGCCACCTGGGCTCTGTGCGTGGAACACCTTCACCTGGATTCCTTCAAATTCAGCACACCTGAGCCAGGTGTAGTCTTTTTTTTTTTTCTTCCCAGCCCTCTTTCCTTCCCATTTGCTGCAGCACTCCATGTGGCAGCACATCACCCAGACTCCAACTCAATTGTGTTTCCCTCGAGCAACCGCTGCACCCGCGGAGCTGTCTTTTGGTCCTCATAGCAACCTCACTGACGAGGAAGGAAGTGTGGCTCAGAGAGGCAGACAGTAGACCCAGGTATCAAAGCACGTCAGAGGCAAGGTCTGCATTTGGTGCAGCTTCCAACACTCCCCACGGCTCCACTGCTGCTCCTTGTACATGCTTGACCAAGCATGCCCCAGCAAACCCCACCAGCATCTCTGTTGAGAGGTACCCACATGTTCTTCTGCGTGTTCACTTGACAAAGGATCATGCAGCCTCCTCGCCCCAGGCTGTGCACACCAGCCCCACCTCCCGTGGGTGGCGTGCTCCACCCGGTGCTGTTCAGAACCAAGGACCTCTTTGGTGTTTTCTGCCTGAGGAGCCCCCGCCTGCACCCAGCAGGTCAGACCCACACCAAGGTAAAGCTATGAGTGCAGTTTGAGGACAGGCAGACCTGACTTCAGGCCAGACACACCCACAGCTAGCTAACGGTTCCCATTTCCTGACCTGCTCTGCCTCATCTCAGAGGAAAATAACATTTGCCCCTGCCCTAGAGGGTCGTTTAGAGGTGACTGTGGTGATGTGCCAGGAAACTCATTTGGTGGCATTCACAGTTACTCTATTGTCAAAATAAACACCTGTACCCAGGTGGTCTCTGCCCTCCTTCATGTTCTTCCTCTCCTGCCCGTCTTTGCAAATTCTCTGTTCCCTCATGGTTAAAATATTCCTGAGGATGCCCCTCTTGCTTCCTGGAAATGTCCAGTGACCTGTCCATACAAATCCCACCATCTGCTAGGTGAGACCTAAGGCCTGGGGAGAACCCCCTGGGGGAGGTGATTTTTATCAACACTGCAAGATAGAGAAATACAACTCAAGCTCCACAGTCAGGCTGCAGAAATGTCATCTGATCTCTCAGTCACAGTTTTTCAAAATCAGTTTCCTCATCTGTGCAGTGGGGGTAGTGACTGAACTAACTCCTTGTGTAGACTGTGGAATGGCAGGGGTTTTAAACAAAATTTTCTAAAGTGGGGATAATATTATTGAATTCCTCGTAGAATCATTATGAGATTGGTCATTTCAAAATAGATAGAATTAACAATCTTCAAGTAAACAGGCTTGCGCCAGAACAGAAAGCAAAACCAAAAATACAGAGATAGTGAGGATAAATAAAGCAGGCCAGATTAATTAACAGCATCTAGTGTCTTTAAAATAGAGTGAGCAAGAGATGACCAGTCCTGCACTGTAGGAGTCAAATCTCACACTACTATAAAGAGCTACCTGAGACTGGGTAGTTTAGGAAGAAAAGAGGTTTAATTAATTCAGTTCCACAGGCTTTACAGGAAGCACGGCTGGTAAGGCCTCAGGAAATTTACAATCATGGCAGAAGGTGAAGGGGAAGCAAGCACATGTTCACATAGCCAGCAGGAGAGAGAGGGAGAGAGTGATGCTACACACTTTCAAACAACCAGATCTCATGAGAGCTCATTCACTATCACAACAACAGCAAAGGGGATGTTCATCTCCATGATCCAATCACCTTCATTTTATTCCATGGGGAATAGAATTCAACATGAGACTTGGGTGGGGGCAGAGTCGAACCATATCATTCCACCTCTGGCCCCTCCCAAATCTCATGTCCTTCTCATATTTCAAAACACAATCATGCCTTCCCAACAGTCCCCTAAAGTCTTAACTCATTCCAGCATTAACTCAAATGTCCAAGTCCAAAGTCTCATCTGAAATGAGGCAAGTCCCTTCCACCTATGAGTCTGTAAAATCAAAAACAGGGTTACTTCCAAGTTACAGGCATTGGGCAAATTCTCCTATTCCAAATGGGATAAATTGGCCAAAACAAAGGGTCTACAGGCCCCATACATGTTCAACACCCAGCAGGGAAGTAATTAAATGTTAAAGCTCAAAGGTAATCTTCTTTGACTCCATGTCTCACATTCAGGCCACACTGATACAAGGGGTGGTCTCCCAAGGCCTTGGACACCTCTGCCCTGTGTCTGTGTAGAGCTCAGCTCCCATGGCTTCTCTCAAGGTTTGGCATTGAGTTTCTGCAGCTTTTACAGGGGCACAGTGCAAGCTGTCTGTGAATCTACCATTCTGGGGGCTGGAGGATGGTGGCCGTATTCTCACAGTTCCACTGGGCAGTGCCCCAGTGGAGACCCCTCACATTCCCCTAGTAGAGAACTCCACACTGCTCTAGTAGAGGTTCTCTGTGAGAGCTCCACCCCTGAAGCAGACTTCTGCTTGGACATCCAGGCATTTCCCTACATTATCTGAAATCTAGGTGGAGGCTCCCAAGCCTCAACTCTTGCCCTCTGTACACCCACTGGCTTAACACCATGTGGAAGCCACCAAGGTTTCTTATGGCTTGAAACCTCTGGGGCAGTGGCCTGAGACATATCTGGGGCCCTTTTAACCATGGCTGGAGCTGTAGTGGCTGGGAAGCAGGGTGTCATGTCCAAAAGCTGCACAGAGCAGTGGGGCCCTGGGCCTGGCCTGGTCCACAAAACCATTTTACTCTCTTAGGTCTCCAGGGAGGCCTCCTGTGATGGGAGGGGCTGCTGTGAAGGTCTGTGAAATGCCTTGGAAGTATTTTCCCCATCATCTTGGCTATTAACATTTGGATCTTTTTTACTTATGCAAATTTCTGAAGCTGGCTCAAATTCCTCCCACTGAAAATGGGTTTTTCTTTCCTACCACATGGCCAGGATGCAAATTTTTCAAACTTTTATGCTCTGCTTCCCTTTTAAATATAAATTTCAGTTTCAGGTAATTTTTTTTGCTCATGAATACAAGCACACCCTGTTAGAAGCAGCCAGGCCAAATATTGAACACATTGCTGCTTAGAAATTTCATTCACCAGATACCCTAAATCATCTCTCCTAAGTTCAAAGTTCTATAGATCCCTCAAGCAGGGGCACAATGCTGCCAGGCTCTTTGCTAAAGCATAGCAAGAGTGACCTTTACTCTAATTCTCAATCATTTCCTAATCTCCATCTGAGACCACTTCAGTCTGGACTACACTGTGCATATCATTATCAGCATTTCAGTCACCACCATTCAACAAGTCTCCAGGAAGTTCCAACCTTTCCCACATCTTCCTGTCTTCTGAGCCCTCTAAACTGTTCCAACCTCTGCCCATTACCCATTTCCAAAGTCACTTCCACATTTTCAGGTATCTTTATAGCAATGCCCCAGTTCTCTTGTACCAATTTCCTGTATTAGTTTGTTCTCACACTGCTGTAAAGATATGTCTGAGATTGGCTAATTTATAAAGAAAAGAGGTTTAATAGGCTCACAGTTCTGTGGGCTATGCAAGCTTCTGCTTCTGGAGAGGCCTCAGAAAACCTACAGTCATGATGGAAGGTGAAAGGGAAGCAGGCAGGTCTCTACACGGTCAGAGGGAAAGAGAATGACAGGGGAAGTGCTACACACTTTTGAACAACCTGATCTCATGAGAACTCATGATCATGAGAACAGCAAGGTAGAAATCTGGTCCCATGATCTGATCATCTTTCACTAGGTCTCTCCCTCAACATTGGGGATTACAATTCAACATGAGATTTTGGTGGGGACACAGAACCACACTGTCTCATGCACATCTGGATCACAGAGGTGCAGTGCAGTATGTGCTGGAGACAAGAGCTAGGGGCACGGGCAAGTCAGCTCTGGAATCTCACCACATTGCCCGGGAATCTATTGCTGAGATTGAGCTGTGGAAGCAGGAGGTGAAGGATATGCAGCAGGGGCCCCCAGCGGGCACCAGACCAAAGCAGGGTCGGCCTTAAGAAGGATGGAATAGGAGACACACAGGGAAGTGAGTCCTGGACCAGGATAAGGTGGGCATCACCCCCACAGCAGCGCCCAGGGAAGGATGGCTCCAGCTTGCTATCAAGGCTGTGGGGAGGGACAGACAGCAGGTATGACATCACTCTCCAGAAGTTTCTGGTGTCGGAGGGCTCAGGAAGCCACCATGCTTTACTTCGTTGCTGTCTTTGTCATTTGTCTATTTGTTTTAGCTCTGCCTTCCTGGGTTTCTTCCCAGAATCTCCATTCCTTACCCAAATTAACTCCCCTTTGGATAGAGTTTAGACAGTGCTGTGTGCCGATTGTGTCCCCAAAGGGACACATCCAAGTGCTAACCTTGGTGCCTGTGAGTGTGACCTTGTTTGGAATAGGGTGTGTGCAGATGTCATCAAGGAAGGATTCCAGGTAGACCCTATGTCCAGTTGCTGGCTTCTTGATGGAAGGGGTGAGGTTGCAGAGCCTCATGCAGAGGGAGGACAGCCTGATAGCGACACAGGCAGAGACTGCAGTAATGCGGCCATGGACGGGAGAAGGCCTGGAGCCACCAGGAGCCAGAAGCATCAAGGTGGGATTCTACCCCAGAGATGGGGAGGAAGCATGGCCCTGCCAACACCTGCATTTGGCTTCCAGCCCAGCACTGTGAGATAATAACTATCTGTTGTTTGAAGCCACCGCATGTGTGAATGTGCCACAGCAGCCCTAGGTAGGCCAGGCAGCCAGGCACCGCGGCTGGGTCCAGTGAGGGCACGCACTCTGCTGATTTTTTTTTTTTGAGGCGGAGTCTCGCTCTGTTGCCCAGGCTGGAGTGCAGTGGTGCAATCTCGGCTCACTGCAAGCTCCGCCTCCTAGGTTCACACCATTCTCCTGCCTCAGCCTCCCAAGTAGCTGGGACTACAGGCACCCACCACCATGCCCGGCTAATTTTTTTGTATTTTTAGTAGAGATGGGATTTCACCATGTTAGCCAGGATGGTCTCAACCTCCTGACCTCGTGATCCACCCGCCTCGGCCTCCCAAAGTGCTGGGATTACAGGCTCTGCCGACATTTTGTTTTGCAGTCCTGCTGAGCTGGCTGCCCTGGGGTCCCTACTTTCCAGCCTGAAGCTTCCTTAGCTAGGGTTTAGAGAAGACACTTTTAAACAACCAGATCTCATGACCCAGCACTCACTGCCCAGAAGACTTGGTGCCAAGGCCTGGCCCAGAGGCTGCCCGGCCAGCTTTCAGATGAATCAGGAAGAGCAGGGCCCAGTAATGAGCCTCTCCTGAGTTGCCGGAGGGAGTCAAGGCAGACCAGGCAGCCCTTGTCATCCACACGAGCTCCCCAGGCAGCCCACGTCAGTCCCGGCAACTGAAATGGCTGCACAAGCTCTTGTTTATATTGCACCAAGCTCTGATTCCCTCCCCAGTCCCCACCAGCACACATACACCTGCACACTACACGCCTGCCCCTGGTGCTCCCAGCTTGTGCTGTCCCGGGAGCATTGACAACCCAAAGCCGCAGCTGTGGCTGCTCGTCCCAGCCTCCCAGCCTCAACAGCCACACAGACTTGCAGGGACAGGGCTGGCAGGTTAGGAGGCCATTCTGCCCAGAAGACAATTCCCTGTTTGTGCTGCAGGGTGGAGCCAGCTGTGGCGACGTCTGCTGTCCCGTGGGGGTTGCAGGCTTATAGGACACCTGCCCGCACTCTGGGGAAAGGCAGCTCATGGCCCCAGAAGGAACATCCCAGGCAAATGGGGACCCGCTCCCCCACGCCCATCCTCCCCTTGGTCCTGGGCTCGCAGGGTATGTGTCCTGATGTTCCAGACCCCTGGGAGGCCCTGCGCCCTCACCTGCCCTAGCAGGTACAAACCCTCGTCTCTGCGTCTCATGGGAGCAGAAGCTGAGCAAACACAGGAGTCTCTCCTGCCAAAAACGAGAGCTGTGCATCCAACACAGGTCATCCACTTCAACCACTTTCTAGCTGGGAGACGCAGGGCAAATAACTTACCCTCTGTGAGTCTCAGTCTTTCTGTTTTAGAAACCAAGAGTATGATTCCTACCTTAGAGAGTTACCGCGAGAATTAAATCAGATGCACCGCACCAAGCGTCCACTCTCCACGAGTGAGCCCTCCGAAGGCGCGGTTCCTCCCCTCGCCAACCTTTCCAGTAAACAATACACACTACTTACCATTTATTTCTGAGAATTTTTCCTGGCAAGTTATTTCACAGTGGGAAGCACAACTATTTCAATGCACCTAGAGTCTTCAAAAAAGTACAAAAGTGGGCCAAAAAAAGTCACCTTCGTTCTGTCTCAGCAAACGTCAAAACTTCATTGGTCTCTCAAGCCCCTGTTCTGCCTAAGAGTTCTTCCAGGTAAGATGGGGCACTTCTGTGGGACCTCAGGGGCTGAGAAGGCAGCCACACACGCCTGAGGACCCCCTCCCCTTGGAGTGGCATCTGCGTGGTGAGGGTCTTGCCGGGTTGCCAGGAGTCCTGGGGAGGGAAGTCAGGTGTAATGCCCGCCTCCGGCATCTGCCAGTATCTACCTTTTGGTTACTGGCCTCTGAGCCCCTGCCCCTCAGCAGGTTGGGGGTTGTACATTGCCATTGACGGGTAGATCCACGAAAGTCCCTCTGTCCTCATGATCTCGGCCACCGCACCTGGCCACATCCACCGTGCACCCTCTCACAGAGCCGCTGCGCACCACGGGTAGCCCCCTCCTTTTCCAAACAGCTGCCCAGAGTCCTGTACCTCGCTGTGGGGCCGGGAGACGAAGGCTGTACTTGGGAATCACTGCACTCATGACTCAGTCGGGCATTGACTGTCCCCACAGAGGGTCCCGGGACTCCTGCTCAGGGAGGGAGCACTTTTCACCCCAGCTCCCAGTAAAGGTCAGTGTGAGTGTATGGGTGTCCCGTGTCCTCTCTGCGTGGGAGTGTGTGAGGGCATCACATAGGACACACACGCAGAGACAAGGAATACACTCACACACACTCACATGCAAAGAGGACACGGGATACACTCTCCATACTCAGACACACACAGGGCATGGGACACTCACACACACGCAGAGAGAAGACACAGGACCCTCTCACATTCACACATGCAGACAGGACACCCACACACACACATAGAGAAAGGACATGGGACTCTCACACACAGAGGACACAGGACACACACACACACACAGACAGGACACCCTCAGACACACACAGAGGACATGGGACACTCTCACACACTCACACACAGAGAGGACACAAAACACACACACACAGGGAGGACACAGCACCCTCTCACACTCACACACGTAGACATGACACTGTCAGACATACAGAAAGAAGACATGAGACACTCACTAACACATGCAGAGAGGACACGGGACACACACTCACACATGCGGAGAGAGAACACGGGACACCCTCACACACGTGCAGAGAGGACACAGTACACACACATGCAAAGAGGACATGGGACACACACTCACACACAGAGAGGACATGGGACATGAACAGGACTCCCTCTCACGCACACATACACTGAAGACATGGGACACATTCTCACACAGAGAACACAGGAGGCACTCATGTACTCACACATAGTGACACACTCACACAGAAGACACAGGACACACTCACACAGATACAGACACACACACAGGACGTGGGACTCGCTCTCAGACATACACACGCACACAGAAAACATGGGGCACAGTCACAGACTCACACACGGGGGACACACTCACATACTCAGACAACACACAGTCACACACACCTACTAGCACACATACACTTTGCACACATCTGTACACACACCCCACACATGAGCACACCCCCACACACGCGCACACACACATATGCACGCACCCCACACACCTGCACACTCACTCTCATCTCCACTTCTCTGAAGCCATCACCAGGCAGGTCCACCTGGGGCTGCCTTTCTCTCCGTGAGGGCATTTCCTGGCTTCCACCTCTCAGTCCCCCACTGCTGTGCTGTCCAGCATGAGTGGCTGCCTCTGGCCCTGCTAGGACCATCGTCTACTCTCTGGGTCACAGGCTGCCTGGTCCACCGGCTGCACCCCTATAGGTTCTCATGAGCCCTGCAGAGCCCTGGGCCCTGGTCTGCCCACTGCCCACCCACCGGGGAGCCCCTTGGCTCAGGCTCACGGGTTCCAAGGTCTCCAAGTTACTCGGGCTGTGCACAGGCCGCCAGCTCACTCACAGACAGAGGCCCTCGCTCACGCACACAGAGGCCCCCAGCTCATTTACTCACACAGATGGAGGCGGCCAGTTCACTCATAGGAACAGAAGCCGCCAGCTCACTCACACAGACAGAGGCCGCCAGCTCACTCACACGGACGGAGACCGCCAGCTCACTCACACAGACAGAAGCCACTGACTCACAGAGGCAAAGGTCCCCGGCTCACCACACAGACGGAGGACACAGGGCTCCTGGGTTTCCCTCCTGCCAACAGCTGGAGCGACCAGAGCAGGCCTCACCTTCGTGGGGAGTCAGGTACCTTCCACAGCAGGGGGGTCTAGATGCAGCCCAGCCTCACGGACCCCAGCCCCAGCTCACCTCCTTCCCCAAGGCCTCACTGTGCCCAGCCCCATACCCAGCACACGCAGGCCCTCAAGGGCACTGTAGTCTCAGGGACGTGTGCCCTATGCACCAGGCCAGCTTGGCCACACCCAACCCTTCTTTCACTGTCCAGGCCCAACGAGGCCTCCTCCTCGAGTCCTCCTGGACTCCCAGGAGGTGCCGGGTTCCCCTGCATCCCGACTGCTGGCTGCCGCTCCCCTCACCTCGCTACTGAATGCACTCGTTTTCCTGGGCTCATGGCTACCACGCTGAAGTTGGCCCTTTCGTCGGTCTTGCTGCCGCACCCTTCCTCTCCACACCACGCTCTCGGTTCCCGGATCTCACACGTGCATTTGATACGTTACAAGCGCTTACTGCGAGATGCCAGTGTCCTGTCCCATCTCCATGAAAGCTGAGGCAGGCCCCTGGGTACCTGCACGCAGAAGACCCTCTAAATCCTTACAGAGCAGGTTACTCTCTGCATTCCCGGAACGTAGCAGTGACTGGGATAGAGCGAGGGCCTCAAACATGCCTGTCCACTGAAACCGGAAATGGTGAAGCGCCCAATCTAACAGCATGTAGCTATCATGCATAGCAGTATAGAGGTGTTAGAGTTCTGTGGATGTGCTACATTTCACTTACTTTCTCCATTTTTCTCCGCATTGATTTGCCTCAAATGGTGAAAACATCGCTGCATATTTTAGACACAGCAAAGCCACAAAGAGGTTCCTATTACTTAGAAGAAATTAGCTCCGAGCGCTCCCCAAAGCCAGGTGTAGGGTATATTTATAGCACATTTAACTGTTTGAATTTCAAATGGGTAACACATGGACTGAGCAATCAGGCAAAGGCATTCCTCTTCTGGGCGTGGGGACGATGCTGTTTGTTGTTTGTTTGTTTGTTTGTTTGTTTTGAGACAGAGTCTCGCCCTGTCACCCAGGCTGGAGTGCAGTGGTGCGATCTCAGCTCACTGCAACCTCCGCCTCCAGGGTTCAAGCAATTTTCGTGCCTCAGCCGCCGGAGTAGCTGGGATTACAGGCATGTAACACCACACCCAGCTAATTTTTGTATTTTTAAATAGAGACAGGGTTTCGCCATGTTGGCCAGGCTGGTCTGGAACTCCTGACCTCAAGTGATCTGCCTTCCTCGGCCTCCCAAAGTGCTGGGATTACAGGTGTGAGCCACCATGCCCGTCCATGCTGCTGTCTTTGTGGAGAGATCTTCAGTCCCATGCCAGACCTAGAGGGCCACAGCCTCTGTCCTGAACTTGGCCACTTCAGCTCACTCTTTGACTTTTGTAATAGCCCTTAAGTGACTTCACTGACCCCCACCTGTGGCAGTGAAATCTGAATGTACACTATGCACTGTGTTGAGCAGTTACTACTATCTGAAGGCTACCTGGGAACACGTGCAAAGCTTTAAGGGGTCTTTGCCCATAAGCCCCCACACCTTCCAGCAAGGGTCCTCTTCCAGGACGGCAGTGGGTTGCCTTGAGACTCAAGTTCACCACCAGGCTAGGAGATGAGGACCCCCAAGCTCTCCATTCAGAACCTCCAGATGGGACAGGAGCCCAGACCTGCATTCTGCAGGCCCATGCTGAGGTTTATTATCAAATGCAAGGGAGGGTGGGTTACGGGTCTCCCAGGTGATATGGAGAGCACCAGTCACAGTGACCACCTGTCAAGTGGAGGTGATGATTTAATGCAGCAGACGTGTTGTGGAAATGCAGAGATCTCCGATACACATTCCTGGCTAGCAGTAGCTGCTCAAGAAACATCACCCCCTTTTGTAACATTGCAGCCTATGTGCAGGGAGATAACTTCCATGGGAAACAGCAGCCCTGGAGGAAAAGGACTGGGGTTTGAAATGTGGTTGACATCTCCCAGGTGATACAGCTTAATCTCTCTGAACCTCAGATGTCTTATCTGTAAATAGTGAAGACAAGCGCCTCACAGGGTTGCTGTCAAGATTAACCATGAGGTGCTGCACAGCAGAATTCCCGTCAGTGCCCCGTTCTTTCCCTGCACAGAGAGCTCAGGTGCACATTGACCTGGTGCAGGACATCAGTCTCGGCTCTTCCAGGTTGGATGCCAGCCTCAGTCTCAGAGCTCAGGCACCTTCCAAGTCCCTTCCCCTCCAACTTGGCCACTTGCCACCAGACAGCTCCCTCTAACTTCTCCCCATTTGGCCCAGCCATGAGCCCTGGCCAGGCCACCTGGCTGTGATCTGGTGATCACACAGTCCACCGCTGTGTGGTGCACAAGAGGCTGGACATCCAGTGCATCGAGTATGTGTGTCAGCTCTGCTTAAGTCACCCTCTCCCTGGCAATGCTGAAAACCTCAGTGAAGTTAAGAAATAAGTTGCAAGGTTCATGTTACCTTGGGGTCACTTTGAGTCCCATAGCTGTGGCTGGAAGCAGGTACTGGAGTATCCTCTGGAAGAGAGGACGGTCAGCTCTGAGCGCTATGCATGTCACTGAAATGGAAACTGCAGTCGTGATTAACCCCTCTCTCTTCAGTGCATCTGAAGACTTGGATGAGTGCCCCTGATTCCAGGTCGTCTTCACAATGCAACTGAAGCACCCTTCGAGCTCTGTCTGTTCCTGCAGTAGATCAGCCCTGCAGACTGCTGGCCATAGCGGGCCACACCTGTCATTCGCTCAGAGGAATCTTGATTTGTTCAAAAGAATGGCCCCCTTGCCTCTGTGGCTGCAAAAAAACTTCCGGCCAATGCCTAGTGGTCCCGACAGGCCCAGGGGAGCTCGACCAACCCCTGCACCCTCGGTGGCCAGAGGCGCCACACCCATGGCCTCAGCGCGGAGCCTGCCTGCCCGTGGGCTGTGCTCCCTCTTCCCCCATACCATACACTCCCGGCTCATTCCTGCCTTGGCTTTTTACGTGTGAAATGCAAATCCTCCGTTCTTCACTCTCCTGCAGCGAAGCCTGCTTCCCGGGGTCTCAGCAGTGTCTCCAGCCAGGAAGCCCTGACTACTCCCTCGGGGACGTGGGACCTCCAGGACAGGCCTGCGAACTGCTGATGGTCTCACCCAGGGTGACGCGGGTGGTTCTGGCAGCGTGTGAGGGGTCGGGATGATTCACAGAAGGGTCCCGAGGATCAAGGAGGTGTCCAAGGGGCTGCTGCCAGCCAAAGCTCAAAGAGTGAAGCTGCATTCACGGAGCCCGGGGAAAAGGCAGGAGCCTCACTTGGGGCGAAGCCTGGTCCAGGTGCAGCCACAGCGGGTTTGCTGCATCTCCGTGCGGAGCATCCACAGCTCGGGTTCTGTTCCCCCCACCCCCTTCTCGGGCTCCATCAGGCCCCAGCACACACACGGCCCGGTGGTGGCACATGGGTGACAGGTAGCTGCTGCAGGGCAGGGCTGAGCAAACAGGCTGTACCTGCCCCTGGCTCAGGTGAGCTCAGGCCCCTTCATGCCGCGAGGAGTCAGGGCCCCCGAATCTCTGGGAGGACACATCCTAGGAGATTTCCTCCACGGTGCTGGAATTGAAGGACTTAATGACGTCCCTTCCCATGCACACCGAGTGCCACAGTGTCCCAGGCACGTGCCTCAGCCGCACACGCCGGGGCCCAGGGCTGCCCTGCGAGGTGGGAGGGAGACCTAGGAGGGGACCCGGAGCCGAGGGCCGGTTCTTGCTGCTCCAAGCGCCCAAGGGCCAACGTTGGCAGTGGCCTCCCCTGCCCTGAGCCTCATGACCCCTCATCAGTGTGACTGCTGATGGTGGCCACGGGGCTGCCGACCCTGCCTGGCCAAGTGGACTCGGGGAGCTGGCCCATCGAGTTTCTTTCCTGGTCACTAGGAACTAGAACACAGAGGTGTGGGTTGGCTTCTCTGGATGCTTGAACTGAGAAAAGTTAGAAGTCAGATGGGACGCAGAGAGGGTGGGACATTTTTGAGCTATAAAAACGAGAGAATGGGACAGAGCAGAGAGGCAGCAGTGGAAGGTGGGAGTCCGAGAAGTGGGGCAGAGTCACAGAGGGAGAGCAGGACCCCTGGGGCCCCACACCCTGGCCCTTCATCCCAGCCTGAGAGGGGTTTGTGGCCACTCCCACCCCTGGAACCCCTGACCTGGGACCACATGCCCCGACCGCTGGAGCTCCTGACCTGGGAACACATCCCCCGACCCCTGGAGCCCCTGACCTGGGACCAATCCGCTGACCCCTGGAGCCCCTGACCTGGGACCACATCCCCCAGCCCCTGGAGCCCCTGACCTGGGACCACATCCCCCAACCCCTGGAGCCCCTGACCTGGGACCACATCCCCCAGCCCCTGAAGCCCCTGACCTGGGACCACATCCCCCAGCCCCTGGAGCCCCTGGGCTGAGACTGCATCCTTCAGTGATCTCAGCTTCATGTTTCTGAGCTAACGGCAGTACATTCCGACTCCATGATTGCCGAGATCGTGTTCAGCCTTGAGCTTTATCAAGTGTTCTCCATGGGCCAGTTACCCCCCATTCATTCTATGTGCCACTTCAAGGAAGATTCATATCTTGCCTACCACAAGAATACTACTTCATCTTGTCCCCATTGTACACATTTTAAAATCAGAAAACAAAAATGTGAGGCAGAGAGAAAATGGGTGGCGTGCATGAGACAGCAGGACCAGGAGGCCGCAGAGACTGCCTGGCCCCTGCAAGAGAGAGAAGCCTAGTGCCCTGCACTGTCCCCCCGAGATGGAGCTGCTCAAATGGAGCAGGGCTCCCTGACACTGAGCCAGTCTCCCCTCCTCTAATTCATACTTAATTGCCTTTCCATGAAGCCAGCTGTGTAAGGCAAAATGCCTTTGCCGGGCTGCCTTTTGAAAAGTTCCTGCTCAGTTTGTCTCCCGCTCTCCACCTTAATTCAGCCCAGGCCGCCATCTCCCGTTCCTTCACCACTGCAGCCAGGCACCTCTCCAGAGTCAAGTCCAACAATGCTGGTCCTCACTTCGCTGTCTTTATGGGTTCCCCAGAATAGACCTCTAGCCTAGTTCTATATTTTCAAGGCTCTTTATCACCTGACCTCTACCTGAGTTTACTCCTTCACCCTGTCACCCCAAATCTAACTTCACAACCCAACCCCAGAGCCAGCACGATCTTATTTGCTCATGACACTGACATAAACGCAGCAGGAATTCCTGCCTGGTGGAGTCTGCAGTGTCCTGGGGAGACAGACAATGAAGAGTGAACAGAACGAGTGAGAAAGCATAGAGTTTGTTAAAGGTTAAATGTGCTGTGAAAGAAAGAGGAAGCAGAGGGGTCCAGGAGGCCCAGGAAGGCGAGCGTGGGGGATAAGCAGAATCAGCCAGGGTGGCCACATCACCCCTATTGAGAAGGCGGTGTTTGAGGGAGAGCTTGCAAGGGTGGGGGAAAGAATCCAACAGGCTCTGGGGGAAGGATTCGAGGCAGACAGAAAAGCCATGAGAAGGCCGGGCGCGGTGGCTCACGCCTGTAATCCCAGCACTTTGGGAGTCCGAGGCGGGTGGATCATGAGGTCAGGAGATCGAGACCATCCTGGCCAACATGGTGAAACTCCGTCTCTACTAAAAAAATATTAAAAAATTTAGCCGGGCATGGTGGTGGGCACCTGTAGTCTCAGCTACTCTGGAGGCTGAGGCAGGAGAATGGCGTGAACCCGGGGGGCGGAGCCTGCAGTGAGCCGAGATCGCGCCACTGCACTCCAGCCTGGGTGACAGAGTGAGACTCCGTCTCAAAAAAAAAAAAAAAAAAAAAAAGAAAAGAAAAGAAAGAAAAGCCATGAGAAGGACCTTAAGGTGGAGGTGCGCTGGACACATGAGGGGAACGAGGTAGGCCAGTGCAGCCAGGAGGAGCACAGGAGCTGAGGTCGGAAGGGTGGTGGGAACCAGAACATTGGTGGGCACCGATACTGAAAATGGGGCTCTCCCTCAGTAAGGCAGGGGCCTCCTGAGGATTCCGAACAAAGGAGTAAAATGATCCGAGAGAGTCTTGGATGCTTTGTCCAGGACACGCCGCGGGCTGGCCAGGCGGCGGGTGCAGCAGAGATGGAGGAGCGGTCAGGCTACCTCCCTGACACAGCCCAGAGAGGACAGCGCTGGACCAGGCTGAACCTGGGAAGGAGGCCGGGAGTAATCGGATACGGGTCATGTTTGGCGATGGGGCCAACAGATTCTCTTATTGTTTGGGTCCGGAATGTGAGGTAAAGAGAAGGGTCGAAAATGACCTCACAGTTTTTCACCTGAGCAAACATAAGGTTAAAAGCAGCCATCCACTGAGTTAGGGGAGCTGTGGAAGAAGCACTTCACAGGGGGAAGATTGTACCTTCAGTTCCAGACGGGCGAAGCTGGAAAAGCCTATTTGACACTCAGGCTGGGATGGGAGGTAGTCAGAGCAGGAATGGGTGTGAGCTGGAGATATCTATCAACTGGTGAATCCTCATCAGAGAGACATCATTTAAAATGGAGGCAAACGCTATGAAGACCAAACATTGAGCCCTGAGTCAAAAGGCCCACGGTTAAAAGGTCTTCAAGACATGTAAGGACCAGCAGGGCGTCCGAGAATGAGCAGTGGGTTCCAAGGAAAACCAAGATGGCACCGTGTTCTTCCAGCCGGTGAGTCCTGCTTTCCAGGAGGACAGGCCACGACCACACTGAGGGAGTCCCAGCAGGGGGTTAAAAGGTCTTCAAGATGTGTAAGGACCAGCAGGGAGTCCAAGAATGAGCAGTGGGTTCCAAGGGAAACCAAGGGCGTCCGAGAATGAGCAGCGGGTTCCAAGGAAAATCAAGATGGCACCGTGTTCTTTGAGCCGGTGAGTCCTGCTTTCCAGGCAGGACGGGCCATAACCGCGCTGAGGGAGTCCCAGCAGGGCAGCCATATGGGGCCTTCGTCATCACGGGGCCTGGGCGAGGCAGAAGTGCAGCTGGAGTGAGTTTAAGACAGAAAAGAAGGGGAGGAATTGGAATTCACAAGATGACCCAAGGGTTTTACTGCAAAGAGGCACAGATGCCTGGAGCAGCAGCTGAAAGGGACAATTGGGTGAAACACATCACTAACTAAAAAAAAACAGATGGATACAGAGACCAAAGGAAACAGCACTGATCTGAGAAACAAAGAACTGCCATTTGAATATACCGAATCAGGGCAGCCCTAAAGAGCGTCTTGGAAGCAGGCGCGTGAGGGAGTTTTTCTAGGGGATTTTCACAAAAAGCTGGTTTTGGAGGCCATTCCTTGATGAGGCCCTGAGTCCTACTGAGCCCCGCTGTCCCCGGGTCCTGGCCATGGCCTGGTAATCACATGGCCCATCACCGTGTGGCAGACAAGAAGCCGCAAAGCCAGAGAGTTGAGCAACTGCGCCAGCGCTGCCTGTGTCGGCCGCTCCATGGTGATGCCAAAAATCTAAGGGAAGTTGAAAAAGCAAAACCTTTAAGGGATCCAGGTTCATATTGCGTTAGGGTCACTCTATGAGTCCTGCAGCTGGGACTGGACACGGATACTCGTGTATCCTCTGGAAGAGATGATGGTCAGTTCTGAGGGCTGTGCATGTCTCCGACATGGCCGTGTGTTGGCTCGGCAGAGATCCTAAATTGCAAACCTGTTCTGGTTGGTGAGTTAATCAGTGTGGTCCTAGTGAAGAGTTGTAGAAGGCTGGGGGACAGTGACTTCAGTTGCTTCCTCAAGTCTACCGGAGCATCTAGCAGGTGTGGGTGCAATGCTGTCACCATATTCCAACCCCTCTTTAGAAAGCCTTAGTTACCTCACCTTCCACATGTTCCCCTTTTGATCAAGATCTTTATCCAGAAGTCATCTCAGATTAACTGGTGAGTCTGATTTTGTTCTTTATCGCTGGGATATACCTGTCCCAGGGAGTCACGTTCCTTATCAGGGGGTCTCTGGGCCTATGGGAATGTAAGACTAGACTGTGTTACATTTGAGTAACAGGTGGTTTTGAAAGAAATGCTGTCAAGCCTGCTTAGGTCCCCAGAATTGTCAGATCAGATGTGTTTTCCACATCATATGCTTGATTAATCATATCGTGCTTCTAAGGACTGTTACTTTGGTTAAACTTATTTCTAAGCATACATGTATAAGGAGAAGTGACTTAAGTTTTACAAAAATAACAATAGTCACGAGACTGAGTAACAAAAGCTGAAGACTGGATTTTAGCCACCTTCTGAAGAGATCAAGTAGCCGAATATTCCCATGGTGAATGCTTTATTTAGCTAAGTAGTGAGAATGTTTCCAACTCAGGCTCTACTTTTTTAGATGTCTTTATCCAGTATAACACGAGGTACTGGCTACAGCGCTCGGGCAAGATATAATTTAAAGTAATTCTGTTGTGCAAGGGAGTGAAAGACAAAAACTAGGAGTATAGAGAAAGCAACAGATAAGAAGCCAAGTATTTCAGGTATTTCTGGGAGCTTAATGATATCCAGGCCTGGCCCAGGGGTCTTGGGTGTGCGGTCAACTTTAGCTGTTCTCTGTTCCACTCCTAGGTCGATTTTAGCTTCAGGCCTCTAATTGTTTCTGAATTCCAGCAGGGGTAGGAGCTTCCTTTAAATAAGAAGTGGGAATCCAGAGTGAACCTTTTAGTTTGGCAGCACAGAGATGGGCAAGGAGCACCTGATATGGACCTTTTCTATTGAGGTTGAGGCAATGATTTTGCAAATTTTTCTCCCAAAAGGCAAAATCACCAGGAAGCAGGTTGTTCTGCTTGCTGCCTTCATCTCCTGGAAGCACACTATGGAAAGATTGTTCTACCAGAGTATGATTTGTGTCTAAAGCCTTAATTATTCCTTTATAATGTTGGAAACTGTCTCTTTTGATGAATTGGATATTAAAAGCAGAGTGGGCTAAATGCACTGGCCACCCAGTAATAATTTCAAAAGGTGACGAGTTATGTTTTCCGAAAGGTGCATACCTTAGACTCAAAAGGACCAGAGCAAGTACCTTTGTCCAGGGCAACTGTAATGCCTCCTCAAATTTCACCAGTTGAGTTTTGAGAATGCCATTTGTTCTTTCTGCCAATGTGGAAGATTGGAGATAGGCACAAGGAAAGGGTTGAAATATGGGCCAATCTTGGCAAATTTGTTCTTTCTCATGGCCATTGAGGTGCATTCCTCAGTCACCATATAAGTCTGAGGGTTTGCCCCATGTAGGATAGCCTTTCCTAACAACAGCTTTGAAGCCGCTGAGGTAGTGGCCTGTCAGCAAGGAAGTGCGTCTACCCAAAGGGAAAACACACAAACCATGGTTTATAACCTTGATAGGGAGGTAGCTGGATGAAATTCACTGGCCAAATCTCAAAGTGTCTATTAGGCAGATCAAAGTGACCTGGAATTTTCTAAATGGTCTCTGCTGGGTTGAATTCTGGACAAACAGTATGAGATAGCTGTGCCTCTGTAGTGGCCCTTGAAATGTTTCTCTAACAATACTTTCTCATAGAATAGAAGTTCACCAGTTTCCCAGCGAACCATCTCAAGAATCACTTTCCATAGGGGATCTTCATAGATCATGGTGATATTGGTTTATTAGTGGGGCCATACCGTAAGTTTGTCTTTGGGCCAAAAATGCAACCATTAGTCCAATAAGATTTTTCTTTATGTGCTCAAGACTGAGCATCTTTCAAACCCTTTAAAAAGAACACCATTTAAATCCTTTTTGGAAAATAACCAATACTAACTACGGGATTTTCAGTCTTTGTGGAGCTCGAGGCAGCTGCCCTCACTGCATGATCTGCCATGTTGTCTCCTTTCCCCTCATCAGACTCCAGTTTTGAGTGGCCAGGAATTTTGATTACGGCTGAGGCAAAGAGAGGTTGAATTGAATTGAATAAATTATTGACAAAAGTTCCATTTGTAATTTGGTTTCCTCCAGAGGTTAAAAATGCTCCTTGTTTCCACAGCAGACCAAAAGCACAACCACAAAGTCATGCATACTGATGGTGTAAATATTTGCAGTTTGACCATTTACCAGAAGACAAGTCCTGTGATCAAGGCATAAAGTTCTGCGTGTTGGGCTGAAGTGGCCATTGGTAATGGGTGCTTCCACTACTTCACAGAGTGTGGGAATAGCATATGTTGCACACTTTTTTCCTGCATTATCTGTTCTATATGATTGATTAGTAAACCATGAAATTCTGTCTGGCATTGGGGTTTCTTATAAATTAACTCTAGGTTTTAGTCGTTGGTCAGTTACATGATCATGAGGTTTCTCATCATCAAGTAGGAAACGAAGGCTTCTGGATTAAGATTACTGCAGCAGGAAATAGTAGTATGCGGAGATGTCAATGGCAAGGCCTAATAAGCCTAATAAGCAGTTAGTCTACTTGCGGAAAGATGTTGGGTATGATGAGAGTGGAGGAAAGCTTCCAGGGCGTGAGGAGTATCGATGACAGAGGAGAGCCCATGACCATCTCCTCTGTACCTCTAAAGCCGTAGTGGCTGGAGCACAGCTCTCATGCAGAGAGGGAGTCTCTTAGGTCCTGATTCTAATTGCTGCTATAATAGCCAAGGGGTCTGTCGGTCTCCATTTCTTTGGGTAAGGATCCCTAACATATTCACTTCACTTTTGTGAACAAAAAGGAAGAAGGGGAGATAATAATTGAGGTGCCCTAAGGCAGGAGAACTTAGAAGTCCTTCTTTTAACTGATGGAAGGCTATGTGGGCATTCCTTTCCAGTTCAAGGGAACTGGTTTGTTAACTTTCAGAAGGGTTGAGCCATCAAAGACAAAGCTCTTCCCTCATCCATGAGGTTTCTTTGCAGGCAGGATAGTGTTATTACAGGGGTTAGTGCAAGATGCCATTAGATTATTGGCTTTATGTTCTCCTGTAATTGGTTTATTTTCTGCAAGAGCTTCAGGTTCAGGGGGTATTATCTGATGTTAGAAAGGGGCTTGTTTGAGTTCATTTGAAATTTTGGGGGGGAGTTGGATGGATTCATCCAATGTCTGTTGTGGATTTAGCCCAAAGTTCCTCAGGAATCTCTTTTAAAAGAGGCTAATCTCTCAGCATTTTTGTTATTTAGGTTAAGGGCAAAAATGGGCAAGAGTATAGAAGAATTCTTACTGCTTTCAGTTAAAGCAGGGGTTGACTAATTTTTAAAACTATGGGAAAAGGAAACTTTCAGGAAAAGGAAATAACAACAGGTGTTTTACTAAGAAGTCCCTTCCAAGGAAGTGAACTGGGGCCGAGATAACTCATAAAAATGAATGACTGTCCCAGAGATGACCTAGTTGAAGAAGCAGGGGTAAGGATTTGCAAATTGTTAAAGGTGCATTAGAAACCCCCAACATTTGAATTTGTTCAGTGCTCCAAGGAAAAGGCTACTTGAGGCCAGTGATGTCAGTCCCAGAAAGGCCTGCTTCCCGGTCTATGACAACAGTGAGAACTTCCTTTCCAATCAGGGGGTAGTTTTGCCCAAATGATTAAGATGCAAGACCTGTTTCCTCAGAGCACCTGCAGTCCCTAAGGGATATAGAGGGCAGTTTATTAAGGGGCCTTTTATCACACTTTATACATATATATATATAACTACTCTTCTTTTGAGAGACAGCACTTGGCCTGTTACTGGGCTTTGGTAGAAACTGAACGTTAGATTACGGGTCATCAAGTGACCATGTGACCTGAACTGTCTATCATGAACTAGGTGCTTTCTGAGCCATCTAGCCATAAAGTGGGTCATGCACAGCAGCATTCCATCATCAGATGGAAGTGGCATATATGTGATTGGGCTCAAGTAAGTCCTGAAGGCACAAGTAAGTTACATGAACAAGTGGGTCAAATGCCCATGGTCTCTACTCCTGCCACCTCTGCCTTCTCTCCCCCCAGCCTGTGCCAATGGCCTCATGGGGAGTTTCCTATGATCAGTTGACAGAGGAAGAGAAGACTAGGCCTGGTTCACAGATGGTTCTGCACGATATGCAGGCGCCACCCGAAAGTGGAGGGCTGCAGCACTGCAGCCCCTTTCTAGGACATCCCTGAAGGACAGTGGTGAAAGGAAATCTTCCCAGTGGGCAGAACTTCGGGCAGTGCACCTGGTTGTGCACTTCGCATGGAAGGAGAAGTGGTCAGATGTGTGATTATATACTGAATCATGGGCTGTAGCCAGTGGTTTGAGTGGATGGTCCCTGACTTGGAATGGTCCCCACTTGGAAGACGCATGATTGGAAAATTGGTGACAAAGAAATTTGGGGAAGAGGTATGTAGATGGACCTCTCTGAGTGGTCAAAAACTGAAGATATTTGTATCCATGGGCATGTGCACCAATGGGTGACCTCAGCAGAGGAGGAGTTTCATAATCAAGTGGATAGGATGACCCATTCTGTAGACACCACTCAGCCTCTTTCCCCAGCCACCGGTATCATCACCCAATGGGCCCATGGTGGCAGGGATGGAGATTACGCATGGGCTCAGCAACATGGACGTCCACTCACCAAGGCTGACCTGGCTACAGCCACTGCCAAGTGCTCAGTTTGCCAGCAGCAGAGACCAACACTGAGTCCTCGATATGGCACCATTCCTCGGGGTGATCAGCCAGCTCCCTGGTGGCAGGTTGATTATATTGGACCTCTTCCATCATGGAAAGGGCAGAGGTTTGTCCTCACTAGAATAGACACTTTGCCTATCCCGCATGCAATGCTTCTGCCAAGACTACCATCCGTGGACTCACTGAATGCCTTATCCACTGTCATGGTGTTCCACACTGAATGCCTTATCCACTGTCATGGTGTTCCACACAGCATTGCCTCTGACCAAGGCACTCACTTTATGGCTGAAACAGTGCAGCAGTGGCTCGTGCTCATGGAATTCACTGGTCTTACCATGTTCCCCATCATCCTGAAGCAGCTGGATTGACAGAACGGTGGAATGGCCTTTTGAAGTCACAACTACAACACAACTAGGTGATAATACTTTGCAGAGCTGGGGCAAAGTTCTCCAGAAGGCTGTGTATGCTCTGAATCAGCATCCAGTATATGGTACTGTTTCTCCCATAGCCAGGATTCACGGGTCCAAGAATCAAGGGATGGAAGTGGAAGTGGCATCACTCACCATCAGCCCTAGTGATCCACTAGCAAAATTTTTGCTTTCTGTTCCTGTGACATTACGTTCTGCTCGCCTAGAGGTCTTAGTTCCAGAAGGAGGAACGCTGCCACCAGGAAACACAAGGACAATTCCATTAAACTGGAAGTTAAGATTGCCACCTGGACACTTCGGGCTCCTCCTACCTTTAAGTCAACAGGCTAAGAAGGGAGTTACAGTGTTGGCTGGGGCGATTGACCCAGAATATCAAGATGAAATCAGTCTACTACTCCACAACAGAGGTAAGGAAGAGTATGCATGGAATACAGGAGCTCCATTCGGGCATTTCTTAGTATTACCATGCCCTGTGGTTAAGGTCAATGGGAAACTACAATAGCCCAATCCAGGCAGAACTGCAAATGGTCCAGACCCTTCAGCAATGAAGACTGGTTACTCCACCAGGAAAAAAAAAGGCACAACCTGCTGAGGTGCTTGCTGAAGGCAAAGGGAATACAGAATGGGTAGTAGAAGAATGTAGTCATCAATACCAGCTACGACCATGGGACCAGCTATAGAAATGAAGACTGTAATTGTCATGAGTATGTCCTCCTTCTTTTTTAAAAAACATCTTTGTGCATGTATATATTTGTACTAAGAAAATATCTTCATTTTATTTCATTTTCCTTTATTATGTGACATAAGATTTATTGACTTCATACCAGCATTTAAGTATTGTTAACTGTATGTAATAGTATTTGGATTGGGGATTGTTGTGTTTCCAGTTGTACAAAGGACAGTTGTATTGTGTTAGGTGTAATTATAACCTCATTATTGTCTTTATTTGAAGATAACGTATGATCTCAGGAGATGTGTATGGGTTCGAGTTGACAAGGGGTGGACTCAAGGTGGTTAATACTGAGTGTCAACTTTATTGGATTTAGGGATACAAAGTGTTAATCCTGAGTGTGTCTGTGTGGGTGTTGCCAAAAGAGATTAACATTTGAGTCAATGGGCTGGGGATGGCAGATCCACCCTTAACCTGGTGGGCACAATCTAATCAGCTTCCAGCAAATATAAAGCAGGCAGAAAAATGTGAAAATGGTAAGATGGGCCCAGCCTGCCAGCCTCCATCTTTCTCCTGTGCTGGAAGCTTTCTGCCCTCGAACATTGGACTTCAGTGTTGGGACTCCGACTGGCTCTCCTTGCTCCTCAGCTTGCAGACAGCCTATTGTGGGACTTGTGATTTGTGTAAGTTTATTATACACACATATACACACACACATATATATATACGCACACACATATATCTATTAGTTCTGTCCATCTAAAAGAACCCTGACTAATGCAATTGTTTACCAATTAAGTTGAGCCTACTTAACTAGAACTGTAAGATCTTCATCTCAGCCATTTCTGAAGAGAGGGTGAAAAGCCACTTTGGTAGATTCAGCATCCTGAACGGAGTCCAGAGTTTTTCTTGAAAGTGATTTCAACTCTGTTGTAATAATCACTGCCTCAGCTTCCTTTTAGGAGTGGGCATGAATCTTGTCCTAAGCTACTCATCTGGGGATGCTAAGGGAACGGCTCGGTATAAAGTTTTATCTCCTTCTTGGGCTTTTTCTCCTGGGAAGCATATAGCATCAGAGGTCTGCTAGAAGATTGCCCCTGCCTGCTTTTGCCATCCAACATTTTACCGGGCCTTCTCCAATAAGCCTGCGTATTAATTGATAAAGATCAGAGGAACCAGAGGAACAAGGTTCATCAATTTGGGCAACAATTTGAAATTCTTCAGGAAATTTATGAGGGTGTTCAAGAACCTTGGGGAAGTTGGGCTATAGCCCTAAGTTCAGCTTTGGTTCAGGATGTATAGGAAATGTTTGAGACAGGGCCCTTCTTATTTGGATGAAGCTGGAAAGGGAGAATTTCCCTGTTTGGCAGAAACAGGGAAATCAAGAGAAGCTTTGGGGTCAGAAGATTAGAAGGGAAGTTGAGCACGTGTGGGATATCGAGGCAGGGAGCAGCAGGAGTGGGGCAAGGAGGGTCAGGGGAGAAAACTGAACCTCAAAGACTTTTTCTTTCTCCTTCAATTAATTAATAGCCTCTGTGAATCCAGAGGGTATATTTTGAAGAGACAATTTTAGAGCCCTGAATATGTTTGGATGCCTCTAAATGCCAGTTAAAACCCACAGCGCATTCAGGTTGTTTGTTTTCAAATCAAGGTCTTCTATTAATAATTCAGTTTGGAGAAAGTCTAGCTTTGATATGACAAAGGAACCTCAATTTGGCCACTGTAAAAGCATCCACAGTTCCAGATAAATACAGGTGAAGATCCCATAATTTTTTAACATATAACCAGCTTGAGTCCCAGAAGGAGGACAAACATTACATGGTTTAGAATTAAGGAATCCCATACTCAGGGCCGGGTGTGGTGGCTCACACTTGTAATCCCAGCACTTTGGGAGGCCAAGGCCGGTGGATCACCTGAGGTCAAGAGACCAGCCTGGCCAACATGGTGAAATCTCCTCTCTACTAAAAAACAAAATCAGCCAGGCGTGGTGGTGGATGCCTGTAACTCTAGCTACTTGGGAGGCTGAAGCAATGGGAGCTGAAGCAAGAGAATCACTTGAACCCAGGAGGCGGAAGTTGCAGTGAGCTGAGATCACGCCATTGCACTCCAGCCTGGGCAAAAATAGCAAAATGCCGTATTACAAAAAAAAAAAAAAGGAATCCTCTACTCATAATAATTATTATAATCATGGTAATACTAACCAAAAGGAAAACTTCTAAATTAGGAAAACTTCTTCACAATTAGAAGCCTTTGTTGGCACAAATGGAACAACCTGCTTTAAATTCCCAAGTAAAGACATGAACCTCAACCAGAGGGACGGAGGTTGGGACCCAGGAGGCCTTCAGAGCCCGGGTGCCAGCAGTCTGGGAAGGTGAGTGGAGGCAACCTCACCAGACTTCAGAGAACACAGGTCCGGAAAGGGAAGGTCACCACTTCAGGCCCTACTTCTGACATCAGCTATGTTAACTTGGGGAAAAAAAAAAAGATTTACATCAAGGTGAAAGAAATACATTTGTTTGGAAAACAAAGAATTGCCATTTGAATACACTGAATGGGGCTGCCCTGCAGTGTCCTGGAAGGCACGGGCAGCAGAGGGTTTTTGTAGGGGATTTTCACAAAAAGTTGTTTTTGGAGGCAGTTCACTGTCTGGACAGCAATCCTAAATCTCAAACCTGTTCTGATTTGTTAACTCATTAAGGTACTGCGAGCTGAGAGGCACTGAAGAGCAGGTAGCAGATACAGACTTGCATTGTTTATCCACATTCCGTGGAGCATCCTGGAGTTCGACCTTCAGCAGGTGTGAGTGGAATAGCCCTGCAACCTCATACTCCACTTGAGAAAGGCTTAGCCTTGGTTACTTATTTCCCAGCATACACACAAATGCACACGCACACCCACATATGTGGCATGCACAATGGAAATGTTGGCATGTTCACTCGCTGATTTGAATGACTTAGCGTGGGCACAATTAACAACTGGGAAGGAAGAGACACGTACTTCAATGACAGTTTTCCCAGATTGCGGGGGGATGTGTCCAGTGAGAGTTGGAGTCACTGGCTCTGGATGGATCCACGGATGGTTCATCTCTAGTCGAAGTCAGCCACAGGAAGGAAGGCGGAGGGCAGGGTGCAGAGGCTGGCGGGGGAAGTGCAGTGGAAAGGCCTGGCAGGTTCCCTATTTTAATCTTCTCAGTGACGCAGGAAGCAAGGTCATCAGCGGAGATGAGCATTGTGGAGGAGATAACGGTGTGAGGAGGTAGGAGACGCGAGAGGGGGGTGCACTAGATGGAGGAAGCTGCAGGTGTCATAAAGGTCCCGCAGGCTCATGGCCATGAATTCAAAGGGAGCCAGTGAGTGTGTTAATTTTTTCTTCTGACACAATCAGCTGAACAGATGCAGGCAAAGCTTTGATAAAAAATTGGGTTTGCCCAGGGTTGTGGCTCTGCCAAGACAGTTGTAGGAAGTGACAGAACCACGAGGAAACTGAGCAGGTGTGAGAGGGATGAGAACCCCTGACGAGGGAAGGGGTCAGATCAGAGCAGAGAAGACAGAGGGAAGTGTAGGCTGTAGCTCAGTTTGGAGCTGTGGTAAAGACAAGTGATCCTGGAGTTAAATGCCGGAGGGAGGGAGGGAGGGAGGGAGGGAGGGAGGGAGGGAGGGAGGGAAGGAGGGAGGGATTGATTCAGCTAGAAGGACACGAGGCGGCAATCCGAGAGCTGGGACTCAGGACACTAAGTCTACAGAGGAATGAAAATAGAGTCAGTAGCCAACACAGGATGGAGGACACAGCCATTGGAGGAGGTATGTCCAAAGATTTCAGTCCAGATTATTAGCGATGCCATCTACACTGGCACCGAATCCCCAGGAATCAAGGCGGCAGGGGTGCTGGGCAGACCGGCTGTGAGTCAGGAGCCAGGAACCTCCAGAAACAAGGAGCAGCCACAGCTGGGGACCCAGTGTCACACCTGGGGACAGAAGAGGCCACACTGGGGAATTTAGGAAGAAGTCCTGAAACACGTGCTGGATGCGGCAATGAGAAACAGAGCCATCTGTTCCACTCCCAAGCCCAGGCCTGGTGGTGAGGAGGCGCCAAGGACTTCAGGCAAAGAGACACACAGGAAAACCCACCGCCCGCAGGGAAAGCTTCAGGTACAGCAAGGTCTGGGGGGAGAACCAGGTTTCTGCTAGCGGCGGGAAGGTGAAGGGCACATTCAGGGAGAAGCAGAGGAAGTTGGACTGAGAATTTCAGAGGGTCCTGGTAGATGTCGAAGCCGTGTAGATAGAACGGGATGGATGAGGAGGGAGGCCTGGTAGGGTATTCTGGGGATAGCGGGCAGAGAGGGGCGGGAGGCTCCGAAGGTTAGGGCTGGGAGGAGGCGCAGGCGGCCTCCAGGAGGTGCGGTTTGCTCCCAAGTCCCCTGACGACAAGCCCCCGTGGTTCTTGGTGAGATTGAGAACATCTGGGAAAGTCAGGGGTTCCTTCCTGGGTGTGTGTGTGGTGGTGGCAGGGTGGAGTAATGGAAGTTTGAGAATGTGTAACCAACCCCCCAGCTTGAGGCCCTTTCTGAGCTTGCTAGAGTTAGCGTTCCTGGGTGCTTCAATCTTCTCTTCACCCGGCCACGTCCTCCTGTAAGTTTCCACAGTTCTGCTGCAGGAAGCCGTCTTTTCCCTCCCGAGTGTGGGGTCAGGTGCCCATCATGGTGACCCTTAGACCCGGGAATATTCCCCTCCTTGTGCCCAAGGGTAGTCGCCTCTCCACGTTCCATTCATCTTAGTGTTCCAGGAACCTAGCACCAGCTTGATGCCTAGTGGGGGTCAGAAACATGACTCAAGGATAACCACACAACGTGACAGCTTGCAAGGACCTCAGTTACAACCGGCCCAGCCCCTTTCTTGGATAACGGAGGAGAACTGAGCCAAAAAGGGGCAGAGGCACTTAGTTGCACTAACGGCACAGAGCCGGGGCTCCTGACCGCGGAGTCATGGCTTTGGCCTCAGCCTCACAGCTAGACAACTCATTTATGGTCCCTTGGTTTTCCATGCTGACTTCCCACTTTCCACTGTGCAGGCTGCTTGAAAAGAAAATCCCACCTGCTGGTTCTTGGGAGACTGGGGACCACTTCAGACTCAAACATTTCTTTGGCTCAAGAGTTTGGTGCCTTCTAAGCCCCCCAACTTCATCACCTGTTTTCTTCTTTGTCAAATGGGATCCATGCCACCACCCCTCTAGCAAGAGGGGTGAGAATTGTCAGAGACCAGGCCTGGCTCATTTATTTGTATACGTACCGTGCAAACATTTTTGAACTGTCTTCTATTCTCCATCTGCTTTATCTATGTTTACTCCATATGCTTCTTGGCAGCAAGCTAGCTGCCTTCTTGTTCATTTTTAACGAACAAGAGGCCCTCTTCCTCCCTCTCCCCGTGTTGCCTCTGTGGATGCTATTATCTTTTCAACAATCAATGTTTGGCAGTAGCCCAGGTACAGAACAGCTAGGTCTACAGACCATTCCTCAATTGAGAGCCCAGAATACTATTTTAAATAAATGTGCAGATTTAGAAAAAGGACAAATATCAAGTAAATCTTGTCTATGATGCCCCATCAAGTAATATTCCTGAAGATTAGCTGCTAGAACCTATGAATCTCAGGACCTATAAATAACCTACTTTTGACAAGCAACACATATACATTTTCTTTAAGAGCTAAATGTCAGGAAATTCATTCCTGGAGATCTACACAGAGACACGCACGTCGACATGCTGCTACCTCTGTAATAAATGTGGAGATATAAAATACAGATCATATCGCCGAATTTTTCACATCCTCATCAGCCACCTCAAAGAATCAAAGATGAGGAAGTCCTCACTGAAATCAAGGATTGCAACTTTCTTTAGAGGCAATTTCCATTCTCATGTTTTTTTCTCCCAGACCCAGACTATTAAAATTGGAAGAGGAATATGGAATGAAAAATCAGGCTCAAACCTTTCACAGATGAACATACGACAAGAATAGAGGTGGATTGCAGTTTTGCATTGATTATGAACAGCCGTATCTATAGACATATTGATGAATCCCATGGGGAGAAGCAATCGAGTTCTGTGAACATGGTTATGTGAGTATTTTTCAGCCTACAATGTTATCAAGAGCACATAAGGTGAATGGCCTAAGAAAATGCAGAGTGTGAATCATTTTATTCAACACTAATTTGCAAGTCCAGATTTGAATCTAAATCCATAGGGATAAAAATAAACCTCAGCTTAAAAATTTGGATAATTCCTAATTCTTTTTATTTTAAAGCTCGAAAATCTCTAACATCTGCCACCAAAAGACTTGACACCCTCCCCCCATCTTTTTTAGGGCAGAGGAAATGATAGAGATCTTTAGGCTTTTGAAGGTGTCTTGGTCCATTTTGTGCTGCTGTAACATAATATTACAGACTGGGTAATTTATAAAGAAAAATAATTGCTTGCTCACAGCAGTTCTGGAGGCTGGAAAGTTCAAGGACAAGGTGCCAGCATCTGGTGAGGGTCTGCTTGCTGCATCATCCCAGGGTGGAAGGCAGAAGGCCAAAAGAGCACTCAGAGAATAAGGGTGGGTAAGAGGGGGCTGACCTCACTTTTATCAGGACCACACTCCTGCCGTGTAGACATTGATCCCCTCATGAGGCCTAATCACCTCTTGATAGTCCCACCTCTAATACATCACAAGGGCAATTAAATTTTAACTTTAGTTTTGGAGGGACTGTTCAAACCACAGCAGCAGGGATCCCTAATGAGTTAATATAAGACACTTTTACTTCCAATACATAGACATGTTTAAGAGTTGCTATTGTGTGGCTTATGTCTAGAACAGAAGGAAGTTAAATGGATTGGCCGGGTGGCTGGCTGCTTTTTGATTTGTTTGTTCACCTACTTTGCTTTGTTTCTTTCCTATCTTAAGGAATTTCTCCATACAATTATTCATTTATTCGTTTAACAAATATTCTTACCTCCTATTCCTAATGATAGTAATAGCAGTTGCTGTGTTTATTGAATTCTTATAATGTACCAGACATTATGTTAGTAATTCTATGTGTGTGCTGTCTTATCATTACATTAGACCTAAAAATGGGTGTTCTATTTCCATTTTGCACATAAGGAAATAGAGGGTAAGGTGTGGGCAGGTGCTGTCTCTAGGGGTAGAGGGTGGGGCAGACATTCTTTCCCTTTAAATGTCGTGTTAGATTTTACATAGGACCACAAAGATGAATACATCTCCCACTGCCTCTGAGAAGCTTATACAGATGAAAATATGTGAAACAAGGTTAAAAGTGACAGATGACATAAGAAAGTCTGATAGAAAGGTGAAGAAAATTCAGAGAAGAAAGGATCATTCTCTACTGGGGGGATTAGGGAAGGTTTCCTAGAAAGGGGATTCGGAGAAGAGGGAAAGGGGTAAGGAGCAGAGGCTGGGAAGCACAGAGAACCCAGGCAAGCTCATTCTGATGAGATCATTGAGATGCAAACAAAGATTTGATGTTTTACCTTAGCAAAATTATATTATACCAGAATTATCTAATCACACAAGAACACTTATAAAAACTGTGGCAGATGTATGCAGAGAGAGCACAAGAAGTGGTCACGTGAGGAACCGAAGCCTGCAAAGGAAACAGCCGCAGCAGCCAGGAGGGGCAGGACGTGGAGGAGCAGCTGGGAGGTCTGGGAAAAGGGCAGGTCAAGCTCTCCTGTGTCCAGTGTAGAGATGGACCGAGCAAAACCAAGGCTGGGTTGTATCTGCTTCCTTTACCATCAAAGAGGACATCACTGAGCTCAGGGAAACGTGTGGTGAAGGAAGAACAGAAGAGGAAGGCAGGGAGGATGGCAGGGACTCCATCTGAGAGGAGGTAGCAGATGAAGAGGAAGAAGATAGATGATTCTTTCAGGAAGGAAGGATGTGAAGAGAAGAAGTAAGCAGCACTTGGAGTGCACAAGGGAACCAAGAAATGTTCTTACTTTCCTTTTTTTTTTTTTTTTTTGTATTTTTTTTGGAAGAGATGGGTTTTGTCATGTTGCCCAGGCTGGTCTTGGACTCCTGAGCTCAGGGTATCCACCCGCCTCGGCCTCCCAAAGTGCTGGGATTACAGGTGTGTGCCACCGCATGCAACCCTGTTCTTACTTTTTAATGTGCTGTTTAAGTGGGAGAGACGTAAGCACATGATGTGCCTGCAGGAAGGGGCCCAGGGTGACCAAGGTGGAGGATGCAGGAGCCAGTGTGGGCCCTGGAGAAGGCAGGAGCCCGGGGTGAGAAGAGCTGCAAGCAGGGGCCAGGGCATGGGAAGAGGCCTCCGCCTGTCACATGGAAGGCTTGCTAGGGAGAAGGAAATCACCCTTATAAACACACACCAGGGCCTGCTGGGGGGTGGGGGGCGAGGAGAGAGAACTTCGAGGACAGGTCAATGGGTGCAGCAAACCACCATGTGCACGTTAACCTATGTAACAAAGCTGCACGCTCTGCACATGTATCCCAGAACTTAAACTAAACTAAAAATAAATAAAAATAAACTATCTTTGTGCATCCTTTTTCAACTGCATTTCTGATGACATAATTTGTACAGATAAATGACCCACAGTTTGATGTATCCATCTCAGGCTCCCCACCCCCGACACTCTGCCAACCACTCAAGCCCACAGGCCTGCCTCCCTCCTCAGCAGACCTTCGAGAGGCCCCACCTACCTCCCAGCCTTGGAGACAGAGGCAGGATCCCGGGGGGAACAAACAGCTCCTTGATATCTGTCACCCCCCTGATCAGGAGCTTATGGGAGAGACAGTCTTCTTCAAAAAATTGTCTTTACATGGTGCATGAAAACATGCTATTGGACAAATTTTAGTAGCTAAAGCTAACAATTAGCAGGAAAAATACTTTAGATTAAAAGAGGTTATTCAGTTTTTTTAGGAGTAAAACTCAAGAGAAGCTTGATATTTTAAAATGTATTATTGCAACTGAAAACCTAACCATGGGAGTTAGAATTGCATGTCCCGAGGATGGACATTTTGTCAGGATTGGAGCCCAGGCTCTAAGGGGGTCCTGGGAGTCCCCTCCTGGCCCTGTCGTCCTGGCAGCCTCTCCTCCCCTGTGAGGGTGGATGGGACCTGCGGCTGATTTTTACTCAGCAGAATGTGCCAGTTGCAGGGGACAGGGACGCCATGCCTGTGATTATACTGTGCTACCCTGGATGCCGCCTCTCCAAGACACTCACACTGGAGGTCCTCCTTGCTGGCTTGATGAAGCGAGAAAGACCTGCCAGCAAGGAACTGCGGATGACCTCTAGGAGCTGAGAATGACCTCGAGGAACTGAGGGTGTCCTCCAAATGATGGACAGCAAGGACCTGGGGCCAGTGATCCTGCAAACACTAGGAGATGGATTCTGCAACCACCTACGTGAGCGTGGAGGTGGATTCTGTCACAATCGAGCTTCCGAGAGGAATGCATCCTGGTCAGCGTCTTAATTGCAGCCTTGTGAGACCCGAACCAAAGCCCCTGCTAACCTGAGCTGTGACTCCTGATGCACAGGAACCACGAGATCATAAATACTGTTTATGCCACCGCATTGTGGTCATTTGTTACCAGCCGTGGATGACTGACAGGCGACAGGAAACCTCCTGGCAGCTCCTCTCACCTGCTTCCTTCCTATGTAGGGCCTCTCTTGACATCCCTGGCCACGAATGCATGCCTCTTCCCAGCCCCACCACACTCACGGGGCCGATGAACTTTAGGCGGCCTGTGCTGGTTTTGGACAATTTCTCTCACTCTTCTCATTGGTGATTTGATATCCTACTTTCTCTCGGTTTCTTAGTGTGAGGGAGACCCAGACACATCACAGGTCTGTCAGTGAACCGGGCACACAATTGGGGCCTGGTTCTTAGACCCCTTGCACACTCCACACTATATGTCTCAGCGTGGTGTCGAGTTTGTAGTTTGGTTCCTCCTGATAATATTCATGTTCAAATTGAGATGCTTCGCCTCTTGGAGTAGCAAGGATACAATGCACTTTGTCAACAAACAGTATGTTTGTTGTTGAATCAAATGGTCTTCAGGGGGACGGCTTTTTGAAATCCTTGAAAATAGTGAATGGGAACTTGGTGGTTAACAGAACAAGGTGTCCTGGTCAACACTGCACAGGAAAAATTGAGGGACAACCCTGAGTCTCCTCACAGCATAATTTCCCTATTCCCTTTCTAGGCCATATCTTCTGCCTCTCTGTTGCTGGGCACCTCATCATTAAATCAGAGACAGGAGAGGCATTCGATCTTCGGGATCGTTTCTTTGCCAAGGCAGAATTGGTCCCCGGAGGATATTATGTCTTTGCCTCGTCTAATCTTCCGCATCTCGGGAAACTCCACTGCACCTCCAGGGACACCTTCCCGCGGAGTGAGAGAGCTGGTCGCCTGTTCTTCCTAATCATTCTACCAACTTTTTCCTCCCCAATTTGCCCCATTACTTCAAGTCAAACCTCCTGTATCAGGTCTAATGAACCCTCACAGCCTCCCATTAACTAGTGCTGCTGGCTCTTATGACCCCATTCTGTTGTCAGCCAAATTGTCATTTAATATTATTTATTCCCACAGTTGCTCTTGACAGCCTGGATGTTGTGGCGCTGAGCCGTGTGGGTAGTCAGGTGTTCCTAATCCTCAGACAATGCTTGTTTTCTGAACCCTTTCTGAAGAAGGGGTGTGCTTGCCAGCTGCGTTTACGCCCTGCGCAGTGACGGTTTGCAGGGAGCAGGCATCTAACAGCTCCGCCCTGCCTGGGCAGGGACATTGCCCAGAGCTCCTCCATGCTCTGCCAAGAGCAAAAGGCTTACCCGAAACCCTCCCAAACCATCTCAGCAGGTGCTTTTGGAGAACAGAACTCCCCCAGAGCCTGCCTGATGCAAAACTAATGCCTTCGAAGTTTCAGAGCCAGGGATGGGGCTGTGGGGACAGGAATGACCAGGACACAGAGGGGCATTTCCTGGGCCTTCTGTGTCCATCATTCCAGGGCACCAGCCTCAGACAGAGCCCTCTTGACTAGTTCTGTGGCCAGGGACACGGTGCTCACGAGGGGCCAGCTGTGTCCTCCCAATTAGGTGCCCTGGGGAGACATCGACTAGGAAGACCTCTGAGGCCCTCGTCTGTGGAGAAGCCTGAGTGCCTGACGGGGCTCACAAGCCGCTTCAAAGCCGCCGCTGTGGCTGCTTGGGTGTGGGATCCGGCTTCCTGCCCATTCGAGGTTCCAGCCCCACCTGGCCTAGGTACTGCTAGAAAGGTGGGAGGGTCTCATCAGGCCACTGTGCTGGGTGACACCTGGGGGCTGCAGCATGGGGAGGAGCCATGGAGTGCAGCGGATGGCCCTGGCCACTGCTTGGTGGGCTTGTCCTCACTCCACCATCCTCTATGCATGGGCTGCTGTCCCCACTCCGCCATCCTCTATGCATGGGCTGCTGTCCCCACTCCGCCACCCTCTATGCATGGGCTGCTGTCCCCACTCCGCCACCCTCTATGCATGGGCTGTTGTCCTCACTCCGCCACTCTCTATGCATGGGCTGCTGTCCTCACTCCCCCACCCTCTATGCATGGGCTGCTGTCCTAACTCCCCAACCCTCTATGCATGGGCTGTTGTCCTCACTCCGCCACCCTCTATGCATGGGCTGCTGTCCTCACTCCCCCACCATCTATGCATGGGCTGCTGTCCCCACTCCGCCACCCTCTATGCATGGGCTGCTGTCCTCACTCCCCCACCATCTATGCATGGGCTGCTGTCCTCACTCCCCCACCCTCTATGCATGGGCTGTTGTCCTCACTCCGCCACCCTCTATGCATGGGCTGCTGTCCTCACTCCCCCACCATCTATGCATGGGCTGCTGTCCCCACTCCGCCACCCTCTATGCATGGGCTGCTGTCCTCACTCCCCCACCATCTATGCATGGGCTGCTGTCCTAACTCCCCAACCCTCTATGCATGGGCTGTTGCTGTCTGGGTGGGATCCTCCAGGGTGCTTCACCCATGGGAGCTTAGTCTGGCGCATTCTCTGGTTCTGTTCTTGCCCTTCTGCCTCTCATCTGCTGCCTCCTCTCCTACATCCTCTTCCCTGGGCTCATACCACCCTCTCTCCTCCCTACTCACACCGTTCCTGTTTGGCCCCAATCTCCATAAGCTGGCTTGTGGCACGGGGATGACCCCAGACCAGGGAGATGGCCCAGGTCCCTGTCCACAACCACCTTGCTAAGCTCAAGTCCCAGGAACCAGCAGCTGGGCAAAGCCTGGTCACATAAAGCAAAGAGTGGCTCTTGAAGGCCAGCGGCCAGGACTATAGGCTCCAGGTGGTCTGCCTGAATGGGACCACACCCCAAATAGCACCTGAGGGGCATGAGGAGGGAAAGATGGGAATGGCTCACCGGTCACACCCACAACTCTCACACTGTCACCTGTCACACACATTCATCACTCACACCCGCGGTTCTCAAAAGCTCACACCATTAACCTCTCACACATATTCATGACTCACACCTTCACCTCCACACCCTAACCTCCCACACACATTCACCTCCACACCCTAACCTCCCACACACATTCACCTCCCACACCCTAACCTCCCACACACATTCACCTCCCACACCCTAACCTCCCACACACATTCACCTCCACACCCTAACCTCCCACACACATTCACCTCCCACACCCTAACCTCCCACACACATTCACCTCTGACACCCTCTCCCCTCACTCTCTCCCCTCTCACTCCCTCCCTTCTCACACCCTCCCCTCTCACTCCCTCCCCTCTCACTCCCTCCCCTCTCACTCCCCCCTCACTCCCTCCCCTCACACCCTCCCCTCTCACTCCCTCTCCTCACACCCTCCCCTCTCACACCCTCCCCTCTCACTCCCTCCCCTCTCACTCCCTCCCCTCTCACTCCCTCCCCTCACACCCTCCCCCCTCACACCCTCACAACGGTAACTAAGGCATTACTGCCTCCCATCTAGAGAGCTCCAGCACCGGCCCAGGTCTGCCACTGTCATGTCCTGATTGATATGGTCTGGCTGTGTCCCCACCCACATCTCATCTTGAATCGTAGTTCCATAATTCCCTCGTGTCGTGGGAGGGACCTGGTGGGAGATAACTGAATCATGGGGTGGTTTTCCCTGTCGTGTTCTCGTGGAAGCGGATAAGTCTCACAGGGTCTGATGGTTTTATGAGGGGTTTCTCCTCTCACTTGGCTCTCCATCTCTCATCTGCCACCAAGTAAGACGTGGCTTTACCTTCTGCCATGATGGTGAGGCCTCCCCAGCCATGTGGAACTGTGAGTCCATTAAACCTCTTTTTTCTTTATAAGTTACCCGGCCTCAGGTAGGTCTTTATCAACAGCATGAAAACGGACCAATACACTGAGCTTGAGCGAGACACGGCACCCATGAGCTCTCCACCTGTGAGAATCAGGGATCGGGCTCTGTAAGGGCGACCACGCTCTGTAGCCAGTGGGGTTTCCCGGAGCTGCCTCAGGGCCTTGAGAAGTTGGGATTAGACCAGAGGGCAGGGCTCTGGAGCCCCAACCCTTTTCTGTAAGTGGCCCAATCTTCTCAGTTTTTTATATTGGGCTTCATGGTTTATAATTCATGTTTGAGCACCATGGGAGCAGACTTTTCTGAGGTCCCTCCAAGGGCAGCCCTCCAGGACGGCTCCGAGTCAACACGTGGGTGCCTTCTCCTGCAGATCATTCCAGGACACAGATACCTCCCCGTTCCCTGTGGCCACGTCTGACCCGTTCTTCACAACTCAGCTCAGGTGTGGACTTCTCCATGAAGCCTCCTGACAGCTGCACACTCATCCTGGAACCCTCCCACCCTGTGTCCACGCCTGGGATCCTCCTGCAGAGATGTGTCTGTCACAGAGTGGGTACTCTGTAAACGTTTGTAGGTGAATTGCCATGACGGCAGCCCAGGATGCTGCTCTCAGTGAGTGATCTTTGAGTTCTTTTCAGTCTCTGACCCAGGAGTATGGAGGCATTACAGCAGTTGCCAAGGGACCCACTTCATACACCTCTGTAAAAGACCTTTTCTGTTATAGGTCTAAGCAAATATCTGCCAGACTGAATGGGGAATGGTCCTGTGTTTCACCGGCTCTGACCCCAGCTCCTTTGTTTGCTGGACACAGATCCGTGGTGCAGAATCCTCAGTGAGCCTCTGGACGAGCCACCCACAGTCTGTCCTTCTGGCTCTGGAGCACCTGCTACCTCATCTCGAAAATACCGCTGGACAGATTAACTGGACTCTGCAGCCCTTCTGATATCTTGTTAGAGAAAACAAGTGAACTAGAAATCCACTGGCTTTAACTTTCTTTCCCAAACACAGGCCTGTCCACTGGGGAAATCTCTTGGCGGCTGGGTTGGTATTTCTTTTCTAACAAACCAAAACAGTTACCTTCCTCTCCCAGGCACGGTGAAGAGAAAGATGACAACTTGGAGTGATTGGCTTATATCTCTCTGATCGTACTCCTTGGACCAGGGCTGCTGAGGGAGACAGACCAACACATTCCCAATCTAGACAAATGCACCAGAAAGGACATGTGTTCAGACTCAATTCTGCACACATCCCCCAGGCGGCTGCTCTGCACAGCCACAGCCTCCCTGGAGACCCCACCTGCCAGGTCCACTGTGCTCGACTCTTCCTTCAACCTGGCTCCTCATCCCCAGAGCAGGACCTCTTCACTGCTTCCCACACTTCCTCCCCACAAGGAGAGAATACGCAATAGAAAACAAAGGAGAAATAGAGAGAAAAGCGGAACTCAGCAAAGAGCAGAAAATGTAAGCGAGGGATCCCAGGAAATTCCATCTGAAGCCTGACTCCGCGTCTCCCTTGTGGACCGTTCGCCATTCCCCACCACTGTCTGGGAAGGTTGTCTCCATGGCAGTTGGGACCATCTAGTTAGTTCCCAACTCGGTCTATCCTGGGAGACCCCGAGCAACAGTCTCTCTTCACCGTGGCTCCTGCTAGCAGGCTCCCTGACTAGCAGCAGTCTCTCTTCACCGTCGCTCCTGCTGGCTCCCTGACTACTGGTCCTCATGGGCGCTTTGCAGACACCCACACCTTCTTGACAAGCCAGTGCAATCAGCTGCCTGAAGGAAGACACAGAGCTTCATTTCCCAGTTGCTCCTGCCTGTACCCCACCACCTTATGCCATTAATAATGGTGGTGCCCCACCCCAGCACACACATCTGACAAGCACAGCTGGCCCGGGGCAAACTCAGCTTCACTGAGCAAAAAGGAAACACAAGACAATTGCAACAGGCTCTTCCACTTGCCTCCCTTGCAAAAAGCAAAATTTCTCTCATCTACTTTGGGAAGTCTGAGTGTTTTTCCTTATTCCAGGTTTACTTTCCCGCCATTGTCCTGCCCAGCACACCAGGAAAATTTAGCAACAGCAGAAATAATCCGCCTTGGACAAATTTTGTGAAACCTTCCTGCAAAATCATTATCCCCCTCAAAACCAACCATCCTCCAGGCAGTCTTCACCATCAGGCTAGACACATTTCCTGTCTGGAATATCCACTTTTAGGCAGACCGAGGCTGGAATGAGGCAAGAGGACCATCCAGCTCACAAAGCACAGGCCGGCAGTGGCTGCAGTGAGTGGCCGCCTTCTGGGGCTGCTGCTTCGTCACATTGATTTTATTTTTCTGATGCGCTATAATGAAGTGTACCAATTAGAATACGCTGGTGTCATCATGTTTTGCCTCAAAAATAAGTCTCTTTTATCATACAAAAGAAAAATAGCATTTATAAAATAAAAGCAACCCTCCTGTTTCCCTGCCGGTACAAAAGTCAGTGCACTTTCCCAGCGGACAGTTTAACGTGACCCACCATGTGAAACATGCACGGCTTTTGACCCAGCAGTTCCTCTTCTGGAAAGGTGTCATTAAGCGGGTAACAGGGAGTTCTGGTTAAACATGGTGGACCTCACACAGTGTTCATTCCTTCTCTCTCCTAATCCTCTCTAAAATGAACACTAAAGGAATAAAATGTTGTAAATACACAACAACAAAAAAAATAGGCAAAATGAGAAAATACACTATCAGGTAAAGTTGCCAGCATAGTTCTGAAAGATGGTGTGTGGAGCTGAGAAGGCTGGAGCCCAGGCACCTGGGGAAAGGGGGTCGGTTAGGAATCAAGCTCTGCTCTCTGAAGAACCGGGAGAGGCTCCCGAACTGGGGCACCAGTAGCCGTGGGAGGTGGGGAGCCCGCAGGCTGAAAAGGAAGAGTGGGGACAAGGTCTGCATGAGAGGTACAGATGCCTGTCCCGCGCCCCTTCCCTCCCCACATGGCTCCCTCACCCTGACTACTGCTGCGGACTTAAGGCATCCAGAAAGACATGGAAGCTGTTAACAGAAGACCAGTGATATCTGTGGAGGGAACAGGAGAACCTTATTTTCTAGAAGCAAATAGATTTTGTTTTCAGAAAAATCTGCGATTGTGGACACGCAGCCTTTGGTGTAAGACACAGATGGAGGGACCTGGGATTGGGAAATGATGAAGGCAAATCCTTCAGAATAGGAGTTTGGGGGGAGTTAGTTGCAGGATCTAGACTGGAAGGCCTTGAAGCAAGACATTGCCAGTCTCTCTGCATCAGCCTCAGATGGCCTGTGGGTGGTCAGTGGGGAATTTTAAGCCAAGGTCTAGCTCAGCACCAGCAACAGGAACTGGTGTGGCCTGATTGTAGAAAGTGGGGTCCTGTGACACTTTCACAACATCTTCCCAAGGACACAGAGTGGGTGGCCGCTTCCTTGTCCTGCCATGGCCGCCTGCTTCTGTTTGAACTCTGAGTGCCTCAGGTGGCCACAGGGAGCCCCTTTTGTCTGTCGCCTGGGAGCACACTTAACAAAGCTTACATTCAGGAACACACGCCCAGTAGAGGTCAGCGGGGTGCGATGTTGGAAATGAGATTAAATAAATGTCTGGGTAATATTCACAGAGACCCCAGCTCTCTCCTGAAACTCAGCTCCAAGAATGGTGGTGGTCAGGGCATGGCCACACAGCCTTACCTTGACCACTCAGGAAAAGGCCTGGCTGTTCCCAAACACGAGATTTATAGATAACCACAACAAAGCCGCCAGCTTCCGGCCCCATCATGCTGCAGAGACCTCACCACAGGCGGGCCCCCTGCACACGTGTGGAAGCTTCCAGTCAGGGTCAGTGTCTCTCTCCTCAATGCAGGCAGAAAGGCATCTGGAGCGGGGAGCATGGCCAGCAATAGACGCTGCAGATTTAGTGGCAAAGATGGGGGCAGAGCTGGAAAAGTGAAAGAAAGAGAATAAAATGAGAACAAGAACCAGGGTATGAGCTGCCAGGAAGATGCCGAGGAGGAAAGCCTACCACAATCTTTTCATCCATTCTTCTGCTTTATTCAAACCTTCGGGTCCTTGTCTGGCCTCAGGAAGGAATACGAGGCAGCATATCTCAAAATTCTGCCAGGCATTCACATAGTTTCTTCTTGGTCTTGTCGCTTTCTGCATTTCATGACTCCCCAGTAAAACTCAGCATTCAGGGAGGGAAGGCAGAGAGAGTGTGAAGTGGGAGAACCCGGGACTGGCATTGTTGAGGGGGCTGTGCTGAGGTCAGACGTGATCCTCTCTGGCCCAGCAGAGACCTAGAGCCTCTTGACTGTGGGGTCCAGGTGAGTGAAATGAGGGTCAAAGCCAGGGTGGAGGGGAGTTGCAGCCTCCAGGAAGCTGGAGACAGGTACCGGTGAGAGGGAGGACGAGGAAGGGCACAGGGAGAAAGGAAAAGAACTGCAATTTGAAGGTCCTGAGGTTGAAAACTCTGATGAGCTCCCAGTAAAATAAGTAGAGCTAAGACGATGGTCCTCCAGGCTAAGATGGATAAAAGGTGGCCATGGAGGTGAGCACAGCCTCCTCCCATTGCAACAGACAAGGAAGAGCGACACGGTGAGCTACAGGCGGGTCTGCCTCCCACTGCCTTTGGACTCAATATCGACCTTACCTGAATTTCCAGCCTGCTGGTCTGCAGACTTCAGATTTCCCAGCCCCATGAGGGAGTGAAACAATTCTCTGAAATCAATCTCTCTCTCTCTCTCTGTCTCTCTCTCTCTCTCTCTCGGTCTATTTCTCTGGAGAACTCGGACTCATGCAGATTTTGGTCTGAGGAAGGTGAGAGCGAGCTGTGTTTTCATTCAGCAAGGGTGCCTTGAGCCTAGACTTCCCTGAGCCTGCACACACAAGGATCCACACCGGAGGGCTCCTCCGTCTAGAGGGGTCACCATGGAAGAAGAGAGTAAAAATACAACTGAGAGGGGTGGCCATGGAAATGCGTATGACTCACACAGGAACACCAGGATGCGCACAGGAGCACCAAAGATGAGCACAGGAGTACCGAGAATGCACACAGGAGCACTGAGGATGCACATAGGAGCACCAGACATGCACACAGGAGCACCAGGGATATGCACAGCAGCACCAGTAATGCACACAAGAGCACCAGGGATGCACACAGAAGCACCAGATGTGAACACAGGGGCACTGGACATGTGCACAGGAGGATCAGGGATGCAAACAGGAGCACTGGGGATGTGCACAGGAGCACCGGGAATGCAAACAGGAGCACTGGGGATGTGAACAGGAGCACTAGAGATGCACTCCAGGAGCACCAGTGATGCCCACAGGAGCACTGAAGATGTGTGCACAGGAGCACTGAGGATGCACACAGGAGCACCAGGGATGTACGCCCCACCCAGGGCCAGGAGGAGTCTGGATGGCTTCCTGAAAGTCATGATGCTTGGGTGAGTGGGTGAAACGGAGGGAACATTGGCAGCTGAGCACAGATGGCCATACCCACCAATTCCAGAGGCAGGGCGCTGCACAGCAGGAGTGTGTGTGTGTGATGGTGGCTGGGTGCAGGGACAGAGGCTTAGTAGACACAGGCAGCAAAGGTGCTCAGACACCTGGCATCAAGGGCTCATGCATCGAGTTAGAGTTTGGGTCTTACCCTGCGGGCTGCGGAGTGCCTCTGAATATTCTAAATAGGGAAGTGACTTAGTCAAGATTTTCACTAGGAATATATGTTATTATTTATTATAGTCACCGTGTTATGCAATAGGTCACCAGAGCTGATTCCTGCTACCTATCTGAAACTTTGTTCCCTTTAACCAGCATACCCTAGAGAGGATTTTAAACATGTTCTTCCATAAAGAAATGGCAAACATTTGAGGTGACAGGTATTCTAATCAGCTTGATTTGTTCATCCCACAATGTGTATATATACATATACTGAAACACATAGTACTCCATAAATATATGTAGCTATCATTTATTAATAAAAATATAACAAATTTGAAAACAAAAAAAATTAAAACATCTCTCCCAGGAAGATCTCTCTGTGATGGATTTGAAGGAGTGAAACCAGAATAGTCCTCCTAGGAGGCTGCGGTGGTGCTCCAGGCCAGAGACAAGGATGTCCTAAGCAGCTGAGGCTGCAGGAGGGTAAGTGAAGGAGACAGAGGAACAGGACTTGCTGCTAAATAGCCCACGATGCCCAGGAAAGGAACCCAAGATGTGTGGGCGTTCTGGTTTGAGAATTGCACAGTCTTTGACGATGCATGAGGAGGAGTGAGTTTGGGTAGAGAAAAGACGTCGGTCCAGCAAGGGTGGTGATGGGTTTCGGAAGAGGCCTGGGATAGGGAGGTGCCTGGACGGCCACACCACTGCGACCAATTTGCTTATGCAGGTCACACCAGCGGCGAGAGAATCACAGGCTGAACTATCCACCAGAGCCTAGATGTGGCAAAGACAAGCCCATGAAATAATCCACTGTGCACTGGAGGAAGATGACAGGGGATGGGGCATCCTCTGTAAAATGCAGGAAGGAGGAGGACGTCCTCAATAGCATTGGGCTAATGACCTATAATTCTACAGTCACAGAATTCTATCATTTTCAAGGGTAAGAATGAAGGCTTTAAGGGGCATTATTCCCATTTTACAAAGAGGGAAACTGTTACAGAGGAATAGCTTCCGCCCTAGCCCTAGTTTTGTGGATATGATACCGGCTCTTGAAAGCGATGTCCTGAACCTGACATGACGAACCTGAGGGCATATCCTGTAATACCCAGGACCTCGGCATGGTCAAGGACACTTTCAGAGGGCAGCCCGGACCAGGAACCCTGAGCTCTGGCCTGGGCTCCTCTCCCGCAGCCCCCCTGAGCCGGCACTGCCAGGCATGCACCTAATGGATGCTCACGTTCTCTGTGACTTCCACGGTGGGTGACGGGAAAAGGGGGCTACATTCCCTGGGCTGGTGGATCAAGCCCCGTGGCAGCATCCGTTTTTAAGTGATATGCACGTGACGGCTTTTATGGTGTCCTTTCTGATATCAAATCCTGTCTCTTCACTTCCAACTCGGAATTAATTGAGAACTCTTCTTCCTTAGGTTTGGTGCTCCTCGTGGTTATTGAGGTCCATGTGCACAGGTAATAAGCTTTATATAAGTAACCATAATACCTTGCATTTTTCCAGTGTGTATTTTTTCTTGAGAGATCAAAAGACTGTGGTATCGCCCTCCTGTGGCTGAAAGGAAATGTTTGCTCATGTGCTGTGGATGCACTGTCACGTCCATGGGTGAGGTCACATTGCCTGCGTGTGGAAGCTGTCACCTGACACACGCTTACTTACCTTGCAGGGAGCCAGCAGGGCAAACACCTCTTCATCCTGAAGCTGAGTGGTTTGGACAGGCACAACGTGGCACCAGGAGCCCGAGGGGAGCCATCAGGGCTGCAAGAACCAGCATGACCACAGCCTTCCAGTCCAGAGGCCGGGGCGGAAGGAGGGATTTGACCAAGCCGTAGGAGTCAGGAAATGGTCACGTTGCCTGTGATAGGTTCACTGGAGATGTCCCAGCTTTGACTGTGTGGAGGGACGCAGGCTTCAGGACAGGTGCATGGAAGGAGGTGGGTGCTGCACCACCTGCAGGGGCCAGTGGTGAGGAATGAGGATGGGCAGAAGATTCAGGGACGTGACCTTGGGTTCAAGGACATCTGGGCTGTGAGGAAGGACAGATGCTCTGGCTGGAAGCCTCGTCACCTAGGACACCAGGCCTGGAATACAGGTCTTCATCCAGCCCCCGCTGGCTGCTGAGGCCTCCTGCTGGGAACAAATAACTCCCAGGGGAGGAAATGAAGAGGGCACACAGAGCTGTGAGCACCGCCCTGGTGTGTCACGGATCCAAGTGATGAGGGTGAAGGGAGAGGCTTTGTTTTCCTTTGGCAATCAAATTTTAAAAGATTAATAATCCACGTTGTTACTAGTGAGTGGGAGAGCAGCGATACACGTATTGCCTTATGCTGATGGTAAAAGTAACTGTGGAATAAAATGATACTTACAGGAAGCAATAGCTGTCAAGGAACTTTGGGGAATTTTCCTAATTAAATAATCTAAAACAAGAAGAAAACTGTATTCACCAGGATGTTCACTACACTGCTATTTATGGTATTAAAAATAAAAGCCACACAGTGTCCACAGTCAGGGAAATGGTTCATGATAACACTATTCTGCAATGTAAAGTGGACATAATGGTAAACGGGAGTTCACACACTGAGAACGAGGACATGGCAATGAATTGACATGAGAATGACTGAACCAGCAGTGACCTGCGCAGTGTGGCTCCTGGGAGAGGCCCGGGCCAGTGTGTAATCTCACAGCCAGAGTCCGAGCCACAGCGGAGACTCCCAGACCCTCCCTAAGCTCTGCCTTCCCGCTCTGTAAAGCAAACATAGAAATGCTGGTCTCAGGCCGGGTGCAGTGGCTCACACCTGTAATCCCAGCACTTTAGGAGGCCTAGGAGGGCGGATCACTTGAGGTCAGGAGTTCATGACCAGCCTGGCCAACGTGGTGAGACTTTGTCTCTACTAAAAATGCGAAAATTATCTGGGTGTGGTGGCACGTGCCTGTAATCCCAGCTAGTCAGGAAGCTGAGGCAGAGGTTGCAGTGAGCCGAGATCACGCCACTGCACTCCAGTCTGGGTGACAGAGTGAGACTCCATCTCAAAAAAGGAAAAAATAAAAAAGAAAAGAAAAAGAAATGCTCATCTCGCATGGCTGGAGTTGGGATGAAAATCAGATAATGAATCAGACGCACAGTGATCACATAACCACCGTGAGGCACTTCAGATGGAAACCCAGATTTCCTACCTGGTGTTCTGGGTAGATAGCACAAACCAGGTGCAGGCACAGTGAAGGCAGCCGGAGTCCTCTCAAAGCCAGCTGGGGTTCTGCACGTAGGTCTGTGACAGACGCAGTGGCGTGAGACCTCAATGCTGAACGAAACGGGCTGGGTCAGAGAGGGCTTCTGCAGACCTGAGCCCCTCCTGGCTGGGCCGCCAGCACCTGGGGAGGGCAGGATGCTTAAAAACCAGCGAAGGCTCTTTAATTGGTTATCGGCATGCACGCCTTTAAGCCTACGGTTTTGTGAATAATAAATAATCCACTTCAGAGTTTAGGGTCCGTTCTCTTGGCTGATTTGGCTGCAGCCTTTATAGAAATCCTGCCCTGTTATTAACAGGCTTTGAGATTTGGAGCAAGACACTTTCCTTTTTGGACTCAGTTTTACTATCTGGCAAAATACGTGGGAAGACTCTGAGACGAAGGGTCCCTGCCAGGCAACTTTTTTTCCTCCTTCAGGCCTAGACTTGTGGGCTGGTCCTTGTCTTCACAGCCAGGCTGTGCCAAGGTCACAGTCAGGGGAATGCTCCAGCCCTGGCTGGCTCCTCTCCATCCTCCCCTTCCCCTCTAGAGCAGACTCTAATACTAATGGCAATCATGGTGAACCCTCCCCTGCATCTTGGAATGAGACAATTTAAACAAAGTCCAACTAAGGCAAACATTTCTCTTTTCTTTTTCCCCTTCTTATTTTTTAATTCTACCTCTCCAGAATAAGGAACACATTAGGAAGATAATAGGGGAATATGTATGGGAAGCAAAGGATTCTGGTTCTCTCAGAGGAGGGTGACCCCCACCAGCCTTCACTGTCCTTGGAGGGCCCACGTGTCCCACAGTGCTTCCAGGGCCCTCGGTGGATGTGGGTGTGGGGGGCTTGGAATCGCTGGCTGGCAGGAGAGAGGGCCGCTGAGAAAGAACAGCCGACATGGGCAAAATCCCCAGAACATGTGCAGGGAGCAGGGAGAGTGACTTTCCCGCCCCACGGCTGACAGGGACGTCACTTGCAGGTTCCACGCGGGGCTGGCTCTTTACCTTCTCCAGAGTCCACAGCACAGGTGGCTCGGGCTAGGCTGGGCTCAGAGACAAAGAAGGCTCTTTCCAGAGCCAGCCTCCTGCTTTTTCCCAATAGAGACAGCCCCTCCCACCGTGCACTTGGAAATTTTGCCTCCCCACACCCGTACGCGCAAACCCACGTACAAGGTGGAGAGACTCCGTCGCCGCATGTTCCAAGTCTGAGGACGTGACCAGTGCAGAGTCCGGGAAGTCCCTCAGGGGCAAGCACGGGGCAGCTCTGTCTGCTGATCCTTCCCAGTCTCCCTCTCTTCCGCCTTAGAGCTCAGCTCTTTGCTGTCCTTAGAAATGCAAAAAGTACAATTAATAATTAATGGAGTGAGAGCCTCTTGTCTGTGTTATTCAATGCCCAAATGCTAGGACAGACCAGCCCCGAGAGCGGCTTGAACCGCACGGATCCTGAGCTGCACTTAGAGGCGTGTTGATTTCCTCCCATCTCCCTTCCGTGGAAACAAGGGCAGGCCCAGATGCAGCGCACAGGGCCAGGCCAGAGCTTGCCACGTGACGGTGCACCTCGAAGGACCATCCTGATTCCAAGGGCCTGTCCATCTGCTGGATGGTGGCAGGAGGGCCGAAGTGGCAGGAGGGCCTAAAGGTACATTTGCAGTGTTCACAAACCAAAGTCATCATCACTGGACACCACGTCTGTCAACTTGTAGGGCGACATTGTCTTTCCCATGCCACAGATGACTAAACTGAGGCACAGCAGAGTTTGCCTGAGAAGCACACCGCCAATAAGCTGTTCCATCAATTCTAAGGTACACACTGAAAAATACATTTTAACATCAATGGCGTGTCAAATGTAGTTGGTGCCATCTTTTTAGAGTTACATAAATATCTTACAGTGATGGGATTTACTAAGGCTAATCTAGGATTAGAACACTCCCCTTCCGTTCAGTTACTACTCTGGTGCTCTGTTTATTGGGAACATAATGAAACAAGAAAATGTGCGCCTGGCAGGCAGTCCCCGCCCCTCCCTGTGTGCACCATCCCTTCTCCTGCCTGGAGGAAGCACCCTCCTTAAATGAAGAGGAAAGGTCCAGGGTGGTGGGCGGTGGGGGAAGACAGGATGCAAACCTCTGCTGCTCACTGTGACTGTGGGCAGTTTTCTGGCCAGTGAGATTAGTGACGGTGCTCCCAGGTGGGCATGCAAGTGGCCATCCCATCTCTCCATGCAGTCATCTGGCTGCCCCTGGGAGTGGCCTGTCCTCCTCCCTCTCCGCTCTCTGAGCCCTGTCCCGTGCACTAGCAGCAGAGTCAGGGGCTCTGGGTGGGCTTCCCCGCTGTGAGTGCCTTGAAGGCAGGGGCTTTGTCATATTCATCCTTCACCAAGCCTGCAAGATGCTAAGAGCACATCTGTCCTTGCAATTTGAAAAACGGAGGAAGCATACCTTCTTCTTTTCCTTGCCAATTTCTCATGATTAACTCGGCTGGTATGAGTATTGTGTTTCGCTGTGAAGAAAGGACCCGTATTACCGTTTGGCTATTTCAGAGTACACCAGGCACATTCGGCCAAGGCTTTTACTGAAAAGCCTCGGCAGCCACTCTGCTCCTGCAGCCAAGCTTGGTTCCCTGCAGCCCCCCGGGCACAGTCTGGCCAGGTTGGTTATGGCTGTTCCCCAGGCTGCTGTGGAAGGCTCTTGTGGGCTCAGGCACCAATCCCTCTTCCAAGTCACAATGCTCAGGGTCACAAAACTGGTTTTGGAGAAAATGATATAAAACTGACTGACATAACCTCCGCCCCTTTTGCCCCAAAAGGAGCAGAGTAACTAGCAGGCACTAGGGGGCTGCAGCCTCAACCCACAAGGGTGAGATCTTGTCACTTAGTGAACACAGCATTCAGTCTACCTTGTCTTTGGAAGGGTAGCAGGTGTGATATTAGACTTCACCAGCCACACACGGCGCTCAGCAAGTGAGAGCCCAGGGCCCCTGTGGCCTTCCCCCGTGGATGCCTGCAGGCAGAGCTCCCACCTCTCCCACTGCAGTCGGCAGATGGCAAACCCCAGGTCTATCCTCAGGACAGCGCCTCACCCATGCTCTTCACGAGGAGGAGGATAAAATCCACCCTTCAGGGTTGTTGAGAAACTAAATGAGCCACCGACTAGGGCGTGGCAGAGCCTGTAGAGGCCCTGGAAGAGCTGCTGGTTCATTCCTTTGTGTCTTCAAGGTCTGGGCAAACAATCAGGCATGGGATGGGATGGGATGGGATGGGATGGGATGGGATGGGATGGGATGGGACGGGACGGGACGGGACGGGACGGGATGGGATGGGATGGGAGCAGCCGTGGGGGGCGGCAGGCTGCCCACTTCCCCAGTCTGGGTCTCTGCCCAATACCTCAGACTCCATCCTGCCTGGCAGCTAAAGTGGCTCTGCCGGCTCCTTCCAAGAGCTCTCAGCCTGAGCCGCTATCGATTGTAGACGCTTTGCACAAGGCCATTAAGATAGGAGGGGAGAAAACGCAGCAGCCATCCAGAAATAATTAGAAGAGAAAAAGTCTCCCCAGATCCACCACCTCCTCTCTGAAAAGCCGGAGACCAACGCTCCCTCGTCCTCCACCCTGTCTCCATCTCATACACACACACACCGATTGCCAAAAAATGTGCACTGAAAAATCGTGTTGGCAATGTGTTTGATCCTGGCTTCTACGCCTTTCGGAAGGGCCTGCGGTCAAGGACATTTCTGAGCGATGTCTTGGCCACACGGGTTGCCGTTCACTCCTCCCCTCATTCCTCCTTCCCTCCCTGGGATCCCACTTCTTCTTTGTGGATAACTCTGTCCTAGGAACAAGACTGAAGCAAGACACTAGTGAAAATAAAGTAATCCACATTGCTGAGTAAGGGCTACATGCCAGGTGCTGTCCTGAGCATCCTTCCTACGAAAACCTTGCGAGTTGGGTTTTAATAGCCATGTTACAGATTACGAAACTGAAGGACAGAGAAGGCAAGTGAAGTGCTGGGGTGATCGTTCATCCATGACCAGCAGATTCCAGCAAGGCTGGGATCTTCCTGGGACCCTGCCAGACCCCTCTCCAGCTGGGTGGAAACGGAGCTCTCAGATACGCCGGGGTCTTCGCATCCTTGTGAGAAGTGGTGGGGTGGGAGGGATCTGGACCGTCGGAACCCACACCATGCACTCCGTCCTCACGCTCCACCTGAGCCCACTGAGGCCTGGAGGGAGGGAAGCAGATGCGGGGCATTCTGACTGTGGAGTCACACAGAGCCTGAGGGTGGGGACTGGCCTGTCACTTCCAAATTTTATTTGCTTTGGGCCTGAAATTCCTCCATTTACAGTCCAGGTCTTTATGTTGAAAATTTCCCTCTTTCTTTCTTTTCTTTTCGAGTACAAAGCTTGTCCTTACTAGCTATAAGCTGCTGGTTTCTTAGCTGGGTGCCCTATTTCTCCGTAATCAGAGGGCGGCAGCAGTAAACAGGCGGGCCCTGAGGGCAGAGGAGGAAGGAAGAGGCCCATGTGGGAAACGCCCTGAAGGAATGGTGCTTTCGCAACCTGGCGGTGCGGTGGGCTGGAGTGGGGGTGGGGGGTCAACTCAGCCACCTTTGTGCCGTCCCCGGGTCTCCTCGGCAGCCACTGGGGGCACCTCCCAGGCCTGCTGCACACGGCTCCTGGTCTAAGGAGAGAGAACTTGGTACACAGATACCATAGCAGAAAATGCAGCAATGGCTAAATAAATAATTTCATCAAAATGCAATGAGAGCCACAAAAAAGGAGGCTCAGGGAAGGCCTGGTGCGAGCCTCCACCAGTAGGCGTCGACCTCAGCACCGGCTCAGTGCAGGGCACAGGGGATACAAGGTGGGCCAGCCGGGGGCCTGCTGTCCACAGTCTCCGGAGCTGCTGAAGGAAACTGGCCTGAGTGGGCAATGGTTTGCAGCACAGAGAACACGTGTGCAGGTCAGAGTTGCACGGCCTGAGGGCAGCAAAGAGCCGAGGGGACATTCTCCTTCCCTGCCAGGTCCATCCACCAGCAGGGATCTCCCTACCACCCTCCCACTCTTCAACAGCAGCCTTGTTGGATGGGAAAAAGGAGAAGGGGTGCAGGCAGCTCAGGGCTGTTGACCTGAGCTCAGAGACGGAGAGGCCAATGTGGGGAGCCCAGATGGGCCGTGCAGAGGAGCCAGCAGAAACACGTCGATGGAGATGCCTTTAACAACAGGCGTCTCTCTGTCTCTCTGAAGGCTCAGCAGAGAGCAGGAAGCCACAGGGCAGTGAGGCACCCACCAATGGCAGCCCTGGAGGGAGGGAGCCTGGGCAGACAGAATCATCGATGCCAATGGTGTCCATGCCCTGCCCAGGGACCTGTCATACATCACCTCACTGGCAAAGAGACTCACAGATGCAATTAAATTAAGAATTTGGGGATTGAGGAGATCATCCTGGATTATCCAGGGGGCCCAAGGCGATCACTCAGGTTCCTGTAGGAGTCAGGGAAGGAGTGAGAGGGCAAAGGCCGAGGCCAGAGAGAGGCTGAAGGTGCTCCTGGCGAGCTGTCAAGGGAGAGGAACGGGCCTGTGCCGAGGACTCTGGCTAGTGCCTTAGATCAGAAAAAGGTAAAAAATCCCCCGTAGGCTCCAAAGAAGCAAGGCCCTGCTGACACCTGGCTGCCAGGACCTCCCACCCGGCGGTGACTTGCGGCATAGGTGGCGCTGCGCCCACTTAGATCGTGGGAATCTGTTACAGCAGCTGTGGCAAACCGACAAGGAACTTTATCAGGAACTTGGCTGAGGGGCTGGGGCCACAGGTGAAGGCCCCCATCCACCTGTGGAAACCCTGCACAGGGGCAGGAGGCACAAACTCCACCCACACAGCCTCCGAGCTTTGATCTCATAGTGCCGCCCACTGGGTCAACCGGGTCAGAAACCAGAAGGCAAGGAGTTCGTGGTCACTGAGGAGGGTAGAGAGGGAGAGCTGATCTGGGTGCAGGCATGTGAGGGCACCAGGGAGCCACCCAGCCGTGCAGAGAAGAGAACGCGTGTGCAGAGAAGAGAGCAGATTCCCGCGCAAATCCCAGCTCAGGAGATGGTGCTGGATTGGGGCGCTCATGGTGTGGGTGCAGCGTGGGCTTGGGGACTGTGCCTGAGTGTCAGGGTGAAGCGCTCAGCCTCTCCTCCCTCCCAGTGCAGGCAGTGCTGTCCTCGCCCCCAGTGACCAGGCCTCTTGGGAGCCCCTGCTCCACGTCAAGAGACCACACACAGACACCGAGAACTCAGAGGAGCCCAGGACTGTGCTGCCGCTGCCTGTGGCTCCTGCTTCCAGAATAATAGCAAGCAGGCTCTTCCTGTGTCTCCCACCATTGCTGAGCTGGCTCAGGCAGTCCAGGGATCAATGCGTGCTTCCTGTGAAACCATTAGCGACTAGATTTGAGAGCTCAGGGTGGACGAGAAAAGTCTGCAGACGGGCAGGGTGTCCATCGCACCCCACACCGGCGGCGCTGGGATGGGATCTCGGTCAGCACTAGAAAAAGCAGCTCCCAGGGACTTTACCCAACCACAGTCCCTGTGAGATCAGAAGACCTGGATTCCAAGCTCATCTCTGCCTTGAGGGGACCCTGGCCCATCTCGAGTCTTGAATCCCTGGTCACCTCTTGTAGACCCCATGCTTGGGCCACATTCGTCAGGAGAGAACAAATGGGTAGATCTTCAGTGAAGACAAGAGGCTCTTCGAGGGTGGAAATGGCACAGCACATACGTGCCCACAGCCCTGGGTGGTGGGCTTCCTCCAGCGCGTCATCCGCCCACCCTCGCTGCTGCCAGCATCCCCCTCAATTACTTATGTTCACAGACATGAGCTCAGTAAACTCACCCTTTATTTGTCCTGTGGAGAGAAGGGCTAAGGGAGCCCAGGCGGCTCAGCAGGACACAGGGACGCTTTTAGAACAGCTCATTTGCATGAGGCAGAGCACGTCCCTGTGTCTTTGCGGAAGATGAAAGTCTGCCTCTCTCTTCTTATGCTTCCCCTGTTCAGGCATCAGACCAGGCACTCACTCTTATCAAAAAGGAAAAAGTCTACATCAGCAAACTCTCTCTCTCCCCATCTCTCTTTCTCTTGCCCAAAGATTCTTTGCATAATTGAAACCAAGGGAACAAAAATGCACAAAAGCAAGTGGCACAGATGTTTTCATCACAGGTACCTCAAATAACTCCAAAGGGCCCTCAGCAAGCAGCGCCTGTGAATATATTTCATGCCCTCCTCGCTGAGAATTAGCATTGGAAGTCATCGCTGTGAACACAGGGAGCTGGACGAATTTCAATCCAGCACAGAAACCAGCCACTGCTGTTGTCGAATGTCAGCTGCAGTCACATCACTGCAGAGCTCTTTTGCAAGACCAGCAGAAGCCGGCGTGTCATTTTTGACATAGCAGCTTGTCCCTTTTCACTGCTCAGCTGACAGCACGCTCAGTGCCTGCCTGTTGCTCCGCGTGGAACAGGCCCAGATGCCCAGGCGTGAGTCTCTGGGGTTCTCTGGGGGGTGTCAGCTCAGCTGTGTGTCTTGGACGGCAGAGCTGTGGGACCAATTGATTTGCTTGCCAGGAGTGCCCACACCCAGGAGAGGAGATGGCTGAAAAACCGAAGCATCCTTCATGGGACTGTTACACCGATTCTGGAGAGAAAGTCACGTTAAGAGCCTTGGCCTTGCCAACCCTGAGACGGTGCCCTTCGGGGGGGGCCTTCTTTCCACTCGGCCTGGAGTGGCAGGTACTCCTGGAAGCCTGGAACACTGTCACCATGGCTGTGACCTCCTGCAGGGCCATTTTCACCCTTGCTACATATTTGCATCTGCTAATTTATTAGCCGTTTTTTAATCATGTGAGGTAGAAAAACCTTGGCATGGAGGGAGAAAAAGTACGAGGATAAGAGCACACTTGTCCCTCCCCTTCCTGTAAGTTCCCAATAGTCAGAGAGAAGCTTTCCCCCTCTTCCTGGAGCAGGCTCTGGAGAACACGCTGCACTGGCCCCACGTGGGCTGAGCCCTGACTCTGCTGCTGGAGACAAAGGTGCATCAGGCACGATGCCTGCCCACGGGGAGCTGCCGTACCTGTGGGGAGACTGAGCACAGAGACACATGCACCCAGGCTCTCTGTGTGTAAAGCACATGCATTAGCATAGGTGATATACCTGCTTCAGGCTGCGAACACACACATGTGCACGACAGATACACAGAATCTGGAATCAGATCCAGGACTGATGGCTGCACCGCGGGTAACAAGCCATGCGGCCTTGGACACATCGCCCAGCCTTTGTGAGCCTCAGGAGCTCTGTCTGCACCATTCAGACAATGCACCTTCTCCAGCAGCCTCACGGCATCAACGTGCCGTTCAGCTGAAAGTGCTCTTGAGACCTCAAAGAGCTGTTTGAATTTAAGGGGTAGGAAATGTGCCCTTGTTCCCTCCTGTGCCCTTCGTTCACCCTCGTCCCTTACTCCTAGGAAGTTCGAGCTGCCGCTTTACCAACTGGGCCAGTCTCCGGGAAGGTGAGGCCCCAGGTGCTGGGTCTGCAGCCCAGGGGGAGGCTGAGAAGCTCAGAGTGGCTGAGCACTTGCTGCGTGTCAGCTGCCGTGCGTGTGTTAATTCATTAACCCTCACGAAAGCCCTGAGGAGGAGCTGCAGTTTTATCTCCCCTTTACAGATGCAGCGTTTAAAGCGTAGAGAGAAGAGGTGGCTTGTTCAGACTCACGCGGTGAGAGCAGGGCCCAGAGTCCCCCCAGAGTGCGCCAGTGCCTGTGAGGTTGTGGCGTGGACACAGACAGTGTCCGTGGCTTCTTGCTCTCCTTCTGGTTGGCTCTGGCCAACAGGGAGCCCTGGAAGGCGAGTGGGGAGAAAGAAGAGTGAGGAGAGGTAGTCATGCCCCTGGGTCCATCACACCAAGGTCTCTGTTTCTCATGTCAAGGTCACTGCTCCACTCGAGGCAGCCCCCGCTCACAAAGCTCTGGTCCTGATACCCGGTCCCTCTGGCTGTGCCCCAGGCCGGGCAGTGGTGACCAATGCCTGCCCACTAGCCCTGCGGTTGGTGAACCACGATCGCCATTGCCTGAGGCTCCCTCCACCCTCCTCAGCATTGTAAATAGACCCTGGATGAAACGCCCCTTGAGTCGTAACCTCTGTGTTGTCTGTGGCCCTTAGGCCCTGATGGACACAGGAGGAGCTTAGCACAGAGCGGGCAGCTGGATGTGAGAAACACGAGGTGGGCTGTGACTCATGGGCAGGTCCCATCCCCCTTGAGAGCCTCGGTGTCACCCTCAGGGTGATGAGGGTTGACAAGACACCGGAGCAGGACACCCTGAGTCCCTCGGATGAGCCAACAAGCGTCTGGGCTTCCTCTCAGCACAGGAGCATCTTCCTTGTCTCTTCATTGCCTCCCGAGGTCCCCCCACTCCCAGACGTGCTCAGTCAGGAACAGGCACCCTCAGCACTGGGGCTCCATTTCTTTGTCCGCTCCCTGCAGCATTTGGCCAGAGCAGCCTTGAGCCCACCGTGAAGTGAAGGACCCGGCTCTGCTGCCGGCTCTGGAGGCGAAAGCCTCTCCCCTCCCTGTGGCTGAGCGGATGCTCCCAGCCTGCACGCCTGCACACCCGCACACCCGCACACCTGCACACCCGCACACCCGCGAGCTTGTCCAGTGATCCGGGCAGCTCCTTTGCCCCCAGGAGCGTTTCAGAGACCTTCTCTTTCCTGCCTGTCTCTCCTTCGTCTCTCGTGAGAGCAGGGAGGGGCTCAGCCACCACCTGTGTTGGGGAGGCCTTGGGTGTTCTCTGCCACCATGGTGGACTTTGCTTGAAACGCAGGCATCTCAAATCTGGAGGCCAGTGTAGAATAGGATTTGCTGTGGATTCCCCCTCCTGGCTGGAAGCAACTGTACGTTTCCCCAGAGTCATGCTTGAGATGTTCAAATAGCATTTGGGAACAAGCAGAGGGCTGCTACGGGAAGATGATCCGTTCTGTCCTGTTCGTCAGTGAAGGCGGTGCTGGCAGGGACCAATGAGGAGGCGAGTTGGGAAAAGGGTTTATTCCTTCCGGTGTGAACGCCACTATCCTTGAGGCACCCCGCCCGTTTACCCACATGAGGAAATTCTATCAGAGTAAAATTCCCCATCAGCAAATGGCCACCACCTCCTTGGGAGAGGGAAAGAGAAGACAGTTCTTATCAAATAATTTTTTTTTTTTTTGAGACGGAGTCTCGCTCTGTTGGCCAAGCTGGAGTGTAGTTGCACAATCTCTGCTCACTGCAACCTCCGCCTCCTGGGTTCACACCATTCTCCTGCCTCAGCCTCCCGAGTAGCTGGGATTACAGGCGCCCACCACCACACCTGGCTAATTTTTGTATTTTTAGTAGAGACGGGGTTTCACCATGTTGGCCAGGCTGGTCTTGAACTCCTGACCTCAGGTGATCCACCCAACTCGGCCTCCCACAGTGCTGGGATTACAGGCATGAGCCACCGTGCCCGGCCAAATGATTTTTTAAAAGACCTTCCACGTTGCCCGTTGGAATTTTTTGATGGAACCTGAGTCACAGACATTGAGGAGTGGGCAGCCGACGACGTATCCCACTCGAATGGAGCAGAGAAGACCCTGTCCTATGGACTGAGCATTCTGTACAGCTCAGGGACTTGTGATCTCCCTTGAGACAGAAAATAGAACATGATGTTTTTAGCAAAAAGGGGCCTTGAATGAAATTGAGATCCCTGCCTCCAAACCATCCCTCTCTATGAGCTCTGGTCTGCCATCCTAGAATCAGGTATTTGTCTTTCTCGTTGTACAAACATACAAACAGAACCACCAACACCCACTGCAGCTAGAATCCTGTCATTTCTAGCAGCCATTCCATGTCTCTGTTTTCAGTTAGGCTTCTGAGCCCACCTGTACACATCACCCAAACACCATGAAAAAGCCACCTCTGATCCCACAAGTGTCAAACCCAGTAGACTCTGGGGACTTCCTGACACTCTGGACATTGTTGAATTCTCCCTCCATCTTTAGGAATATGTATTTACTTGTCTCCTATGCATAACAAACCAAATTAACCAAATACTATTCCCTGGCCTTTTCAAGAGAATTCTATGATCCTTTATCCAATATCCTTCATCCAATTATCTTCCTCCTAAATAAAAAGGAACTTCTGTACTGGTGTGTATGTATGTGGTGGGGAGCAGGTGGCAGGTCCCTCACACTAGAGGGTAACTGAGGAAGGGAAATTGTAAGTGTAGCCCAGGAGATGCAGGAAGGGAATTTTAGGGGTTTGAGGACTGAGATGAGTAAGATGGCCTCTGGAATCGGAAGGAATAGGGAAGTTGGGAACGGAAATCCTAGGGAGTGTTTGATGGGTTATAAATGTGTCCTGTTGCTCTGGAAAACTTGGATATGGGCTCTGAGTAGTTTCAAATGACTTTGACTAGATACTTCTCTAGAGCTTGTTATCTCTTTGAGACTGGGATTTGTGGGTCTCCTGACCTGCAGGGGCTGTGCAGGGCAATGCTTTCTCCCGGGCCTCCTGCTCTGCTCCTTCTTCCTCTGTGCACGCTCTGGGGGTCTCTGAGCGGCTCCTGCCCACGATGTACCCCCTCTGCTCACTCTCTCCTCTCCTTGGCTTAGCCCACCTCCACGCTGGCTGCCCCTGAGTCTCCATCACTCACCCAGACAATGTCTCTGGGCTCCGGCTCTGGAGACTCCTGGGCTCCACGCCATCAGCCCCCACAGCAGCTGAGCCTCACACCCCCTGCTTCAGCCAGGTCGGAAGTTGCATCCTCCTGTGGTCCCTGCCTCTCACACTGCCTGCACCTAGTCGGTCATCACTGCTGATGACTGCACTCTCCTTCCCCACACGTCCTCCAGCTGCTGTTCTGCCAACATCTCCCACTACTGCAGCCGCTTGGGTTTCCACACGTCTTTGTTTTCCTTTGGTAAAACCCAAGTGTATGACTGTTGTCCTGGCAGAACCATCAGCAGCACCCTTTCCCAGGAACAAGGGTGTCCTAATTTAGAAGATGAAGTATATAGCGATCCTAAAAATAATCTCTAATAAGCCTCTCTTCTTCCAGAGCCCTTTCCTTTAAATTACTCTTCCCCATGCCTCTCCTGTGCTCTGTTCAAGTGGCAGTTAAACTTCTGCTGAAATTGTTCTTGGCCTCCCATGACGGAAGATCTTAGCTTCTAGCCCCCTTCACCTTAGGGACAGCCATGGCCTTCTCTCCTCCTCCAGACCCATCTTCCTTCTTCCCACTTCACGTTTGACCTGGAAATACCAGATCGCTGGTGAAATCCTGTGTATGACACACTTTACCAACATTTCCCCTCTGTCCAGAGCACTGGCTCCTGGCTTCCTCCTGGGCTAAGCCTTGTTCTTTACGGGCTTAGTTCAAGCGTCCTCCCTTCTAGGAGGCTTTCCTAGAACACCAGATGGGCCCCTCTTCTCTACCTCCAAAGCACCTGTGCCTGCTGCCCAGTCCGTAGACAACACTTCCTGGCCATTCCCATGTCCAGCTCTCTCTCCCCACCTCACACACACGCCCGGTGCTCTGAGCTCTATTCCACCACCAAGACCCTTCCTCGCCCCATCTTCCAGGAGGATGCTAGCCTGTACCTCGATTAGTACTTATTTCATTTAAAATAAGTATTTTCCAATAATAACATGAGTGTGAACTACATATTTTTTCATTTAAGAAATCACAAAAGTAGAAAGAAGAAAACAAATCACCCATAAACCTACCTTGCAAAAACTTCCACTGGCTTCTCATGAGAGAAGAGCGATAAACCCTATTGAAACTCAGAGATCATAAGATGTCCAGGCCATTTACAGAAGGGAAAATGGCCTAATCCAGTTGCATAGCTATTAAGGGTATCGCTGGTTTATAGGATGGAATGATTGATATTTATGAGATCATCAATGAATGGCTGAACAACATTTATCAATCTGCCTGTGGGTGGCAGAGCCCAGTGCTGCCCCTATGTGGAGTGGATACTTGGAGAACTGAGCAGGGATAGAGGAGCAGGGAACGGGAGGGCCCTCGTCCAGAGAACCTTGCAGACACACAGCACAGACTGCTGTGGAGCAGAGACTTGGAGGATGACGAGAAAGGGGGGACCCGCATCTCTCCGTAGGGGAGGTGTCTCTGATACTCACCAGCTGGGTGGAGAGCAGAGGAGAGCTGGATCTGGAGAGGACGCAGAAGCAAAAAGCAGGGTAACCTCCTGAGTGCTCTTACCCCAGGGCCCCACCACCTGTGCAGTGGGCTCCACAAACTAGTTCTCAAGTCCGATTTCTAAAAGACCCTCTCTGCACATGCACGTGCTACACACCCATGGCATCTGTGGCCAAATCAGGATCTAGAGCCAGGGAGACAGAGGCGTCATTCAAAACAGATGCATGGTTAACTGGCCACCAGGTCCATGGAGAATCTGGGAATCCTCAACACTCCATGCACAAATGGTTTCCAGTTTCCAGAAATAAACACAACTAACCCAGGTTGCTCCAAAGACTTTAATAACCAGAACATGGCAGAGTCAAGGAAGCCAACGGGAGGTGTTGAAGCACACAGACTCGCAGCAGCAGGGCTCCACTCTTCAGATCCGAAGGCAAAAGCAAGGTCTGTGCAGCTGGAGGCTTGGGGAGGCCCACTTGGTGGGAGCTGGAGTCGTGGGGGCATCTGCCCAACCAGCAGGGGACGATGAAGAAACAGCAAGACCCCTCTTCTCCCCCCAGTCCTCCTGTGGTGTTGATCATTGGCTGAACCCAACTGGGTGGCCGTGGAAGCCTGGGGAAGGGGTCCTGGGGAAGGGGTTCTGTCGAGTAGAGTAGCCCTTAGGCTGTCGAAGCAGGGAAAACATGGGAAACCTGGGGATAGCAGTGTTGCGGCAGAACAGGCATGGCCAGCAGAGAATATGTCTTCAGATGGGATTTGCTGAAATTTCCTCGCACTGCCATCAGTGTGAGAAGCTGTCCTGCAGCATTACTCCAAGCCCATTGCCCAACTTTGAAAACCACAGTGACCACAGATTTCCACTCAGGTGTGTTTGTTTATTGCGCGATCCATCTGCTCATTGACCAAATATCAATGATATGCCAGGGACTGTGCTTGGAATTATGCGAGGCGTGGAGGTTGAATTCACAAGATCCCTGTTCCCAAGGTGTTCATAATCTAATGAGAAAGTAATAGCTCTGATATGGTTTCATGAAATAACTACTACAATCTGAACATTAGCCTGAAGGAACTGAAGGAAACAAGGAATCATTAATTCAGGAGAAAGTATTTTATCTCAGCCTTCGAAGATGAACAGCAGAATCAGATTTTCATTTGTGTGTGGGACAGTCTTCCCTGGAAAGTGAGAATTAAATACCGTCCTTACCCAAACACACACACACACACACACACACACACACACAGAGAGAGAGAGAGAGAGAGAGAGAGAGTTCAGGTGTTAACCCCAGTCCAGGTAAGAATTTAAGATTTCTGTAAACCTCCATATTATCATCACTGCTGTCCACACCCCTCTGTTAAGGGAGCCCCAGCAGTGGAAGCAGCCTCAGGGTGCAGTGGGTCTGGCTGCTGTGTCTGTGCCTGTGACCCTCCGTCACTGCAGATGCCCACCGAGGAGGGAGGGGTACAGATGCGCTGCGGGGTCCTCTGTATGCAGCGTGTCCCTTTCAGTCCCCAGCTTGTTGACCCAGAAAGCTGGGACCACTGGCAGAAGAATAGCCCCTCTCTCAGGGCACGGGCAGATGTTGGGGCCTGGGGGAGACTTTCCTTGTGGCTGAGCTTTGGGAATCCTCTTTGTTCCACACTTCAGATGTTTCTAACGAAAGCTTTCCATAAGGGACTCCTGACATCCCTCCACGACCATCTTCCTCCTTCAGCATCTGCCCCACAATTGCTCAGGAGACATGGGGCCTTCTTGGTTCTCACACTCCACGTCATGGTTGGTCAGGAATCCCTGTGGCTCCCCCACTGACCATGCCAGTGTGGGATCACTTTCTTCCACCTCCACACCATGCCCCTTTCCCAGTCTCCTCACCTAGAGGACCCGGGAGCTCCTAGCAGGGAGTGGACATCAGCCGTCCTCTCCTGTGGCCAGTTCCCCACGTGGGCTGAGAGTGCCATGTCCCAGAATATCACCCTCAATTCCCCAACAGTCCCAGTTCACTGTGGATAAAAGGCAAAGTGTCCACCGCACACTGTAGGGTTCTACTTGACCCATCCCTGATGCTTCCCTGACTGCATCCCCACCTCCACCCTGGCCACCTTCCCCCACTCAGGCCACAGGGGAGTGCCTTCTGCACCTTCTCCCTGCAATGCTCTCTCCATATTCCTAAAAGCCCCTTTGCTCAAGTAACTCCTACACCATGGTGCTTACTCTTTCTGGCCTGTGCAATACAGATGACCCCTGTGTACCCCATAGTGCTTCCAAATCCTGCACCTGGTTCTACCCTCTATTTTGATTTCCCCAAACTTAAATTCTAATGCTTTTTAGCTAGCTTAAATATTATCATTTTCTGTCTTTCCTCAATGGATTGCAAACCAGTGTAACTTTGTCTTTTTCTTCCCCAATTCCCCAAACTTACGTACCCCAGTCACAAAGATCATTGCCCGAAGTGCTCAGCAAATGCTCTTTTGAACGTTAAGTGAACTTGTGGCTCCGTGGTTGGCATCTACTTGGGGAGAGCCCCAGAGCCAGTGCAGGCTCATCTATGGGAGGGGTGCACTGTCAGCCTGAAGCCCCACGTGGGAAGACTTTCACGATTCTACTTTCCCCACAGAGAAATATTTTCACCCGATGAATCCCTCCTTATTGCTGCAGTGACGGACCTGAAATTGGGAAAGTTGGAAGCGCACGATGCTGGCGCTGGTGGGAATCATTCATGAACCGGGTGCTTCTCTTGGGTCAGAAGTTGGAAGCAAGAGTAAGAATCCGGGAAGATCTCACTGGTGGGGGAAGAAGAAAAACATGAGTTTGAATTGACAATGAGGCCACCCCAGGAGCAGGGAGGCCGAGAGGACAATTTGGAAGCCATGGGTGATGCTGTGTGTACGAGGGTTCAGTGAGAAGCAGACACCACGCAGAGCTTGGAAGGCTGAGGGGACTCCATGCAGGGTGCTGGTTCCAGGAGGGATGGAGAGGCCAAGAAGCCAGAGCCAAAGGGAGGCCAAGAGGAGCCACTGCCCCAAGGGATGAGCGGCAAGGACCACGTCAAGGCAAGGGAGAAAGAAGAGGGGGTGACGAGCACCCCATGAGACCTGAGTGACAGGCAGGCACAGGGAGGAGCAGCAGCAGCTGTCAGTCACCGTCTAGGGCAGGAGAAGAGGGAGGACGCCCACTTCCCTCACCTCCCCACCTCCATCTCCAGCCAGTGCCTCTCTCTGCGGGGCCAAGCAGAGATGGGCAGCCTGGGCGCCTGCGGAATTTATCCCCAAGAAGGGGGAGTCCACAGCCCTGAAATGCCAGGAAGGCCTGGGCAGGTGGGGAGTGGAAGGTAAGGAGGCCAGTTTCCACAGAGAGCAGGGGACACAAGAGGACAGAGACCCCCTGGGCCATCCTGCCAGGAGCTGCAGCAACCTTTGAAAGTGCAGTCAGCATAGGGCACAAGCCCCAGCACTGTGGAAACTGGTTATTTTTAACCTATAATATTTCCCTCCTCGTTTCTCGTTAGGATTTGTGAAGGATTTTTAAAATGTCACCCTGTCACCTCTTTAATACGGGAGAATCAAGAACATGGGATTTCAAGAGAGCAGCGGGGCCCTCCTGGGGTGTGTGTGGTGGTAACCTGGGAACTGGCAGAACTCCCCTGGGAGGGGAGGCTCCGCGGCTTCCACACTCCTCTGCAAGATGTCTCTTTTTACCTGGAGTTTCCTGACCTGCCAGTTCTTTTTCTTCTGTGCTTCCACGTGGCAGCGTCTGGCATCCAGCTGCTCTTCATGCCTGTCTCTGTGGCCCTTTTTCAAACGTCGGGCGGTCCTCCCCCAGCCCCTGCAATGCCCTCCTCTGACGGAAGAGCTGCTGCTGTGTGGTCTCTGAGCCCGGAATGCCAGCCCTGACCTGCAACCTTGTCAAATATGAGACTGATGTTTGCAACGGAAGTGTAATGAGTAGGTTAGACACAAATGCCTTCGTGAGGAGAAACTCTCCCTCTTGTCACTGGACACAGGAAAAGTTACACCTTTGAAATCTTAAGGACCCAAGGAAACAAAATAAAGGATCCTCCAGCCTCAACATCACATGCACCTGCAGTATTCCTGAGCCTTAAAACAATCTGAGTTTGCGGGTAACTCCTAGGAAACGTGCTGTAATGAAAATGTGCCAGGTCTTCAGGTCTCTCAAGAAAGAGTCCTGAATAATTGGGGCTCTTTCTCTGATCTGGTGAGCCTCATAGTGACATGAGGAGCCTGTCAGTGTTGGCTGCAATTTACAAACGAGACAGGTGGGTCCTGCCCAAGGGCACACAGCTGCTAGGCACAGCTAGGGTTGGGACGTTTGTCTTCTGGGACACACCGAATGTGGCCCTGCAGCTTGAATCACATTATTCCTCTTAGAAGAATTCGCCCCTAGATTTTTCATCTATCAACATTGTTGCCATCTTTTAAGGGATAATTTCTCTACAGAAGTTAGTCCTGACCCACGCATTTCCCCAGAGGCCGTCTATCCCAGCACCAAAATAATAATTCCTCTCACTGTTTTCCAGGTGTATGTGATCTGTACCTCTATCAGAACTTATTTCACTTAAAATAAATACTTTCTACTAAATAAATGAGCATAAACTATATATTTTTATTTAAAATTCAGAAAAAAAGTCAGAAGAAAATAAACCACCCATCATCCTATCTTGCCAAAACTGCCAACAGCTTTTGCCCTGAGAGAATAAAAATAAACTCCAATGAAACTCAAAAATCAGTAGATGTTTAGGTCATTTAGTGCATGGAGAAACAGTGTAATACAGCTCCACAGCTACCAAAAGTAACTCTGTTTTATAGGATGGAATAATTGATATATATGTGATATCATCAATAAGTAATTACATTACGTTTCTCATATAATATAGGTAAGGCAGTGTGCTATCCATTTTAGAAATATTTTAATTCAACATTCAAAATGATTTTTGTGTGTTTAAGTTTTGCCAATCATGTTGATAAGCTGTAGTTATCTGCAAAATTTGTGTGGGTTTGAGTACAGCTCCTTCCCACGCCTGGGACTGGATGAATGAAGTATCCCCCAAACAGCATTAAGCAAAGGGATAACAACAAATGAACGCAGACTCTCATGAAGGGTGAGTTACAGGGTGTTTCAGAGTTTCCGTGAAGCTGAGTATAATTGTGTTTAAAATCACCTCAGTGTCATGCATGAGGAACTGGAACTGGCCGTGGTGCTGCAAGTAGACATCATGTTCATAGGGAAATGGCAATGGTACTGGGGGGGGCAAGCTACACTGACCATTTTATTTATGATTTGGAAGAAAGAGCTACGACACAATTGATTTGAAACCTATATTTCTAGATTACTCAAGAGGCCGAAACACTCAGGTGATGAACCCTTGTGACCGTGCACATTTCATCCTCTTCCTGCCTCCCTCTGTGAGGAAGGAAGGACAATCCCAGGCATGGAGATGACAGGGATTGTCCTGAGGCCAGCAGCGTGGCTAGAGCTCACTCCTTGGACCCTTCACTATGGGCTTGTTATAACCTTTTGCCTCCCACTGTGGAAGGAGGTAGGCAACTGGCATTGGATGAACAATTGCTATGTGGCTGTCTGACTTGCCTGTCTGAGGCTACTTTACAAACTTAATTTATTTCAAATATCATAACAGCTCTTTGATACAAGTATTACTGTCTTGTTTTTAAAATGAGAACAGAGAAGCCTAGAGACATTAAATAACTTTCTCAAGTAAACAGCAAAATTTATACACTGTAATTAAGTAATGCATTTACATTTATTAATTCAATTAAAACTTCTAATTCTACCAGGAAGGAAGCACTACACTAGGCACTGGAGACATGATGTTTCTGATCACCTTCTCCATGGAGCAGGAGTGATACACAGGCAATTAAACTGCAGAGCCAGGGAGAACATCGTCCGGGCAGAGTCAACAGCGTGAGCTGTGACTTGGAGGTGAGAGGGAAGGTGGCTCATTCAAGAATTGAGAGGAACTGGCTGTGCTTCAGCAGAGTCTACGTGGGTCTGACAGCACCAAGTTGAAAGGCATTTCTCTTTGGAGCATGAAGGTTCAAGTCAAAGAGGGCATCATCTCAGCCCCATGAGACCCTGGGGGCTGCTCCCGAGGGCCGCAGGGGGTTAAGCTGCTGAGTGACACTACGGAAGGACTGCTGTGCTGTCAGGTGCAGAAAGGCTTGAATGACAATAATAGTGGAGACAGAAAAACTGATTCCGAAGCAATTGCAACAATCTGGGCACAAGAGTGTGTTGTTGAGGTAAGATATTGTAGAGAAGACGGTAACATTTTGGGTGAACTTCTCCATTCTTGTATACTCAGCACCTAGAACAGAGCCTGGTACACAGCAGATGCTGGATAAATGTCTGTCAAAGAAAGCAAGGAGACAGTAGTCAAGCTGTGGCGTGCATAATCCCAGAACTTGGCCTTTTCTTCAGTACTGAAGGTGAGGCCATGAAATCCAGCCAGGAACGCCGTTGCCTCCCCTCTGCAGTCTGCCCATGGAGTCAGGTGAGAGATAGACGCAGTGCAGGAGCCTGAGACGGCACAACATAAATGGGAACAATAAGAGTCTCACGCAGGGGCGGCATCAGTGAGCATGGGGAGGTAAGTAGAGTGGGAGGTTTTGCAGAGAAGCCAGAGCAGAAATCACAGAAAGGCAGGGTCGTTTGGGAAGGGGCTCATGTTTTTCCTGCAAGCATGGGAAAACAGAGGTGTTTCTTCTGCAAGCAGGCAGTGAGGCAGTCTCAGATCCCAAGGTGACTAGTCCATGCCTCTCTTCCCACCCCAGCTCAGCACCACACTCCACACACCAGCCATGCCACTGGCACCTGCACCTCCACACCCCAGCCGTGCCATCGGCACTTGCACCTCCACACCCCGGCCATGCCATTGGCACCTGCACCTCCACACCCCGGCCATGCCACCAGCACCTGCACCTCCACACCCCAGCCATACCGCCGGCACCTATGTCTCCACACTCTGGCCATGCCGCCAGCAGCTGCGTCTCCACACCCTGGCCACACCGCTAGCACCTGCTCCAGCTTCCCCTTCAGTAGGCAAGGGATTCTCAATCTTGGCTGCATAACGGAATCACCCAGTGAACTCTAAAAGATACTGAAACCTGGACCTCACCCCTAGTAATCTGGTCTTGGGAGAGCTTGGGCACCAGGACCGAAAGGTGAAGAAGGGCTGCTCTGGGCCCCGATAAAGCCTCTGCCCATGAGCCAGGATCTCCGCTGAGCTTCTTACCAAGTTCTAGGCTAACGTTCTATTATATTAACGAACGTCTGAGTTCCAGATCACGTCAGACCTTGAGCCTCTCACTTGCTTCCCTGCCTACAACCTCAGCTTCTCCGAAACTGAGGTCAAGCCCTTGATTCACAGCCGAGGACCTTCTGGAGACAGGTACCCTGCCCCCAGGCCCAATATTCATAGCTGTCCATGCTTTCAGCCTTCCTCAACTCAAATCAAGTCTGGATGTGGTTTTGGGGTGCTCAGACCCCATGCTTATCACCTACCCTGGCATCCAGGGAAAGCTTGTGAGAAGCACGTGGCGAGTGTGGGGCACAGAGCAGGTGCCCACAACATCCCAGCGGAGGATCACACCGCCGGTGGTCACGAGACAGATGGGATTCTGCAGAGGTGCTTAAGCCAATTCCCATGGGGCCCCTGCCAATGACTTTGCAATTACATTTCATGAACATGTGGAGAAGAGCTTATCGTTGTAAGTTCCGTTTCCAAAGAGACTTGAACTAGTAGCACCCAAAGGCTGCTGATGGGATAGGAAAGGCATCAGAATTTTTAAAGTTGTTTGAGCCTGGGTTCAGATCTCAGAGTCACATTGTCACTTGCCCTCCCTAAGTTTCACAGTTTCTCATCTGCAAAGCAGAGGGGTTGAAAGCGCACCTCTGCATTTGACCTTCACAGTAGACCAGCACGTGCGTCCTGCATTGCTGTCCACACTGTGGGGAAGCACATTTATGGAGATGATTAAATGTGAAAATACAGCTGTAACCAGAGGTCAGAGGTCAGAATCCAGTTCATTCTGCCTCCACAGCCCATGCTTTTCCAGCCACACCCTCAAGCATAGCCAACGTGTCCCTGGATGACAGGCCCTCTTTCCAGCCTTCCCGAAAATCTCAAAAGGCTGGGCCTGTCATTCCTGAACAACAGCAGCCTGGCCAGGTTAACGGGCATCCCCTGGTCCAATGCCTGACTTTCAGCAAGAGCTCTAACCAGTAACCGGGACCCAGAGGCAAACACAATGGCCTGGAAGTTTCCTCATGGAATGAGATACACCCAAACCTTAGATAAGACAACAGTTGGTGCACGTGGGTCCTCCAGATCCCGTGTGACCCTGGGAAGACTGCCCCTCATCAAGCTGAAGCTTCTCCCATCTCAGTCCCCCCATATCTCGGGAACTCCCCCTGGTCCTCATATCCTCTCCCTTCCATGGCAGGAAGCCCATCTCCGCTTGTACCAAAGCGACGCCAGAGCCTCATGTGCTCATGGCCAGTCCTCTCTCTGTCCATCTTACCACCACCAAGTCAGCGCTGTTTGCACCTCTGCAAGTGGGTGAATGCCCATTCTAAGAAGGACGCTGTCTTCGGCCACGTAGACTGCTATAACAAGATACCTTCGACTCAATAACTTATAAACAACAAAAGTGTATTGCTCACAGTTCTGGGAGCTGGAAGTCCAATATCAAAGTGCCAGCAGATGTGGCATCTGGCCAGGGCTCTTTCTGCTTCATAGATGGTGCCTTGTTTCTGGGTTTTCACATGGCAGAAGCAAAGAACAAGCCCCTGAGGTGTCTTCTCTAAGGACATTGATCCCGTTCATGAGGGCTTTGCCTCAGGAACTAACCATCTCCCCAAGGTCCCAATTCCCAGCACCACTGCACTGGGGATTAGGGATCCACACATCAACTTGGGGTGGGGACCTCAACATTCAGACCATAGCAGGTGCTGCCATTAGACATGATTGCCCCATGCCTTAAAGATCAAAAGTAAAACTATCATACCTGTTGCAATTCGAAAACCAAGCCTTCCCAAAATTAACTTATGTCATCACCCAAAGCTGTGACCCCCACTCACATGCATCATCTCTTCCCATTCAACACATTTTCCCAGTCCCAATCACCCCTTCTCTCTGCTCTCTGAGGGGCACGGACTGTCAATCACACATCCCCACACCCTCCCTAAGTCTTCCATCCACTTCCCTCTCTGACTGAAGTTTGGATCTCCCATAAGATCACCAAGTCCTCTTTCCAGCCATGCTCTTTTATTTCTCACACCCAAGGCACCACTACGATAGAGGTGGTGTGGGCACCTCCCCTGCCTGATCTTTCCCAGCCATTGCTCTTTCCTTCTCCTTCACAACCCCACCATCCCCACCGTGGAAGCATGTTCCATCATATTATGCTGCATGCTACCCTGCTTTTTTCTGTCATTCACCAGCTCGGGGGCACCCCACTGGCTTCTTTTTAGCACCTGGTTTACTTACGACAGCTCCCGTCACCACTCCTGTCTCTAGGCTAACTCCATCCTCCATGCTCACACCCCTCAACCACCCCCAATGGTGTCCCCACCTGAATGAGCCTCTCAGTGCAGAGCCACACCCTCCTAGATCTTTGCATTACCAATCATGTGTAGCCTCCAGTGTCTGGTTTTAAAAGTCTACCCATTGAGCCATCCATGTTTCCAGATCATTTCCAGATCACTCATTCTAGAACTTCCGAGATAGCTCATGTTTGGCCCCATTGTAACCTCCAATCACTCACCCTACCAGGCTTCTACTGCCCATAACCCATAGCCTCACTTCCATCACTAATGGATCAGAGGACGTGGCTCATCAATGTCAGCACTGCTTGTGTACCTCAGCAAGTCTTTTTCCATACTTCTTCCAAGATACTCATTCACCGGGAAAAATTCAAGCTCTGCTTATCAATGGATAAACAAAAGCATTACACACTCACATCCACACACCCACAGACACACAACCATGCTGACCATTCTCATTTTAAATTTAAATGTAGAACATAGACCTTAGTGAAGCCTCAATTTGCCTAGAAATCCAGCCACTCAAGGAAGCTGCTGCTACTCTCCCCCTCTCCTCCCCCTTCCGCATCAGCATCTCCCTGTATTGTGCCATTTTCCACCAGATTATAACCACGCCGTGACAGTTACTGTCTTAACAAAACAGGGAAAGAAACCCGTAGGTCTCTAACTTTACCCCATTTTCTTACAAAACTGTCACCTGTTGTCCTTTCTCCACTTCCTCACCTTCCATTCTCACCTCAACACACCCTGATCACCGTCCGCTATGGTTGCTTTTATCAAGGGCAACAAAAAGCTCCCTCTAGCCAAATCCAAAAAGAATTCTCCATCTCCAGCTTCCTTGAATGGCAGCAATGTTCAATACCTTTGAACACTGACATGTGTTTGATACATTTGAATGCTGCTTCCTTTATATGTCTCTTCCCTTGGCCGCCATGCCCCTGGCCTCCCCTCTCCTCACTCCTGGCTGCTTCTCAGGTTCCTTCCCCAATGGCTCCTCATGTTCTGACCTCCAAGCTTTCTCTCCATCCTCATCTCTGCCTTTCCCCACTTCCCAGGTGGACTTCCCAGGACTGTCACACTGAGCACCACTTGGATGCTATGGACGTCCAAGCTTGCACCTCTCACCTCGACAAGCTCCTGACCCAGGGCTGTGCATCCAGCTCCCAAGTGGGCATCGCTGCATTTGGGCTGACAGATGCCCCAGACTTAATGTTTCTAAGGCAGAGCCCTACTCTCTATTCTCCTAATGCCACCTTCATCCAGTCTTTCCCACCTCGGCAAGCGGCACCACAACTCCTAACACTTTTGGCAAAAACCCAGTCATTCTTTAGTTTTCCCTTTCCCTCCCAAGCAGCATCCTGTCTACCAGTGAGGTCTCCGAAATCTACGTGTCATTCCCTGCTTCACCTCTGCCACTTAAATCATCAGCCATCTCCTGCCACCTGCATTACAACCATAGCTCCCCTCCCAACATCCCCTCTGCCCTTTGACATCTGACCCGTGTGCCACGTGGTTTTCAAATGTACTTAGATTACATCACTAATGTACTGCTTTAGAAGCTGCCATTAGAGGCACGAAACCTGCACTGCTGCCTGCACCTGCAGGGCCCCACTCCGGGGTCTGTATCCTTCAGACCCCCAGGTTCACTCTACCCCTTCTTACTCACCTCGTGGATGTCTGCTATTCAGTCCAAGCCCACCCCACCCCGCCCTGACCGCACCCACTGCTCCGAATTCCAGGGCACTCTTCTCTCAAATCTCCTCACAACCCACACCTTTATTTCCCTCTCTGATCAAATATCACTTTCTCCAAGATGGCTTTCTGGCAGCCTGACCCCCGCCCGTCACCTCTAAATATCACCTCTCCAATATGGCTTTCTGGCAGCCTGATCCCCACCCGTCACCTCTATCCCTCCCCTTGCTTTTTTCCCCACCTCCGCGTCACATCACATCACAGGTTCGTGTTGCTTGCTTTGTGTCCACTCCCTGGAATAATAGCTGTCTTGCATGTCTCCCTTTGCTGCCTTCCGCTCTGCCCTGACTACCGCACTTGACTGCACACCCCACCCACATGCCTGGTAGAGGGGCTCATCCTGTACACTTGGCATTTCCCATTCTGCATATCATGGCATTTCCATCCTAAGGTAAGTCCTTAATGACGCACCTAAAGGAAAAGCAAACAGTTGTTTTGAAATGAGGGGAGGGGCTAGGAAAGGGATTGCCTCCACACTGTCTGCACTGGCCCTGATTCGTAAACCCCGCTGCAGGGCAGCAGAACCAGCCTGTACGGGGCCCGTGGCTCGTCTCCCATCCTGCTTCCCGTCTCCACTGGCCGTCTGACCTGACCGTAGTGAGGCTTTGCTCTGCTAGCTATGAAATGTTGGTGGCCCTTAGCCCCCCACATTCTCCCCCAGCTTGCTCCCCCTGCCATCTTGAGGTGAGGAGCTGTGGCAAAGGCCACTACCTGGAGAGCCTGGGGACCCTCGGATGGGAGGTCGGGTCGGCTCTGCTCACGCACATCTGCTCAGGGCGCCTGCCCGCCTCCTGGCCCTGTCTCCTTCCTCCCAGTCCTGTGACCCCACTCAGCCCAGTCTGCTGGCTGGGTCTCCCCGCACACTGTGGAAGGTCTTCCCGTCTGAGGCATGAATTGTGCCCTAAGGTGCTTTCCGGAGTTTTGCCAGACTCCCTTCCCTACCTCCCCGTGTCTGAACCATGCCCACGCCGTTGCTGCAGTGGGTTCTGTCGTAACTCAGATGTCCCGGGAGGGTGGGCACCTCCCACCTGCACCCCCAGGCTACCGGGTCTATCCTGAGCCAGGCCCCTACTTGTCACTCAGTTTCCCTACAGAGTGACCCCCTAGAACCACTCCCCAAGGCGGGGCCCCAGCAGGGGTGCAGACTCAGGAGTGCAGCCTGATGCTCCCTCAGGGCATAGCTCGGAGGAGGGAGCCAGGTGGGCTGTTTCACAGAAAGTGCCCCATGGCTCTCAGGGACGTGGAGCTCTTAAAGCTTCAGCTTTTAAATCTCTGCACCCTGGGTAGTTGTGAATTGGTGACAACGCTGCTGTCCCCACAACCAGCTCTCCTGGCCACACTGACACCCACACACTGCTGACACACACAGCACAAAGCATACATAGCACACACTTGCACATGCGTCCAGAAGCACGCACATACACCAGACACACAGACCATATATAACTACACACATCACACACCAGATACACACCACACATAAGCATGCACATAACACCCACGCACTGCATGACAACAACACACATGTGCACACAAGCACATGCAAACACACACTGGAGCTACACACCAGACACACAGACCACACCACAGACACATGCTGACCATCCATAAATACACATCATACACACGCATACACCATCCATAAACACACACACACAGGCCGCACACAGGACTCATACACCACACACACACACACACACACACACACACACCATCCATAAGCACACACACACAGGCAGCACACAGGACTCATACACCACACACACACACCATCCATAAACACACACACACAGGCAGCACACAGGACTCATACACCACACACACACACACACACACACCATCCATAAACACACACACACAGGCAGCACACAGGACTCATACACCACACACGCATTGATTGGGGCTTCTCTGCTGGCAGCCAGCCTCTCCCTCCTCCACCCATTTCCGCCTTTTTATTGTGCTGCATTTAATCCTGTTCATCTCTGCCCCTGCCAGGCTTGGTCTCAACAGGACCTATTTGGGATCTCAACAGCCTCTCTCAATGGTGAACACGCAGCCCAGGCCGGGCATGGTGGCTCATGACTGTAATCCCAGCACTTTGGGAGGGCAAGGTGGGCGGATCACGAGGTGAGGAGTTCGAGACCAGCCTGGCCAATATAGTAAAACTCTGTACTAAAAATACAAAAATTAGCTGGGCGTGGTGGCTCACGCCTGTAGTCTCAGCTGCTCGGGAGGCTGAGGTAGGAGAATCGCTTGAACCCACGAGGCAGAGGTTGCAGTGGGCCAAGATCATGCCACTGCACTGTAGCCTCAGCAACCAAACCAGATTCTGTCTCAAAAAAAAAAAAAAAAAAAACACAGCCCGTAGACCTGTGGCCTGCGGGCAGGGAGTCCACAGCAAAAACGAGTGGACCCTCGTGGTCACTGGGTCACAGGGGAGGCACATGGCCTGCGGGAGGGTCACAGCCCCGGGTGATGCCAACCCTCTTCCTTCAGTCCCTCCTGCGTGCAGCTTTGCTCACTGTGGCCCTTTTGCCCACGCGTGTTAAATTCCTAAGCCTAAACACTGCACTTGGCCGGGGAGTACGCTTCCTAAAGGGTTTATAGAATCTAGAGCCTGGAGTCAAAAGCTCGAGGTTAAAGTCCTGACCGTGCCTCCTACTATGTGCTTTGGGCAGGTAAATTCGCTCCTATCAGCATCCATTTCCTCTTCTGGGAAACAGGCCTGATGGTACTTGAAAGCTTTTCCTGAACTTTTCCCCCAGCTGCTGTAAGGATAGAATGAGGCCTTGTGTGAGGCCTGTGTGGCTGCAGATGGCTACGAATCTCGCCCCCAAGTAGACCCTCCAAACATGAATGGAGCTGGGCCACTTGCTTGTGACCTGCTTGTCACTTTGCTTGTGCGGGATGCACAGGAAATAAGGAAGGTGTCTCCCCTCCAAGAGCTTGTGTTCTTAATCCAGGATGCGGCCACATGCCCTGCACGGAGTGGTGAGTCTGCCGAATGTTTAACAATAACAGAAGGGCAGCCTCCTGGGGGCAGGGAGGGCCCAGCTCTGTCCAAGCTCTGGAGGAAATGACACCTGGACCAACTGTCGCCTCCCAGCTAGGGAGGGAGGAGCCTGCAGGGCAGAGAGGAGACAGGAGGGTAGCAGGCACCAGCGGGAAAGAGAGCAGCTGAGTGATGGTGGACACTGGACTCTTTCCCCTCCCTGAGCTACCACGTGCAGATGGCCACAGTGCACGCTTCATTCTTCATCGCACTGGGCAGGAGCTCTGTGCAGGGCACTGAGTCTAGTGCCATCGGGTATCCGGGTCTCAGAGCCTTCATTGCTGCCGCATTTCTAAAGTCACCAAAGGCCTGCAGTCACCTCTGCCCAAAGCAGATGAACAAGAGACCCAAGAAATACCAGCCTCTGTGTTGAGGTGGGGCCCACAAAAGAGCCCAGAAGAAAGCCTGAGAGGGAGGAGAAAAAACAAGGGTAGTCAAGAGGGAGGGAGGGAGTGACAGTGACCGGCCATCAGTGTTGGGGATAAGAGGTTGGTGGAGTGAGGCGGTGGCTGGGCTACTGGAGATTGGGTAGCAGATGGCAGGGAGGCCAGGAGAGAACATGGGGAGGGAGGGAGGGAGGACACCACAATGATGCATCGGTCAAGAATTCTAGGTAAACCACAGGATGCAGTCCTGTGCCTGGTGATGCAGCCGTGGCTGGAGGGTTATTTTTCACATTAGAAGCTCCAGCTTCTGATCTCTTCATTCCAGACTGGAGAGAAAGAGTGAGGGGAGACATCAGGGTGCAGGGGAGAGGAGGCACAGCTGCCCGGGGCAGCAGCAGGGAGAGCTTCCTGCCAGGATGGATGTGGGGCCTGGAGGATGCCCGCCTGACCCGTCCAGCTGCTGGCACACTCGGGCTTCCATGGAGACACCCACATGGCACCAGCTGCGCCAGTGCGTTCCAGGGCCACATCCGGTCCCCATCTGGCCCTTGGCAGGTGTGGCCAATACATCTTCCCTGGACACTGTGCATTCCCCTGGGCGGGGTGGACCCACGGGCTCTGCCCACCAGCCTCTTCGAATTCTCAGACGTCTCAAGAAAATGGCCACCAGGCCCCTCTGTCCTCCTTCACATCCTCCCTTAGCTGCGCACCTCCCTTCACGGTGGAAGTTGCCCCCTCCACAGGGACGTGCCAAGCCTTCATGTCCCCACTGCCCACCCCAGGGCCATGCTCAGGAGCTGTCGCTGGATGAATAAGAGGATATGAGTGGGAAAAGACTCCCGCAGTGCCCCAGAGGCCAGGCCTCTCTCCTCCTACACCAGCCAGCTGTGACCTGGGCCTCAGGATGGTGACCCCAGAGCTGGGCGAATGGTGCCACAGCCCCAGCCTTGCCCGGCTTTAACTTCCTGAGGGTAAAATTCCACGAACATCTCTGAAGAAAGAGCTCACATCATAGCTCTTCCTCCTCTAGCTGCTGATCCCCGACCCTCTTCCCTGGGGAGGCCCCAGGTCCACACCACCAGGCACACTTCTGCCCTGCGAAGACATGGGCAAGAGGCAACACCTGCTCCTTCCCCCTCCAAAGCTCCTTCAAGGGCTCATATCCTGGACAGGAGGCCCCAGACCTCCTGGAAGAGAGGAAGTTCAGAGCTGGGCAGACCCCAGGACAAAGCAACCTCTATTTCACTGAAGAAAGACCCCGAAGTGAGGCCCTCCTCTCTCAGGACCGGGGGACCACCAGGTGTGAGCGCTTTCTCATCAGGGGAGCTGTCCTTTGTGGCCCCTTTCCAACGAATAACTCCACCTCCAGCTGTTGCCAGAGAGAAAAGGTGAGCGACTCTTGGAAGAGGCAGATGACACGTTTACTTCGCTGTCCTGGGGAGCAGCTGCCAGAATCACGGGCAGCCAGTGATGCCCAAGTCTGGGCTCCCCTCCGCGGAGCCACCTCCCGGCACAGCCTCTGCACACCCCGCACCGTCCGGCGGCCTTCCCTCCACCCCACGCTGGCCACAGCGCACCTGAGACCAGGCCTTGGGAGCCAGCTGGAGTCTCAGTCCTTGGAGTGCTCCAGGCTGGGGAAGGAGGCAGCAGGGGTGGAGAGGGCTCAGTCCCTGTCCCAGGCCACATCTCAGCAGGGCATAGAGAGCAGCTTTGCCTACGAGCCCCAGCCCCTCCATCTGTGAAGTGAGAGCGCGGCGCCTGCTTCCTAGAGGCATCGTGAACATGAACGAGTCTTGTCTGCACAGACCACCTGCCACATGAATGCTCAGGGGACCCTTTCCAGCCCTCCCCACCCACCACGCCCCCCACGCACACTTGACCTTTTTAATGGACTAGTGGAGGAGGTGCTGGCTCTGGCTGCTCACAGGGCGTCCACTCATCTGCGCTGCTCCCTCAGTCAGTGAGTAGCTGCTCCCTCAGCTCGAAGGTCATGGCACTGTGGGGACAGACACACATCGCTTGTCCAGAGGTCTCATAGTCAGTGCCCTCAGCTACGAGGGACACAGCTGAGACCCAGAATATGAGCAGAGGCGGCTCCAGGCTGTCAGAGAGAATTAACGCCATAGAGAGATTCCGACGCCTGCCTGAGACTCTCTCATGGACTCTCACTTCCACACGGTCCTCACACACGTGTGGCCTGGTCCCCTGGGAGGCCATGCAAGAGGATGTGCAGTAAGACACACAGCAATGTGAAGGTAACCGGCCGACCCCAGCAAGACGCAGCCACTCACAGTGGGAGGAAAACAAGAAATGGCAGGAATGAAAGCCAGGGCTCAGAGAGAGAACGGTCTGCTCCAACAGCAAAGGGACACATTCTCCTCAACAGCAGGGACCTATGGGCATCGCAGACGCCCACAGCAACCCGGGTCTCTAGGATGGCCTCAGACAGCAAGGACAGCAATCAGTGCCCCCACGCACCCGCTGTGAGATGACAGGGAAGTGAATGAGCAGACGTGGACATCATTGAGAGTGATGAAGGTAATAAAATGATGTCGTACGTGTGACCATGTGTGGCAGAGACAGCCATGGGTGGCTGGAGATGGAGGAAGCTCAGCTCGCCATTGCTCCCCATGTCTAAAACTCTCTTGCAGGAGACGTGGTCCTGGAAGAGCCCCGAGTTCTGGGTCCAGGGACAGGGATTTGAGTCCTGGTTCTGCCAGAGCTTAGCTTCATCGCTTCTGAGCCATGGTTCCATTTATCAAAAATAAAAAATAAAAATAAACATAGTAATATCCCTCCTTTGTCTACCAATTCCTAAGTTTATTTGTGAATGAAATGAAATACTGCCTATGAATATATTTCGTTCAGTATAAATTGCCTTGCAAGGGTAAGGGCTTTTTGTAATCATACAAATAAATGCAACCAACATGTACCACCCCGGCAGCAGAGGACAACTGTGCAGCCGTCAGGACTGGGAAGGGCAAAGGAGCTGACTCCGCATCTCTCTCTCCTGAGGCCCCCACTCCTGCCCCACACCATAATTCTATTAAATGCATGCATAATTAACCTGCAATTCTGCCAGCCATTCCCGCAGTGAAATACAAGGGCATTATCATGATATATTGTGAGATTCTGCTGATTGGAGGTTACAAAGTATGTAATTAGCTCATGTCACTCCACATAGTTACCTGAGAGTAAGTGGCGACATTCATTACAGCGTACAAGGAAACATAAAAATGATGAAAGGAAAACAAAATTCTCAATTCCTTCATTACTGAGTTCAGTGACAATAAGAAGCTAATTGCAACATTCTGTTTAGTTTGATGAATATTGCTTTTTTTGAAAAAAAAAAAAAAAAAAAAACCCAAGTACTAAAGTCAGAACTGTCCTTGGATACTATTCTTTAGCCCAAGATCTCTCATAGGATGAAATCGAGGCCCCAAGAGACTGCATCGCACTTTCAGTGTTGTAAGCAAGTGCGTAGAGTTTGGATGGAAAGAGAGGAAGACTCAGGAACCGGCAGCTGAGAACCACCACACACACGTGTGCAGGCACCGCGCCGCCCCCTGCTGAAAACCGCCACATACTCGTGTGCAGGCACCGCGCTGCCGCCCCCTGTTGAGAACCGCCACACACGCGTGTGCGGGCACCGCGCTAACCGCTGCTGAGAACTGCTGCAGATGCATGTGCAGGCACCATGCCGCCCCCTGCTGAGAACCGCACTCACCACACCGCCCGCTGCTGAGAACCGCCACATACGCGTGTGCAGACACCGCATCACCCGCTGCAAGTCCAGTCTCGCTCAGTCTCTTGAGCCGGCTGGAAGCGTGTGTGGCATTGAGGGGTCCACCTCCCGGGTGAGGAAACTGGGATTTTTGGCAGTTGGTTCACTCGTCCAAGGTTCTACAAACGGGTAATGTCAGAGCTGGGACAAGCAGTCTGCAGACCCTTAGCCCCATTTCCAATATAGAGAGTGACTGTGAGCCCCTTCTCTGGCCTGGGGCACCACCACGTCCCCATTTTAGACAGGAGGGTGCTGTGTCTCACTGAGAGCCCATTTCTCCCTCAGTCCTCCAGCTGCTTCACGGCAAACCACAGTCCTGGCCCAGCTGCGCCTGATGTGAAACCCATGAGAAACCCACTCTCTCCAAGCCCCCAGCGGCAACACTCGGCAGCCCCCGCCCAGGATGACACCACAGCCTGGCCTGGCCGGCACGTCCACTCGGCCGAGAGCTCAGTTTGTCCATCCTCGTTTCTCTACCCCAGAGGCCCTAAGTTCACTGAGGCTGAGTGGGCAGAGGCACCCAGGCCCCAGGGTGATGGAGGCCAGGGTGAGGCTGGCCTGTCGACTGCCTTCCTGAACTTCACAGACATACACAGGGTGCCATTATTCAGACTGGTCTGGGGTCTCTGCCCAGGGAAGAAGGGGCCCTGGCTGTTGAAAGGCTCCACTCAAGGAGACTCAGGCTGAGTGTGAGAAACGGCCTTGCTTTGAAGAGACAGGCAGTGGGGGACTGTGGGGAGTCAAGTCTCGGCTACTAACGAGTTTGTGAACAGCGTGGGGCAGAGACAAGCATCGCTGGCCGTGGCTTGTCCCTCACATCAGCCTGCAGGGCATGTCATGAGCCACACGACTGAGCCCCACACTCACGGGCCCAGGTGCAGTGACTGGTCAGATCCTGTCCACAAACCTGCCCCCATATTGGCCCTTCCTGTCCGAGTGGCTGGTCCCAGTGCCCTGACCTGGTAAGAGGCCCTTGAAGGCACATCACACCCATTAGGATGGCTGCCACCAAAGAGACAGAAAATAACAAGGGCTGGAAAGGATAGAGAGAACCATGCCAGAAAATTCTGCCACACGCCACAACAGTCATTAACATTATGACATTATGCTAAGTTAAAGGAGTCAGTCACACACACACACACAAAATCACACACTGTGTGAGTCCATTTATATGAAATATCTAGAGTAGCCACGTTCATAAGAACAGAAAGTAGAAAGGCAGCTGCCAGGAGCTGAGGGAAAGGGGAAAGTTATTGTTTAATGGGGACAGTTTCAGTTTTTCAAGATAAAAATGTTCTGGATATTGATTGTACAACAATGTGAATATATCTAACACTACTGAACAGTACATTTAAAGTGGTAAAATTTATGCTTTGTGTTACCACAATTTAAGAAAAAAGGGGGCATCCTGTGTAAGGTTTGGAAATAAATGCCTGCTAGGCAATCGTTTTGGAAAATGCCTGGAACATAATAGGTGTTCAACAAATTGTTGCCTTTGTAATTCGTAATGACCATGGAGCACAGCCACCCTGCAGAGCCCGGGGGTGTTAAGGCAACAACTGTAAATCAAAAGTGCCTGCGATGCCTGGATGCCTGATCATCGGGGAAAGGGTGCTGGGAAGGAACCTGTTCTGATGTATAATAGGAGGTGGGTTCCTGGGAAATTACTGGCTGGCATGATGAAACCACAGGTGAAGTTTGAGCAGCAGACACACAGCCCGTCATGGGGCAGCATTTCTCCATTCGTATCGTGAGCCAACAATTGAGAAGCAGCACACGCAGACTGTGAAGAGGCTCCTGAAACCCACCTGTGAGCTGGTCGGGGAGGAATCAGCCCTGAGGGATGGTGACAGGGAGGCTCAGAGAAAGCAGAACCCAGGGAAGATTGACAAGACTCAGAGAGAGCAGAACCCAGGGAAGATGGACACATTGGCAAGGGCATTTGTAGGGCACAACCCTGAAACCATGGAAAGCCATGCTGATCTCATCTTAGAAAGACCATGTGCAGAGATAAAATAGCACATATCAGGCTCCCAGTTCACAGACATCAGATCAAGACAGCATTTCGCCACAGTGGACAACTAACCCCAGAGGCTTCATGACAAAACGTTCCAGGAAAGTCACTAATAATCCTAGAGAAAACAGGATTTGAGCCAGGAGAAAGTCATTGAGACAAGAGCTACCTCAGACAGCACACTCTTTTTTTTTCCTTTTTGCTTTTTTTTTTTTCCTTTTGGAGGATTGTTAACTCCTCGCAGTGGCATCAGCGGCAGGAGCAGCAGGGAGATTCAGCAGCAACTTGTGTCATCACTGAGTACAATCCCACCTCCTCTGGCCCTGAATGCATGGATGTGCATAGTATTAATGTGTGTGTGTGTGTCCATGTGTGTGTGTGAGTGTGTGTCTGTGAGAGAGAGAGAGTGCCCTGGCAGGCCCCTCCTGTGTAGCTGTGACTGATTGCTCCTTCCCACATCTCAGGTGGCCACTGGTTTCAAGAGTCCCTTTACATTAAGGTCAGGTGAAGAAATTGACAACTGAACTAAAACACAAACAACCAAAAAAACAAAGGTCCAAGACAGAAAAAAAAAAAAAAGTTGGCAGTGGGCTAGAGTTTCTAGGCCAATAGGTAGATTCTTAGCCCCAAAATACTCAGTGTATTCCCCAAGAAGAATTTTGTACCAGAAAGCATTTAGTCCAATTCTTTTCAGCTGACACTTGATACTATTATATTGGTTCAAAAGTAATCATGGTTTTAGCCATGGAAAGTAATGGCAAAAACCGGGATACTTCTGCATCAACCTAATGGTTTAGATTCTAGACAGCAGGCAACAGAGCCTGGCTCTGTCCAACTGAAACAAGACAGAATGGATTCAAAGCACATTGGAGGCATCTGCAGGTTAGTGGGTGGCTCTGTGCCAATGGCAGTGCCTGTGCTGGGGACTCATTCTAGAGTCATATGAGGCCCTGGCATTACGGGCTCTTCCACCAGGCCTAGGATGGTGCTCAAAGCTGGGCAGAGGGTCAGTCCAGTCCTGTTGATTGATTGCTATTTAAAATAACTGGATGAGTCCACAGCCATACCACCCTGAATGCACCCGGTCTCATCTGAAATAATTTGATGGGCAAGTTGACTTTAACTATAAGCAGGTTGACTCTCACTCTTGTGGGATCTAAACATTACTTGATGGAACCAGCTATAGGATATTGATTACTGGTTTTGATTTACCAATAAGAAGCCTACCGTGTCAGGGATTTTTCTCCCAGCCCCACCCTAGTTAATATGCAAACTTTGATCAATGCCCTTCACATCTCTGAATCGGTTTCTTATCTGTAAACATGCAGATGTGGTGGAGAAAATACCTTCCGCCCCAACAGCCCACTGTCTGTGAAGCCAGCAGAAGGCTGTGCACAATGAGAGGAGGCGAAAGGCCTGGCGCTCAGGGATTCGCGCCGCCGGGGCCTCTCGTTCAGAACAGGGGCCCCATCGCAGGGCCTTTGGTGCATCCAAGAGCCACAGAAGAGCCCTTGTGCAACTGGCCAGGAGCCTCCCATCCCACCCGTCTCCTGACAAGGACCAGGCTGGACGTTCTCTGACAGGGAGGCTGCTTCTCAAAGGGCAGAGAGACAAATCAGAGACGATTGTCAGGAGCAGTTAATGGTGATTTGCTCCAATTTTCCCCCAGTAATAGTTAGTCTGCGGTGCACCTCTAGCTCCAGCAATGAATATTTAACAAGAGAATATGTCATCAGAACAAGCCCCCACAGCCAACGAATTAATATTAATGGGGCGAAAATTGAGCCTCCTACTGAACCCTTGGAGAAGTCTGTAAAGGCGGTGATTACGGACGAACTCAGATGATCTCAGAGCTGACCTTACCCTGGGCAGCTCTCAGCAGCAACCACGTGAAAAACAATTAAATATTCAACGTGGCTCTCCCACCAGCCTGGAATTTGAGGCTTAGGTGCTCCTGACAACGTGCATTTCAAAGTTGATCTGCAGAGCAGCTGACAGGTCAGGCAGAGTCACAGGAAGAAGCCTTGGAAAAGAGCAGGGCGTGAACGAGGCCAGCAGGGGATGCATCACCGGTTTAGGACCAGACAGAGCTGGAGGCTCAGCCCAAGGCCCCGTGATGCAGGTGAGGAGCCCAGGACAGAGGGGCTGCCGACTTCCTCTAGCTGACGTCTAACTGGGAGCAGGGACCCCATTACCCAACATCAGCCCCAACCTCTACATGGTGTCTAAGTAGTCCCTGGCACAAAGTGAAGGTTCAGTAGAGATAAGCTTCCTCCGCCCAGGCCTCAGCACCACGCAGGAGGGAGGCCCTGCCTCTGTGCTCACCTCGATGGTAACATCCAGGCACATTTTCTGCAGGGCATTTGGGCCACTCCATTCCCACGCAGGGCCATGGGCGCCGACACGTCCAGCACTGGTGCAGGTTGGTTCAGGCAAGGAGAATCTCTGGGAAGTCTGATCCTGTCATGTCCTGATGCTCAACACATTTATGTGTATTCATCTAGTTATTCATTCATTCTATCAACATTTCCTGAGTACTGAAAAACATGATGACTGATCTGGCCTTGAAAACAGCAAAATCATTCTCCCCATGGCTCAGGCCTAGCAGCGTAGGGGACAATGAATAAGGGAAATATGTAAAGTATGTAAAATGTTGGAAGTATCCTAAAAAGAAAAAAAAAATAGATGCCAAGCACAGGAAGTGTGTGGGGTAAAAATTGAGAAATGAGGTTGAGAGAGAGGCCTCAGTGAGATGGGTACTATTAAAAAAAAGTGAGAGAGGAGGCTGATGGAGGAGCACCTGCTGGACTGAGGGAGGAGGCTGTTAGAGGAGCACCTGCTGGACTGAGGGAGGAGGCTGATGGAGGAGCACCTGCTGGACTGAGGGCAGAGGCTGATGGAGGAGCACCTGCTGGACTGAGGGAGGAGGCTGAGGAAGGAGCACCTGCAGGAGTGAGGAGGAGGCTGATGAAGGAGCACCTGCCAGACTGAGGGAGGAAGCTGATGGAGGAGCACCTGCTGGTGTGAGGAGGAGGCTAATGGAGAAGCCCTTGCTGGCGTGAGGACCAAGCTGATGGCAGAGCACTACAATAAATCGGAATATCAATGCCACAGCTCTTAGGCCTGAGCCTGCCTAGTTTCTTTCTTTCTTTTTTTTTTTTTTGAGATAGAGTCTTGCACTGTCGCCCAGGCTGGAGTGCAGTGGCGCGATCTCGGCTCACTGCAAGCTCTGCCTCCTGGGTTCACGCTATTCTCCTGCCTCAGCCTCCCAAGTAGCTTGGGACTGCAGGCACCTGCCACCACGCCCCGTTAATTTTTTGTGTTTTTGGTAGAGACGGGGTTTCACCGTGTTAGCCAGGATGGTCTCGATCTCCTGACTTCATGACCTGCCCACCTCGGCCTCCCAAAGTGCTGGGATTATAGGCGTGAGCCACTGCGCTCAGCCGAGCCTGCCTAGTTTCTTTAAAATCCAGGAGGCGTCTAGCATGGGTAACGTGGAATATGCACAAGTGACTATAGAATCCAGTGGTCAGAGTCCTGATGGAGGTAAGATCACGTAGGACTCTATCCCACAGGCTTCGATTTAGGTTTACTCTGAGTACACAGCAAATCTTATGAGTATCTTGCTTTTAATCAGTGGAATGGTCGTGCATCATTTGTGTTTTACAGTGACTTTGGTTCCTGCGCTGAGCAGCTGAGCATTGACTCTAAGGTTCAAGGTGAGTGCAGGGAGAGCGGGTTGAGGCCATTTTTATACCCAGACAGAAGAAGCTGTTGAGCCGTAGTCATTGCTGTTCGTTATTTTGTTGGCACACTCAACAGGATTTGATGATGGATTAGTAATGTACTCAGAGAATTAAAAAAAAGAGATAAAAGTCATTCTTATGTATTTGGGCTGAGTAACTGGAAGGATGTGACGATCATTAGCTGACTTAGGAAGAAAGCAAGAGAAGCAGGCTTTGAAGTTCACATGGTATCTCTTGCAGTTGTTGAACACCTAAGCAGAATTGCTATACACACACAGTTTTATAGATGAGTGTGGAGTCTGTGGAGAGAATGGGGCTGGACATATGCAGTGGGACTCATCAACATCCAGAGGGTGTTTAGAGCTATGACTCTGAATGGAATCAGTAAAGCATAAATGTGACCATAATAAAAACATTTCAAAGACTAAGTCCTGATGTTCCAGCTTTGAGTTATCTGCGAAGGAGACTGAGAAGAAGGAGAAAGCACAGTAGGAGAAACATGAGGCAGGTGATGTCTTGAAGGCCACATAAAGAAACGGCTTCAAGGAGGAAAGAGTGAGGCCTGATCACTTGATGTTGATGAGAAGAGTTTTGTTGGAGGATGCAGAGAAGACTGACGGCCGCCGTGAGAGCATAGCAGGGGAGAAGTGGAGGAGGTGCAGGTAGGTGCCCTTTAGGGAGTTTGTCTATCAAGGGAACTAGATATACAGGGTGATATCTTGAGGACAAAGAAAGGTTGAGAGGATTTACTAAGGAATGAAGAAATAAATCATGCATATCTGCTCTTGGAAATAAAACAATAGAAAGAAGAAAGGGACAATGCAGGATTTAGAGTGAAGAATGTCTGCAAAATAAGGTCTTTATGGAGGTGAGGATGCTGAGACCTAAGGAAAAATGGAGGTATTATACTTAGCTAGACAGGTGCAAAGGTCACCCTCCATCAAAGGAAGAAAGGGAGGATGGATGGATGGGGGGATGGAAGGAGTGACGAATGGCGGGGTGGGCAGATGGGTGGATGTGAAGGTATGTGGGTGGCTGGCTGGTGTTGTACATGGAATGGATTAATGAATATTCATTATTGTCACCAGCTCTCTGGTGAAATCTGTGGCCGTAGAGAACGGTTGTAGTCTCTCACTCAGAGCTACCTTAATGCTCATGTATTTAAGACCCAGAGAGGTTGATAAAATTTAGCTAATGAACATGATAGCAGGTAACAGGAACAAAGAGGTCAGGCTTTGTTTCCTAGAGACATACTGGTGATGTCATTTGTGAATGAGAGCCTCCCACACAGCTGCTGTTCTCTGACTGCTCAGAAAATTGTCTCTCTAGAATGCCAACTTAATCATATCACTTCCATGCAAAAAAAAAAAAGAGAGAGAAAAAAAGAAAAAAGAAAGGAAGAAAAGAAAAGAAAAATGCTTCACTGGCTTGCCCTTGGGATGAAATAAAAAATTCTTAATGTGACCTACGGTCCTCACCATCCCTACTTTTTTCCTGTGTGGATGAAATGGCTATTGCAGCCTAACGCACCACTCCAAAATTTAGTGGTTTAAAATTACAGCTATTTCTTGTTTCTCACTGAGTCTATGAGTCAGCTTGGCAGCCCTTCTCACGGGGGCTGGATCTGCTGATCTCAGCTGGACTCATGCTTGAGTCTGTCTCGTTGACGGGTGAGCTGGAGCTGGCTGGCCTAGGATGGTGTTGGCTTGTGTCACTGGCCTCTGCCTGGGCAGAATTGAGAGAGACAGACAGAGATGGAGTGGGAAGAAGCACACAGGCCTTTTGAGGCTGAGGCTCAGAAGGGTTTGTGCTCACCATGTCCTTTTAGTCAAAGCAAGGCAGGCCCAGTTTTGGCGGCGGGGTGGCTGGAGGGGTTTGGACTCCAACTCCTGAAGACAGAAGCTGCAGGGTCAGAGTGAGAAGGTCACGAGTCCCAGGAGGATGCAGAGATGGGCGCATTTGCAATCCACCTGCCTTACCCTGCACAGCACATGCTCCTTCCCTCCTCCAGCCATGCCCTCTGCCCACCGTCTCCGCTCCCTCCCCACCTTGGGACCCTTGCACATGTCGTTGTGTGTGTCTGTAAGATTTCTTTTCCATGCCCCACCAGAATCCCCATCTCTTCCTGTCTGATTAACTCTCCTTCAACTGCAGGCCATCCAGTGACAATCACCTCCTCAAGGAAGCCTCCTTGGCTGCCCTGGAGCCGGGTGAGTCCTTGCTGCTCCTTAGAGGCCAAGATACCGCTTTCTTTCACAGCACTCGCCAGAATTCCATTCGAATACTGACTTGCTTATGTGTCTAGTGTCTGTCTCCCCTACCAGAATGCAAGCTCAGTGGGGGAGGGCACGTGGGCATTGTTTGCATATGTGCTCTGACCTATACTAAGAGCTGAGGAAGTGTGTGTGCTATAACAACCTGAATTATTAAAGAAAGGACACTGCTTAGCACAGGTAGACAATAAACCTTGCTCTTTTTTTCAGTCTGTGGCCCACCACTTTAATCTTTGCTTTCCTAAATCAGTTCTCCTTAGAGAAAGTGACATGTTTCACCAGGATCTACTTTTTAGAAGAGGTTATGCAAAGCCACTCTATTAGGCTGTGCATAATTCCAGACACCCCACTGGACTAAAGCCATTCAGATGCAGATCACACGCCAGGATCATATCTGGAATCTACATACCTAGGCTTAAATTCAGCCTGTGCCAGTCACTGTTTGTGTGAATGTTGGAGAAGAACTAACCTCACCTTGACACCTCAGTTTCCCCTCTAAAGGAGAATAAAAATGGCTGCCTCTCAGGGTTTGGTTATTATTCACTTTTCCAAGTGTTTACAAAGCCTGCCACGTGACAGACACTCCATCACTGTTGGTCCCCCTCTCCCCTGTTCATGTTTTCTTTCTTTTGTCTTGGCTGTCTGGAAGAAAACCCAGCACACAGTAAGTTCTCCATTTAAGGGTAGAAAATTAAACTGACAACACTTTGCTATTAGCCAAAGCAGAAGAGCCAAAGGGCACGTTTGGAGAGAACGAAGGTCAGTTCAGCTTCTGTGGCAGACGAGATGTTAGGTGGAGCAGTGCTGGGGCAGTGGGAAGCACAGGACTGCGATGTGGGAGCAGGTGAAAAGGTTTAAGAGGAATCTACCCAGTGCTGACAGCCCTGTAAGGGCCTGGAGCCAAAAAGAATAGTGCTAGAATTTTCTCACTGTGGTTTTCTCTTAGCTAAAAAGGGGAGAAAAACTGTTATGGGAAGCACATATGTGGACTCTCTGTCCAACTCAGGCCAGTATCTCTGAGGACAATCCTGGAGCCTCTGAGGCAGCCTTTGCAGCTTCCGAAGTGAGCTCACAATTCTCCAAGTGGTGGACGAACCTCCAGTTTACAGACTTGGGGCTGCAGGCAAACTACATCTGCACGGAGACTTCCTTGACGGCTTTTGGTTCAGGACTGGGGAGTAGATGCCCATTGATGTAGACTAAGGGACGGAGTGCAGAGGGCAGACGGAGTGCAGAGGGCAGACGGGGTGCAGAGGGCAGATGGGGCGCAGAGGGCAGACAGAGTGCAGAGGGCAGACGGAGTGCAGAGGGCAGACGGGGTGCAGAGGGCAGACGGGGCACAGAGGGCAGACAGAGTGCAGAGGGCAGACGGAGTGCAGAGGGCAGACGGAGTGCAGAGGGCAGACGGGGCACAGAGGGCACACGGAGTGCAGAGGGCAGACGGGGCGCAGAGGGCAGACGGAGTGCAGAGGGCAGACAGGGCACAGCCTCGGGCCTCTGGCTCATCCCAACTGGAGTGGAAATCAGGGTCATGGATGCCAGTTTCCCAGAAGCTCAAATATCCTGGATTCCCAGTGCTGCAGGCTGTGGCACCCAAAGAAAGAACATACTTCTTACGCCTTTGCTCTGTGAGTTGTTCTGAAGAATTCTGCTGGGTTCCATCTTTGATTTTCATCTCTCTATTGTTTGACTCCCAAGTCTAGGGCCCGAAGCTACACCACAGCCTGGCAGTGGACACTCGGGAGCTGCAGAGCTGTGTTGGTTTTACAAGACTCATCTATCCATCAGTGAAATTTCTCATGTCCCTCTCAGCCTCAGAAGCCACGTGTGTGATCCTAATCCCACAGACTAAGTACAGGACCAGGTGGCTCCTCCCAGAAGAGCAGGTGCTCTCACTGACTATGTCTGTCTCCCAGCTGTGGGAACTCTAGGGTGCTTGAGGATTTTCAGTAGGGAGTCGGATCTACCCCATATCGGAGCCCTTGTTGACACACACCATTGGTAATGGCCATAGCCCTCGGCTTCATGGCTTGTATGGGTAGATCCTCTTATTGGCATTATCTTATTTAAATACTTGCAGATCCAACATCACTCATAGCCCCCAAATCTTAAACCCCAAGAAAAACAAAAATAGTTTCTGCTAAGGAACACACTGCAGCCCCTTGGTGATGGAAGTCCTGTAGCACGCTGTGTTAGGCCGTCCTCCCACTGCTATAAAGAACTACCCAAGAGACTGGGTAATTATAAAGAAAAGAGGTTTAATCAGCTTACGGTTCTGCAGGCTGTACAGGAAGCATGGCTGGGAGGTCTCAGGAAACTCTCAATCATGGTGGAAGGCAAAGGGGAACCAGGCATGTCTTACACGGCCAGGGCAAGAGGAAGAGAGAGAGAGGGAGGAGGTGCCACACACTTTCAAACAACCAGATCTCCCAGCACTCACGATCACGAGAACAGCAAGGGGGAAATCTGCCCCATGATCCCGTCACCTCCCACCAGGCTTCACCTCCAACACTGCAGATTACAATTCGACATGAGATTTGGGTGGGGACACAGGTCCAAAACACACACACGCCAACCTCTCAGCTTGATGGACTGTGATGAGCTTATTTTCTTAAGTGAGCTGTCAATAAACTATGTGAAAGGCAGGTTTCTTTAAAAATTCACTTATTTAGGTTGGTTTGTTTTAATAATCTTTTTATTTTTGAATAGTTTTAGATTTACAGAAAAGTTGTGAAGATCAGTCCGAGTGCCCATGTGCCCATCCCTCTCCATTGCTAACACCTAACCTACGTCTAGCTCATTTGTCACAATTAATAAGTTACTATTTCTACATTATTACCTAAAGCCTGTAATGTATTCAGGTGGACAGAGTTGCTACTGACACCTTTTTTGACCCACGATCCCGCAGGATATTGAGCCATCGTGTCTCCTTGGGCTCTGCCTGGCTGGGACAGTTTCTGTGACTTCCCTAGTTTTTGTTAACAGTTGTGAGGAGTGCTGGCCGGGTGTGTTTTGTAGGATGCCCCCTCAAGTGGGGTTTTGCTGAGGTTTATCTTGATGGTTAGACTTGGGTTCTGTGTTGGGGAGGAAGATGCAGAGGTAGGTGTCCTCTCATCACATCCTATCACAGGTATCTGCCACCAGCATGACTTGCCGCTGCTGCTGCTGGACGTAATACCTGGCCGAGGAAGGGTTTGTGAGGTTTCTCACTGAAAATCTGTCCCCATTGCAAGCTGCCTCTGTGGGAGAAGTCACTGTGCACAGCCCACGCTGTGGGGGTGGGAGCTCAGCCACACCTGCACAAGGGTGCAGTATCTTCATAAATTAGAATTTCTCTGCATGAGAGATTTGTCTATTCTCCTCCACGTATTTACTCGATTATATGTTTATATTTGTATAAAAGCACTGGCACACATTTTATACTTTGGGTTATAATTCAATGCCGCATTATTTATTTTGTTGCTGAAATGGCTCCAGCTTCAGCCACTGGAGAGTCCTTGCAGTCGGCTCCTGTCTCCCCTCAGCCTTGCCTGCCATTATATTTGGATTTTGTTTTTAATTTGTGTTTTGAGCACTTCCTTGCTTTCTGGCTCTGCAAGATGCCCTGGGCTCATCTTGTACATTTACTGCTTCTGTCCTAGAATCAACCATTTCTCCAAGGAGTTTACTTCCCTTTCAAAGTACAAATTTCCTTGAGATTCTCCAAGGGGAAATAAACTCAGAAAATGCATGCTGTGACTGGCAAGCAAAGGAGGGAGCCCTGGTTTCCTGAGCAGGGCAGCTCTGCTTGGAACGTCTTCAAGAACAGCTCTTCCCAGAGCTGGCCTTTCCCTCTTCCGGTTCCTATGGCCTTACTTCCAAGGCAATAGAATATTTGAAAGAAAATATTGGAACTATTATATATTAGCAAAAATATATAGTTTACATATATTCTGCCTGAGGATATAACACTGATTTTTGGAAGGATCAATAAGGAAATAAGCTGACCAGTAATTACTTTTTTTTCTTTCAGTAAAACAGATGCTGTTTTGAATTATGGCTCTGCCACTCACTGGTGATGTGATTTGTCAAATCACCAAACATCCCTAAACTGCAATTTCCTCATCTAAAAATAGGACCAGGCATGCCTGTACCAAGGGTATCATGAGGAATAAATTAGGACATATGACCTGAGCACCTAATAGAGGGCCTCACCCCTGTGGTTTCTCTTTGTTTCACACTGAACATGAGTGTTATTCAACAGCATTCGCAGGATCTAAACTGGAAGCTCCGCCCCTTCAGGAAGAGCCAGGGAGCAACTGTGTAAGAGGAGCCTGGGTTTCCCACTGACCCCTGAGATCTCCACGGGGCCTGGTCTTCCCAGAGGGCCCCTGGGCTTTCCACGGGCATGCCCAGATTTGCCGAGAATGCTGTGTACACACTCATCTCAGGAGGGCAGGCCCATCAGGGAACACGGCCACCTTTAATAACCCTGGAGCGGGAGGTGGGACAATCAACAAGCCTGCCTGTTGCAGCTGGTTGGGCCTGGGTTCATGCTCCTCATGAGAGGTGGCCGGGGCACATGGAGAGACCAGGCGGGGGGCCCACAGCCTGCAGCCCACCCTGGCAGTGCCGATCCTCAGCCCAGCAACTCTGGTCAGCTCGCGCAATCTCTCTGTGCGTCCGTTTCCTCATTTGCAAATGGAGTAGTTGATGCGCTTTGTGTTGAAATTGAATAAGATGGTGCATGGCGTGTGTGGCCAAGAGCAGAGCTCTCTCCTCTCCTGGTGGGTGAGTGGGTGCTGGTGCCTTTCTCACTGCCGTGCACACCTGGAACACCTGCCTTCTTCACTCAGAGCCAGGGCCTCTGCGCTCCCCTGAGAGCCTCATCATACCTGAGCTTGGTGACCTGCCCTGCTTTTGCTCTCCGGATGACAGCATGAGGCCACCACAGTGACCAGCCACGTCATGAGGTCCCCTGTGTGCCAATCAGCTGGAGTTGGCAGACGCCAGGTCTACTTTGCCATAGGCAGGGCCATTCGGCGAGTCTTTCTTCTTCCAGGAAATCCCTCAAGGGCAGTGAGTCTGCTTATGCTTAACCGGAGACACACCCTGCCTGGCCCTGGGGCTGGGCAGCGGGTGAGGCTGTGGCTGGAGGGGGAGCGAGGCAGCTGCATGCTGGAGAGGTGAGGCCCACCTGGGAGGAGAGGTTCAGGAAGACCTTCACTCCAGGACGCTCCACCCACCTGTGAGGACTGCAGCAGGGCCCAGAGCCAGCTCTCAGAACCAGGGGCAGGCCAGGCAGAGGCAGTGCATGGTCACTGGGTGGAGTGGCCCCTGCCACTCAAGTCTCCTGAGCTCCAGTCAGCCACGCAGGCTCAGGAGGGCGGAGTTCCAGCACCAGCAATGGAATTCACGCCCTGCTCTCTGGTTTCATTTGCTTCTGTGCTCAAGGCTGTCTCCCCATGTAACGTCAGGACGGTGCCTCCTGAGAGGAGTGAGGATTGAGTGGGATACTCTGTGTACAGCCTCAGTTTCCCTGGCACGTGGTAAATACTCAGAAAAGGTGAGCTAGCCTTACCACAGCTGGCTTTTCAGACAACATGGGGGCGTTCACAGGATCTGAAAGCTCCACAGCGGGGTATGAGCTGTCTTAGCAGCCAAGCACGTGGCCTCCTTCACACCACGGGCTCAGCGCACAGTGACCACAGCCAGGCGGCTACGGGCCAGAAGCCCACAGGTGTTGCTGGTGACTGAGGCAGTGAGGAACTCTGTGAGTCTGCTCTCCAGCCACGCTGCCTGCCGCTCCCTGAGTGCCTGGGAAGTGACTGGGCCACCAGCCCTTGTTCCCGAACCTTGGAGAGGAGCCGGGGATACACCTTCAGGCTCCTTCCAGCTCCAAAGGTCCAGGAGCTTGGGACGCCTTTTCCTAAAGCTGTTACAGCCTCACGAACTCTACTTCCGGCAGCTTAACAGGCTTCTGACGTTGTGGTTCTTCACTAGTGAAGTGTGTGTGTGGGGAGGGATGTGGATGTCTGTGCGTGGGGGTGGTGGTGTGTGTGGGTGGTAGGTGGATGTGTAGGAGGCATGTGTAGCCTATGTGTATGTGTCTGTGGTGTGTACATGTGTATGTGTGTGTATGCGTAGTGTGTGTGTGTGTGTGTGTGGTTTGTGGGGTGGTGGTGTGTGTGGGGTTGTGTGTGTATATATGTGTGTGGTGTGTGTGAGGCGGTGTGTGTATGGTGTGTGTATATATGTGTGGTGTGTGGGGGGTGGTGGGCTGTGTATGGTGTATGTATATATGTGTGGTGTGTGTATATATGTGTGTGTGGTGTGGTAGGGTGGCGGTGTGTATGGTGCTTGTATATATGTGTGAGCTGGTGTATGTGTGTGTGGGGTGGTGTGTGTATGCTGTGTGTACATATGTGTGTGGTGTGTGGGGTAGTGTGTGTATATATGTGTGTGGTGTGTGTGCAATGGTGTGTGTGTGTAGATATGTGTGTGGTGTGTGTGGGGTGGTGTGTGTATGGCATGTGTCTATATGTGTGGTGTGTGTAGGGGCGATGGGGTGTGTATATATGTGTGGTGTATGGGGAGATGGGGTGTGTGTGGTGTGTGTATATATGTGTGGTGTGTGTATGGTGTGTGTTTATATGTGTGGTATGGGGGAGTGGGGGATGTGTGTGGTGTGTATATATGTGTTTGGTGTGTGTGGGGCGGTGGTGTGTGGGGGGTGGGGTGTGTACAGCGTGTGTAGAAATGTGTGTTGTGTGTGGGGTGGGGTGTGTATGGCGTGTGTATATATGTGTGTTGTGTGCATAGTGGTGTGTGCATGGTGTGTGTATATATGTGTGGTGTGTGGGGGTGGGGTGGTGTGTATGGAGTGGTGTGTGGGATGGGGTGTGTGTGGCATGTGTATATATGTGTGGTGTGTGGGCGGTGGGGTGTGTATGGTGTGTGTATACGTATGTGTGTGTGGTACATGTTAATTATGGAGGGAATGGAGCGGGTGAAGGTAGGAAGTAGATGGAAATTCTCTGTACTCTGGGCTCCATTTTTCTGTAAACTTAAAACTCCTTTAAAAAAGGAAGTCTATTAATTTTTTAAAATTACGTAGAGTAAAATTTAATTTCATTGATCATTTAAATGACTTGTGGAAGACACCGCCTTTTCCTTGGGTCACTCTGACCGCGCCCGGGGTCCCTGGTGCCCCCGCGGGGGGAGCTGAGGTTCGCGGTCCCTCCCGGGGTTCGCTTCCCGCGGGGCTGAACCGCGGCGACCAGGGCCCGTTTCTCCACCGGTGCCTTTTTCGGGAAACGCTGCTCCTTAGATGGACGAATACTCACTTGGTACCCAGCACAGCTAGAGCATCCTGGACGAGTTAACTTCCCTAATTTCCATATTCGCCGGAGAACCAGCTGGTTCAGAGCGCACAGCAAACGGGAGAAGTTAAACCAGGTTCCGTGACCCAGAGCCCAGGGGTGGCCCCGGGGACGCCCACCTGACTCTGCATCCCCGACGAGAGGGGAGGATCCCTGCAGACCTCGCCTTTGCTGGCAACGCTGCGGCCCGCAGGCTCTTCCTCCTCTGAGCGTCCTGGCCCGCTGTTATTTTTGCCACAGTGCCGCCTCATCCTCTCTCTCGTGTGGTCTGGCTCCTGAGTCCCCTCCTCCCTCCAGACCCCTCTCACCCAGCCCTGGGACCCCCTGCGCCCCAACTCGGTTTCCTGCCCCTCCTGTCTTGCCACCCGCCTTCCCTCGGAACTCTGCAGCTTTCAGCAAATGCACCTCTGTCCGGCCCGAGCTTCCCTGCAGCAGCGCGTCCTGCTGTCCAGCACCCAGCTGGCTGGGACTCACTGCTCCATCGCCCACCTCCTTGTGAAAAAGGCCTCTCCAGGTGCTGTGAAGGATAAAAGCGAATGAGATTCCGCCTCCATGACGAGAGTAGAGACCTTTGTGGACATCCTGCAGGCCCAGCAGCAGGGTCACTGCGGGGAGGCGACATGGTGGATGGGTGGCCGTCTCCAGCACCCACTTCTAAGCCCTCCAAGACACCACTCCCAGAACACGGGGAATCTGCCAGGGGCCACGCCGGCATCCAACCGGCACCAAACATCGCTCGGCCGACTTCACTGGTTGCCGCATTTATCAATTGCTCATAGCAAATTACCCCAAAACTTAGTGGATTAAAAGTTCTCTCATTTTATTATATCTCACAATTGTGTGGGTCAGCAACTCATGCAAAGCTCGGCGGACCATTCTCCACATGACGCCAGCGGTGTCACTCAGAGGTCAGCCTGGCCACAGGGAGGTGCTAGGCTGCTCGCGTCTGTGGGGAAAAGAAAGAGAGATCAGCCTGCTACTGTGTCTATATAGAAGGAAGTAGACATAAGAGACTCCATTTAGTTCTGTATTTGAGATGCTGTTAATCTGTGACCCTACCCCCAACCTTGTCCTTGCAAGAGACATGTGCTGTGGTAACTTAAGGTTAAAAGGATTTTGGGCGGTGCAGAATGTGCTTTGTTAAACAAGTGCCTAAAGGCTGCTTATGGTTAAAGGTCATCACCATTCTCTTAAATCTAGAGAAAAAGAAAAACATTTGTCTCCTGCCCATCCCTGGGCGATGGAACATCTCCAGGTAAAACCCTTTGTGTGCTTTGTTTACTGAGTAAGGAGAAAACCGCCTTTAGGAATAAGGTGGGGCTTGCTGGAGCAATACTGCTAAAAGATTTATGGAGATGTTCACATATGCATCTCAAGGCACAGCATTTTCTTTTAAACTTATTGATGTTACAAGGATTTTTTGTTCATGTGTCTTACTGCTGATTTCCTCCCTACAATCATCCTATTGTCCAGTCACTCCCTTATCTTTTTGATGGTAAAGATAATTATCAATAAATACTAAGGGAACTCAGAGGCCGGGGGTGGTGTGGGTCCTCTGTAAGCACAGCACCGGTCCCCTGGGCCCCGCTTTTCCTTCTCTACACTTTGTCTCTGTGTCTTATTCCTTTTCTCAAGTCTTTCGTCCCACCTAACGAGAAGCACCCACAGGTGTGGAGGGGCAGGCCACCCCTTCACCTTCACCGTGCGGGGGCCTTGGCCAGGACTGAGCCTCCCCTCTCCTCGCCCATGGAGGCCCCACCCTGTCCAGGCAGCCTCCCCAGCAGGTGCTAGGAATTCTCCCTGGTGTCCGGGGATGCCACAGGTGGTGTTCCAAGAGGCCACTTCCAGCTCCTCCTGAGCGAGCCTCAGGCCTCCAAAGGTGCCCTCTGCATTCTACAGAAGGGACAAGTTGCTGAGGCCAGTCTGGTGTCAGGTGGAAGAGATCAAGACTCCATCTCTCGGAGGGAAAGCAGCAGGCTCAGGATGCAGGCCTGAGAACACAGCCCTGGAGCACCTCTGACTCCTGTGAGCTAGCAGAAGTGGAGGAGCAGCGTGGAGCCCTCCATGGCCCTCCTCGGCCACCAGCGCTGTGTCCTCTGTCCTGTGTCCTCTCCTGTCCTGGGCTGCCCCTCAGGACGTGGGCTTACAGGTGGTTTACTACAAAGACTCTTGGGATACAGTCCTGTGAGCAGGGAGGGAGGGAGGCAGAGGAAAGGGAAGCCTTGCTGTGGGGCATCCTCTGCAGGATGTTGGCAACCCCGAGGGTGATATGGTTTGGCTGCGTTCCCACCCGTCTCATCTCAAATTGTAGTTCCCATAATCCCCACATGTCACGGGAGAGACCCAATGGGAGGTAACTGAATCATGGGGGTGATGGTTTTATAAGGAGCTTTTCCCCCTTTGCTCAGCTCTCATTCTGTCTCCTGCCAACCTGTGAAGAGGTGCCTTCCACCATGATTGTAAGTTTCCTGAGGCCACCCCAGCCATGCAGAACTGTGAGTCAACTAAATCTCCTTTCTTTATAAATTACCCAGTCTTGGATATTCCTTCATAGCAGCATGAGGACGGACTAACACAGTAAATTGGGCCTGGGTAGTGGGCACTGCTATAAAGATACCTGAAAATGTGGAAGTGACTTTGGAACAGGTTAACAGGCAGAGGTTGGAACAGCTTGCAGTGCTCAGAAGAAGACAGGAAAATACGGAAAGTTTGGAACTTCCTAGAGACCTGTTGAATGGCCTTGACCAAAATGTTGATAGTGATATAGACAATGAGGTTCAGGCTGAGGTGGTCTTAGATAGAGATGAGGAACTTTTTGGGAACTGTAATAAAATTGACTCTTGCTATGTTTCAGCAAAGAGACTGATGGCATTTTTCCCCTGTCCCAAAAATCTGTGGAACTTTGAACTTGAGAGAGATGATGTAGGGTATCTGGTAGAAAAAATTTCCAAGCAGCAAAGTGTTCAAGAGATGACTTGAGCAATGTTAAAAACATTCAGCTTTATGTAGTCACAAAAATATGTGAAGGGAAGCAGAGCATAAAAGTTCAGAAGATTTGCAGCCTGACAATGTGATAGAAAAGAAAAACCCATTTTCTGAGGAGAAATTCAAGCTGGCTGCAGAAATTTGCATAAGTAGTGAGGAACCAAATGTTAAATCACCAAGACAATGAGGAAAATGTCTCCAGGGCATGTCAGAGGTCTTCATAGCAGCCCCTTCCATCACAGGTTGGGAGGCCTAGGAGGGAAAGATGGTTTCCTGTGCCAGGCCCATGGTCTGCTGCTTTTTGCAATCTCAGGACTCAGTGCCCTCTGTCCAACCTGTGGCTAAAAGGGGCCAACACACAGCTTAGGCCATTGCTTCAGAGGGTGCAAGTCCCAAACCTTGGTGGCTTACATGTGGTGTTGGGCCCGTGGGTGCACAGAAGTCAAGAATTGAGGTTTGGGAACCTCCACCTAGCTTTAAGAGAATGTATATCAACACCTGGACGTCCAGGCAGAAGTTTGCTGCAGGGGCAGAGCCCTCATGGAAAACCTCTGCTAGGGCAGTGTGGAAGGGAAATAGGGAGTCAGAGCTCCCACAAAGAGTCCACGCTGGGGCATTGCCTAGTGGAGCTATCAGAAGAAGACCACCTTACTCCAGACCCCAGAATTTAGATCCACTGACAGCTTGCACTGGAAAAGCCACAGAAACTCAATGCCAGCCCATGAAAGCAGCCAGGAGGGGGGCTGTACCACACAAACCCACAGGGATGGAGCTGCCCAAGGCCATGAGAACCCACTTCTTGCATGAGCATGACCTTGATGTGAGACTTGGAGTCAAAGGAGAGCATTCTGAAACTTTAAGATTTGACTGCCCTGCTGGATTTCAGACTTGCATGGGGCTTCTAATCCCTTCATTTTGGACAGTTTCTTCCATTTGTGAACCAGCATATTTACCTAATGTCTGTACCCCCGTTGTATCTAGGAAGTAATTATCTTGCTTTTGATTTTATAGCCTCATCAATAGAAGGGACTTGCCTTGTCTCAGATGAGACTCTTGGCTTGTACATTTGAGTTAATGCTGGAATGAGCTAAGAATTTGGAGGACTATTGGAAAGGCATGATTGTGTGTTGAAATGTGAGATTTGGGAGGGGCTGGGGTGGAATGATATGGTTTTGCTGTGTTCCCCTCCAAGTCTCATCTTGAATTGTGGTTCTCATAATCCCCATGTGTTGTGGGAGGGACCAAGTAGAAGGTAGTTAAATCATGGGGGTGATGGTTTTATAAGGGGCTTCCTCCCTTTATTCGGCTCTCATTCCTTCACCTGCCACCCTGTGAAGAGGTGCTTTCCACCACGATTGTATGTTTCCTGAGGCCTCCCCAGCCATGGGGAACTGTGAGCCAATTAAACTCTTTTCTTTATAAATTACCCAGTCTCAGGTATTTCTTAATAGCATGAGAACAGACTAATACAGCGAGCCTGAGTCTGGATGTCTCTTCAGAACCTGCTGAGTGGTCAACCAATCTTTGGAGGCAGGCCACCCTGAGAGGAGATGTGACCTTGAGCAAGGGGGCCCCCATCCACCAGGTACTCGCAGGCACTGACAGCTCACAGGTCCTCCTTTGCCACAGGGGACCCGGGCAGTCCATTTCCAGGGCCAGTGCCACTGGTCATACCCTGGCAGTTCCTCCAGGACTCAGGTGGGCCACCCTTCCTGGGGGACTTTGGAAGAGAAGGTGAGTAGGAGGAACCTCAGCTTCTGCCACAGCCGCTGGTCTGAGGCTGCAACTGTGTCAAGTCCTGCCAGCGTGTCCCAGATTCCTCTGGTGGGGATCAGCTGCACTTTCAGGCCCATGCTGGCCACCCACCTGCTCTGCCCTCAGGGCGCCGTGTTCTTTTAAGCCTCTCCATGAATATCTAGGACATGAGGGTCTCCCAATGCCCCTCCCACTTCCCAGCTCATGGCAATTGTGTCCACTGGCTCCTGACACCTGGCCTCTCTCATTCTAAGCTCCAATACCCTAATTGCCCTGGGTGGTCCCAGTTCTGTAGTAGCCCCTTCTACAGCCAGCCTGACCTACAGAGTAAGTCCACACTGCCTGCCTCCACCATGCAGGTAGCTTTGGGGACTGATGTGTCTCCTGGGCCCTCACATGGATAGCAGCTCTCTGCAGGTCTCCAGCCTCACGCTGAATGTCTCCTGCCATGTGCCCCCTGCTTCTCCATGCCTTTCATAAGCCCTCCAACATCTGCTATGTGAATGCTGGTATTGCCACCACACACGGGGGCCATTGAATGTTCCTTGCTCCCTTGAGACATCCTAGGGACATTCCACACCACCACCCAGGGGCCCTGCAAAACTGAGCCCTGTGATCGGGGTAGCACTCCCAAGTTCATCCCCCCCCTTCCGCCACACCGGGCTCTGTCTCCCTTGCCTTCCTGCACAAATACCTTCTCCATCCAGCACTCTGCTTGCTCCCCCGCCCCTGCTGGTGGGACTGGCTGGGACCTACAGCCCTCTTCCTCCTTCAGCAGAGCTACCTTTCCCCACCTGGATACACTGGGACAAGGAGGGGCCCTGGGGCAAGTCCTGGGGACTAGTGTTGCTGTGCAGTGTCAGGCCCCTGCATCACCCCAACCAGAGAGGCAGTGCTGGCTCCCATTCTTAAGGAGGTGTCCCTTCATTGGGCTCAGAGGGTGTTGGAGAACCGGGCAGCTCCAGATTTGCAAAAGTGCCAACCCCTTCACACATCAAAGCTGAGCCCTGCCACCCTCAGCTTCTGCCTGGCACCGCCAGCCTGCCTGGACTGAGAGTTCAGCCTTGTTCAGATACAGCAACTCCTGTGAGTCAGACCTAGAACTGATCCTTCGGCTTCCTTGGTCCTCCCTAGAGGCTGAGTCCTTCTCCCTACTCCAACAACCACACAGTTCTTCAGGCCAGCACGGCCCTTGCCATGTTTCACAGTAGCTCAATGGGTGTCCGTGCTGCCCACTGTCTACCCCACCCCTTCCCTGTCCCTCATCCACATTCACTCCCAATAGGATCGCCTCTGACACTGAGCGAAGCGGCGGCCCTCGTGCTGCAGCTACTTGTTTCTCCCACCTCCAGTGACGATTCTCACTGCCTGCAAGGCCAGCCTGTGCATCCTCCAGCCACTGCTGGCCAATGTGTCCCAGGGCTGGGGGCCTAGAAAGCATGCCTGAGAGGTCAGTGTGGGAGGCCTCCATGAGCCCCAGAAAAGTCAGGCAGGGAGGCAGGGTGGACAGAGGCATGAGCGGAGACAGAGTCTCAGTGCAGACTCTGGCCCACCCTAGGGCAGTGCTGAGGCCCAGGAGACCTTCAGAGTTAGAGCTGAGGCAAGTCCAGTGACCTGGGTCTTTACAACCCCACCACACCAGTCACCGGGACTGGGCTGCACACAAGACAGGTCTCTGACCTGCCTGGGAAGGGGCTGAGGGCCGAGGGATTTCTGTGGGAAACTGGGTGGAGGGCACAAGAATTCTGCCTTATTTTTGCAACATCTTAGAAATCTCAAACTAATTTCAAAATAAAAAGCTATTTTAAAAATGACGGCTTGGCAACCATTATAGATGTAGCAACACGGATGGGAACGGAGGGCTCCTGCATGTGTCCCCAAGAAGGACCTAGAGCTGGGGCAGCTTGGACCAGGGGCCTGGCACCCGCACAGCTGTGGGCAGAGTTCAGAGCAGGCCCAAGTCTGCAGGGGCATCTTTATGCCCCCGGGGTGGGACCGCCCTCGGCGTCCATTCACACTCTTGCTTGGGTGTGGCTGGCAGGAATTTCAGTCCAACACTGCTGCTTCATATCCCAAAGTGAGGTTAAGATCAGAGGCAAGTTTCCTGGGAGACCTAACGCATCTGCCTTTCCTCAAACAGGTGCCACTCTCACTTCCTTTAGGGCTTGCCCCTGCAGCACCCTACCCTCCAGGAGGCCAAGGCTGCAGGTGTTGGATTCCAAACCACAGCAGACCTATTTCTCCAGGGGGCAGAAGAAGGAAAAATTGAAAGTTTCTGCCTCTTTAGAGTCATGTCTTTAAAGATTCTCTCATGAAATATGCACAGCAAGCATCACAACTAATGAGGCTACAGGCTCCCGCCTTCCCTCATCAACATGGAAATGTTTAAGGACAGTGCTACTTGTGTGTGTTCCTCTCGGGCAATTCCATTCCTCTTCTTTCTGCTTCTTCCTCTCTGTGGACAAAACAGGGGAAGGACAGAGAAGAGACACTCCGGTTGCCAAGAGCAGAGACTTAGAAGAGAAGGGCAGAATCTCACTGTGCTGCAAAATAGTTATATGACTCTGCACACCTTGGGAGCCTCAGTTTCTCCTTTTGTAAGATGGGGGTGATGATGCACACCACACAGGGATGGTTATGAATGCCCACAAGTAGTAAGCATCCACACCAAAGTGTTCAGAAAAAGATGGATTTATTGATGGCTGCAGCCAGAAAGGACACCAGAGTAGCTCACAGCACCAGAGAACCTGGGTTCTAAATCCTCCCAGTTCCCCCACAGGGGCCCGCAAACTCTTGGCTTCACTTCACAGTAGGCTCTACGGGCAACTTTGACTCATGTCTCACACTTAGAGACAGAGGAAATAGAACTCCCCACTCCTGGCCTCCATTTATCAATCCCACAGAGGGGTTCTAGTGAGCCCTGTGTTATGACTTGCCTCAAATTTCAATCTCCAAAGTTGGGAGAGAAATCTGGTAAGAGGTGAGTGGATCATGTGGGCAGATTTCTCCCTTGCTATTTTCGTGATAGTGAGTTTTCATGAGATCTGATGGCTTCAAAGTGTGTGGCACTTCCCCCTTCATCCTCACCCTCTCCCGTCATCATGTGAAGATGTGCTTGCTTCCCCTTCACCTTCCACCATGATTGTAAGTTTCCTGAGGCCTTCCCAGCCATGCCTCCTGTACAGCCTATGGAACTGTGAGTCAATTAAACGTCTTTTCTTCATAATTACCCAGTCTCAGATACTTCTTTATACTAGCGTAAGAGTAGACTAATACACCCCATAAGGGTCACTGTCACTTAGAGGTGGAGCTGAGACTGGCATATGTGGATGAAAGTAGACAGGGGCTGTTCTCCTAAGAGAAAGGGGATTGTAAATCTGCTGAATTAATCCCAAACTGGAACCACCCTCCTCTGCTCCAATTTGGATTTGATGAACTTGGACACGTGAAACAGACCCAGGCTGTCGGGATATGTGTGGGACTGGTGGGCCTGGGGCTGGGTCAGGCTTTAGTCAAGGTGGCTCCAGATGCTCAGGAGCACCCCCTACCATGGACACCAGAGCAGGGATGCACCTGGGTGCAGGAGCATGTGCCAAACATGCAGGAGCAAAACATGCACAAGCAGAAAATGGTGCCAAGGCAAGCCAGGCCAGAGTGGATGAGATGATGTAGGGGTGAGTCCAGGTGAAGCCCAGCACTGGCAGAAGAGAGCAGAAGGCACAGAGAGGAGAACGGCCTCGGGGCCAGACAGAGTTTAGGGACAGGTGGCCGGAGATGGGGGCAGCCATCCAGGCATCTCCTGGTCCTGATTTCTCTCTCTACCAGCCTCTGACCCAGATCTTAAAGAGGCACCAAAGGGCTCCCACGCATGGTGCCAGGCACATGAGAGTGCTCAGCAGACTGCAGTCACTTCCTCTGAGCACTCAGGAAGAGGGAGTGCACACGGGGACAGGGGATCGTGTGCGTCTGTACTGACGACGGAATCCCAGCAGGACACCTTCACTCACTTCCCATAACCAACAGCAAACGCTATGTATCTTTGAAGGAGCAGGAGAAAAAGCTGCATGTTAACTCTGTCATTTTCCAAAGTTACCAGACCAAAGATGAGCATGAAATATCTTTTCTCTAAGATAATAAAAGTGGACAAAAATAAATACCAAGCCTGTGTTATTACTATTTACCCATCTGACACTACAGAAGCCTATTTTAAATGGCAATATTGATCAAATATCTATGAAGATACCTAGCAAGTGATTCATTGCCTAAAAGGCTACATTGCTTGAATTTGATCCAATCTATCACGGTGTATTAATTAGACATATACCATTAAATATTAAATCATCTCTGCCTACATAATTTGTAATGCATTGTTTGAAATTGTATTTGTAATATATCCACAGACTTATTTGCTGCAAAATAAAGTCTATCAAATTTCATCATATAGACAATATAGATGGTTGACTGGAAAAGAATGAGAAAATATGGCTGACTTTTCCAGAAACTAAAATACACACTTGCACTCATTAAGAAATAAATAGTTATTGCCCCCCACTGTGAAATCAGTTTCTTTGAGATGCACCACATGTAGTCATTTGCCGGGAGGCCTGGACCATGTGATGTCTCATTTTCCTCACAATTACTATTATGTAGTTGTTGCCAGTGCCAACATTCCCTAGGAAAATCGCTTTATTTAATACTAGAATTACATCACATTAATAGTAAATTTAAATTTACAAACAACATATAATTTGCTTATTTCAGCATTGTACCTGTTTTTAAAACAGACAAAAGAGCTGGTCTTTTCAGCTACTGAATACTTGGGTTTTTGTATGGTATTGGGGTAAGAGCCCCGAACTGGGAATTAAGAGACGTGCCTTTGCTTCTGTTTGTGTCTGTTTTATTGTCTGTGCACAATATTCACTAACTCACTATATGATCTTGAATGAATCTTTTCCTCTCTCTGAGACCTACTTTCCTCATCTGTAAAGGAGGTCAGCTTAGGTGGTCATGAAGTCCCCTTCTGATTATCACATCCTGTGTCTCTATTTGAGGAAAGGAATGGCTATTAAATGAGATTACAGAAAAAATAAAGTGACCATGGGACCTTACTGCTGTATCCGCAAAGCAAAAACATTTTGGATTTTGTTAATCAAAATGCTTCTCTCTTTGTCTGTCACTTGTCTTTGAAACCAATAAAACAGAGCTTCATGAAGGAAGCATTCATGCAATGCCCACCGTGGGATGGGAACCCCCTTACACACTGGCAATATGGCAAAGCAGACACAGACATTGAGCCTACATTGTAAGGAAACAAGAAAAATAAATGAGATGCATAGAATGTTTTTATTGCTGCAAAGCAAATTATCACAAACTCAGCAGCTGGAAACAGCTGCCTTATTAACTCATTGTCCTGCCATCAGGAGTCTGGTCAAGCTGGCTGGGTTTTCTGCCTAGGCTTACATGAAACAGCATCCAGATGTCAGTCGGGCTGTGTTCTCATCTGGAGGCTTGACTGGGGAAGAATCCCCTTCTAAGCCCACTCAGGCTGTTGGCAGAATTTCCTTCTATTTGGGGATAACTTGGTTATTCAAAGTTATTCATGATGTTATGAAAGACTCTGTTTTTCCAGCAAACTTGCTCCAGGTGGTCACTTCCCTAGAGTGAGTTTGAAGAAAAAAAAAAAAAAAAGAATGTCTTTCATGATATCATGCACTCACAAGTGTGGCACCACATCACAGCCAGCCCACTCTATAGGGTGGAAGTGAGACACAGGCCGTGTGTCACACCAGAGGGCTGGGTTACACCAGGATCTGAACACAGGAGTCAGGGGCCATGGGGACCCCTACAAGTGCCCACCACAGACCAGGAAGGTGACACTACATCCAAGACTGGAAGGAGGCAGGGGCATCATTACAATTGTTAGGCATCTCCATGGCTAAATCAGCCAGTGCAGTGTCCCCAAGGGAGGAGCTGGTGCAGTTTGTCTGGAAAGAGCTGGGGCTGTTGCTGAAGAGAGGCCAGAGGTCAGGGATGGACGTGGGAGTGGGGATGGCAGGGGCCTGTGGTGCAGGACTGGTGCACCTCAGGACCTCATTTTTTGACTTTACTGTAAATAAGGTGGGGCCCTTGGAGGGTGCCAAGCTGTGGGATAGCACAGCTGCCTTGGCTTTCTAAGGGCCCCTCTGAGCTGCAGGAGGGCAGGGCCAGAGCAGAAAAGCCAGATGGGCACTGTACACACATTCCACAGTGGATACTGGCCCTGACGGGGCAATGACCAGTGTGAGGTCAAGGGATGTCGTGCTCAGCTTGATTTGGGAGGTGGCACTGACAGGGTTTGCAGATGGATTAGAAGTGAGTTTCCCCAATAGTCAAGACCCTATTACCCTGCAGCCCTTCTCTGCCTCTGTGATGGGATCTAAAGAGACCCTTCTAATGGTGACCTGCCATATCCTGCTGTGGGCATGTGGCCCCAGTCCTTCACAGCCCCACACTGTGTCTCACCTTGGGGTTCCTGTTGCTGAATAACCCTCACCCCACCCCCTCACCCTGCATCCTGTAGGCCTCTGACAAGCATGTGTCATTCATAGGGTGCTCCTCCCAGGATGGTGCCAGGCAGCTAGAACTGCCCGAGATGCTTTCCTCAACACCTCTAGGTAGAAGTGAGTGTGTTCTGCCCTCATTCATACCACACACTGTTGTTCACTTGACATGGCTATCTGATGGCTCCTCTTCCCTATTCCTAAGCCTCTGCCCCTAGTACAGTGCCTGACACAGACACTCACTAAATATGATTATGGAGTGCTAGGCAGAAGGGTCCACGTAGCCTCTGGATGGCCAACCCAGCTAACTCAAGAGCTGGGCTTTAGCAGGAAGCCCAGTGAAAGAAGGAAGGTTTTCAGGCTGCTGATTGGAGGCAGCAAGTGTTAGAGCTTGAACTTCAGTACCAACGCCGGAGGCCTGCTCAGAACTTGCAGAAGGCAGGGGAGCCCGGTGCAGTGAATCTCAGACAGCAAAGACAGCAGGAAGGACCGGGCCCCACTCAGCCCAATCTGGGAGCTTGCAGTGCTCCTGGCAGTTGCAAGAAAAGAGACACAGGTAGAAGAGAGATCTGGGGAGAGACCAGACAGCCCCTGCCTAAGCCATGCCTTCAGGAAGATCAGAGCGAGCCCCTGGGCCCCCTGAGCAGAACTGCAGCTGGAGCCCAGGGTGAGCTCAGGGACACTCAGCGTCTCTGAGAGCCCCCAGTGAACGTGTCGGGAGGCCCAGCACCCTGGGTTTGAGGGCCCTGTCAGCTTCCATGTGTATAGTTCCTCATTTTCTCAATAGGGGTTTCACCCTTTGGGTTGTGTGAGGGGGTCTGGTTTCACGGAGCCAAATAGCAGTGAACTCCGGAGCCTGCTTCCCCAAGCACCCCTGTCATACTCTGGGACCCTGGTCCCAGAGCCCCAGGAGGAGGGGTGCCCCAAAGCCCCAAAAGGCAGATCAGGTGCCCCTGGGGTCCCAGCAGGCCTGGACTGAGTGGAGACCTCTGGCGTTGCTGCCTCAGCCCCCAGCAAAGCACGACGGCCACGCAGCTCACACCTGGTCACCCGCAGTCACCTACAGCCTCTCTGGGCCCCACCTGAGACCTTCCTGGAGAGGGGCACAGGCAGCATGCCCACCTCCTACCCAGATGCAGGGCTGGAGAGGGGCTCCCAGAAGGGTGAGGCCAGCGGTTCCCGTTCATCCTTCCGACAATCAAAGCTGGAGGCTCACTCTCAGAGGCCTTTCCTGTCTTCCTCTGCTCTACGAGAATGCCAATACCCGGGTGAGATGATGCATTAACCTATTTCTCACGGAGGCGTGGGTCATTCATCAGATCCCCTTTCCCCATGCGGGGGCGCCCGGCTGCCAAGTACATGCTGCTCCCTTCAAGCCAGCCAAGGGCTGGCCGGGCTTGCAGCTTCCGTGGGCTCTGTGTGTCTGGGCATGTCTCCCACTCTGAGCCTCAGGGCCCTGAGCGGGCCCTCAAGGGGGTGGATCCCTGAGCGCAGAGCCCTCCTCCTCCCAGAAAGGCTCAGTTATGGGAAGGAAGGCACTCTTGCCTTTGCCTTTCCCAGAGACAAACCTCAAGCTGAGATTTTGAGTTTAACGCAAAATGAATGCCGGCCAGAGAAGAAGCTGCCAGCTGCTGCGTGGGGTTCTTCCACTCATGGCTTCTGGTCTGCACCTCTGAGAATCCTTTCCTTTAAACCAAAACCATGAGCACTAAGAAAATCAAATAAGCTGTGGCCTGGGACACCTGCACAGTCAAGGGTGGTGCGGCCGCCTCCAGACCTCACCTTCTGAAAGGCTGGGCAGGCGGGGGTGGAGCAGGAGGGCCCAGCACTCAGCTCAGGCTGCTGCTGTGTTCCAGTACCGCGAGAGGAAAGGGGTGTCCCTTGACCAGCATAGCCCGGTGACAGCACCTGGGGGTGCTAAGAACCAGACTCAGGGTTACCCTAGTAGAGGGTCTGGCTGGGTGCACCACAGGTGACTCCACCGAGGGAAAGACACAGACACATGGGGCTGACTCAGGAAGGAATGTGTGGCTGCGTGGTAGGGGTGGCTGGGAAGCCGGGCATGTCTGCGCCTGGAACAGGCTGGGAACACCGGCCCCACAGACGCCTAAGGCTCAGCTGCAGGTTCTCCACGGTCATTCCCCTGCCCCCCGCAGGGAGTCACCTCCCACCTATGACTGCTCAGCCAGAGAAGGCTCTGGAACGACTCACAAGCCTCCTCATGCGTGGGGTCAGGGCCTCCCTCCAGCTGCACTCAGGAGGGCTGCTGAGCCTGTGGCTGCTGGAACCCGCACTTACCAAGTGCCCTCCATTAGCCCTTCCCATTCTTGCCTGAAAGGAACCCTGAAAAGCGGCAAAGTATCAAATTTCCCCCACTCAGTTTCTGGGAGCTCACCCCATTCTCCACAGGAGGGTGGCCAGCTTTGGGATCAGGACACCACGAGCCAGTGTCCGGAGGCTCAGTCACCTGGGCTCACCCTGAGAGGTGGCATAGGCCCAGGCCCACCTAGCCTCTGGCCCTGCAAGGCGCAGGATCCGGAACCAGGGCAGGAATGCTTCCAGCACACTCAGGGACCCATGGGCCACCAGGGTGGGCCCCGAGTCCCCACACGATGGGCTAGGCCAGCAAGCATGGATCCACTCCAGAGGTTTTGGCTGTCAGCAGAGTGAGCCTTGGGAGCTACATAGGACTGGAGACCCCTTCAACCTGGAAGGTCTCGAAGAGCAGTGGGGGGCTCTCAGCCTTCCTGAGTTAACTGGGTCTCTTCTGACCTATGAGCAGATAAAAATGAGAAATGGTCACTTCTGGCCAGCTCTATCTATGGAAAGGACTTCTCACAAGACAGGACTCAAAGTGACCTTTGGAATTCATTTTTCTCAAAATAAATAAAGCCGGTGAGGTCCCACAGCGGAAGAAATCGCAGAGGGAACCTGGAAGGAGGGGAGGAGGGAGGGAGAATTCTTCATATGCTGACCCCGAGAACACTTTTGGAAATTCAGTCACGCACCACATAACAATCTCTCAGTCAATAATGAGCTGTGCAGATGATGGGTCCCATGCGACGATAACACCATATTTTTGCTGTAACGTTTCTATGTTTAGACATGTGAACAGTGGCCATCGTGTTACAGTTGCCTGCATTATTCAGTGTGGCACCATGTCGTTCAGATTTGTGGCCTAGGAGCCACAGGCTGCACCACGCGGCCCAGGTGTGCCGTGGGCTATCCCATCTGGGTGTGGGTAAGTGCACTCTGATGTTTGCACAATGAGGTGCATTTCACAGAAGGCTTCCCCGCTGTTAGGAACCGCATGCCTACAAGCACCAGAAAAGTGTCCCTTCTAACCAGCCGTCAGGGGCCGCTGGTGATAACCACATGAAGACACCCTCCCTGACATTCCTGTGGCCAAAGAGAAACGTAGAGGACAGAGCCTACCCCCAGGGTGACTCTGGCACTCAGGCATGTACGACACAGGGAGAGAGAGGCTGGAATGTCTCTAGCAGAGGCCTGAGTTAGAGGTGACACCCGCATAGTCCTTCCCACAAGCACCTTGCTGCTTCCGACAAGCCTGTGTCCCTCTACACACAGGGAACCCAGGTCAAACCTGCTAACGCGACACCACATCCCATCCCAAGAGGCACTTCGGACCCTGGAAGGCTTCCAGGCAGCCCCAGCTGCCCCCCACGGTGCAGGCTGTGCTGGGCAGTCCTCTCCCTGATGGCCAGCTAGGGGTGATTCCATAGTGGCCTGGTTCCCAGGCTGCCTCCGCTCCTCTCCTAGGGGACACTGCTGCCCTCTTCTCCCCACAGATACAGGACGGGCCTGTAGAGGGGCTGCCTGGAGGGTCCCAAAGGCTTCCCTGGAGAACAAGTGCCTGTCACAGAAAGGAGCCACAGCGGGTGGGGAGGGTGGAACAATGAGCTTGCTCCCATGGGGTCCTGGGGGCCTGTGCTGAAGACCCCACAGGTGGCCAGGCCTGGGCAGCAGCTGCCATGGGCACTGGGCATGGCCTTCCCTGGAGGGAACCTCGGTGGGCACAGCTCCGGCTCCCCAAGTCTAATGGACGTCTGCACAGCCCGCCTTGAATTCCTGAGACCCCTCACACCTAAGGCATCTGGATCAAAGTTCTCCACATCTCTCCAGTCTTGCCATCCCAGTAAGGGACACCCCACCTCACCAGGTTCTCAGGTCAAAACCGGAGGGCGACCCCTGTCCCCTCCTTCCTCACACCTGTGAGGCCCAGGAACTGTGAGAGACAGGTGATCCCTGCGTGAAGATCAGATCCCGTGAGGGAGGTCTGCCCGGACTGCAGCTGCCCCGTGGGTGTTGTGAGCTGGCCCCGAAGTGCCGTGGAGTCCCTCAGTCAATTCCTGGCATCTGAGAAGGAAAAGGGAGCACAGAGGAGGAGGAGATGCGGGGGAGCCATTGCAAGGGCAGCCTCTAAAGCCTTTCCCGGTTGGTGCCCCTGATGTCATGATGGGTTGCTGGTGCCATTGGATAACAAGGGTTCCGCGCTCAAAGACCGCCCCTCTAGGCCTGGTGGAATCAGTAGTCACGGCTGTCTGCCCTGTGCAGTGAAGGGTGGGACCCACTGCCCAGCCACCCAGCATGGAGTGGGGCACTCCACACACCGCCTGGCAACCTCCGGATGGTGTCACCACATGGCCGGCCTGCTGCCACCAGGCCCTGCCCTTTGAGGACTCTAGCTTCTAGGGTTCAGTGTTGCTCAAACTTCAGGCATGGCAGAAGTGCCCTCACAGCACCGTTAGGAAGCGGCTGCAATCATAAGGGGTGAGAGTGTCTGATGCTCCTGTGAGGAGACTCCTGAGCGCACACCGCCCCTTCCCCTCCGACTGGATGCTCCCAGCTCCACCCGGGCCTCCTGCTGAGCGGAGCTGCAACCCAAACCCAGATTCTTCTAGGAAGAAAATGATGTGATCCGTTGTTCTTGAGCTGCCATTTTCACTGCGTCCAACCTATCTCGCACTGTCCTTCCTCAGCCACCGCATGGCAGCCCTGGAGATGTATCAGTGCTGGAGATTTATCAGTGCTGGAGATGTATCAATGCTGGAGATGTGTCAGTGCTGGAGACGTGTCAGTGCTGGAGACGTGTCAGTGCTGGAGACGTATCAGTGCTGGAGACGTGTCAGTGCTGGAGACGTATCAGTGCTGGAGACGTGTCAGTGCTGGAGACGTGTCAGTGCTGGAGATGTGACAGTGCTGGAGATGTGTCAGTGCTGGAGATGTGACAGTGCTGGAGATGTGTCAGTGATGGTTTCAACGAACTTCTTGAATTCCTTCCTCAAAACAGTCTTTTTCCTAAGAAAGCCAGGGTGGTGCAGAGGAGGCAGCATTTCCTCACTGACATGTTGGCAGGACAGAAAGGGCTCATTGACTTAAAATACTTCGCATCTGGGAGCAAGAATCCACCCGTAGCAAAGCCTCCGCCCTCCGCCCTCCGTTGAATTAAAGGTTTTTGTTTTTCCTCCAAACCACTCCTTTACCAATAAGAACAGGCCAGGGCAGCACAGGACGTGTGGACCCCGCCTGCAGCCACCGCGGTGGAGGCAGCCTGAGAAGAGGATGGGCCCCAGTGGGCCCCCACATCCCAGATGGGCCCCCCCACCCCCAGCCCTGCTTACCCCCAGGTGGACCCACTGCACTGCTGCTGAATTGCAGCCTCACTGCATGCGGCTCCCCAGTGTTTCAGCTTCACAGCTCCGTGCTGCGTTCTGAGCTCCCTGCAGCGAGGGACCTGGTTTCCCTCACAACTCCTCCTCCCAACCCCGTTTCCCTCCATTCTGATTAAGGACAAGGGATCCCCATGCAGCCTGGACACCAGGACCAGCAGAAACCTGTGAGCGCCCAGGTCCTGTTGCCATGTCTGTGTGACCTGTGCTAATAAAGGGCAACTTGTGATCGGCGCCCTGCGGGATACCCACGTGATGCCCCACACCCTCAGGGGGGCTGCAGACCCCAAGGGGGTTCCTAAGCTCCGATGTCCAAGTGCTGACCAAGCCCAGCTCCTCTCCTGGGCTCCTCCTAGGCCCTCCTCCGGGAATGTCATTCCATCTCCTGCAGGGCCCAGGCCTCCCCTGGGCCAGGCTCCCACTTGACACCAGCCCCTGCTCCCCAAGACAGACCCCCAGACTGCACGGTCTCACCGGATGAGGTTTGTCATTGGAACCCTGGGGTCCGGCTCCGCTGCTTCTGAGGCACCGTGCTTCTTCCTGGGCCCTCAGGCAGAGGACAGTTCCCTGGTTGATGGCTTAGCTGCATACAGGACTTGATGCAAGTCCATTCTTGCTCTGAGCCTCAGTTTCCCCATGGGGGTGAGCGCTGCTCTAGCAGGAATCGTGTGAGGACTAAAGGGGAAATGAGCGCAGGACACTGTCCCTGGCCTGTGGGAATATTGGATTCCTTGGCCTCGTGACCCGCCTGGCCGGGTCTCCCGGGAGCTCCAGCACCCAGACTCACCCCTGCAAGTCCCACGCCAGTCCCACCACCCGTGCCAGGCTGTCTGTGAGGTGAGGCCCCACTTGCCAGGATGTGGCACTCCCCGGCCTCTGACAGGCTCTGCCTGGCTCACTCTGTGCCCCCCGCCCCTCCTCGCCTGTGCCTGTCCTGCCAGCCCTGCCCAGTGGGTTTGTCCAGGCTGCTCTGCAGCCCAGGCTGTGGGTCTCTTTTGGCTGCATGGGGTCTGGCTCCTTCCCCTAGAAGCCCTTCTTTTCTCCATCCCTCTCCTCCCAGCGTCCTTCACCCCCACGCTGGATGGACACCTCCACTACAAGATGGTCCTGGACACAGGCATCACCTGCTCACACCTCTGTCTTCTCCTCCCTCAGTGCCACGTCTGCAGGGCATGTGACTCCTCTCCAGGGCTCTGAACTCCCTACACCATGACAGGACCGTGATAAACAGATGTTTGTGAAGTGGATGAAGGGGAAAACATTGTAATGGTGGAAACTTCCAATCTCTGGGAAGGGTGATGGGTGGTATTTTGGGTTTCTTATGATCTTACCACACAGGCAGGTGACATTGAGGCCAATATGGAGGGCTGACCCTGGGGTCCTGGGCCTCCTCCAGATCCACATGTGGGAGGATTGGGAGGCACCCATCTGTCCCAAGCAGGGTTCCCAGATGTGGCTGCACGTGGCATCACCAGGACAGCATTACCCATGACCTTGCTGGGTGCTGCCACAACGCCCCCGAGGGCTCAGGACTCAGTGTTGCCTGGACAAGGGGACCAGGAGCTCTGCAGGGCCCAATACACAGTCAGACTCAAGAGCCACTGCCCCAAGGTGACCTCACCCAGGGTGTTCCATGGCCGTGACAGCAGACCTTGCGCCCCTCCCTTGGGGTCAGTGCTTCCTCCAGATACCCCTCCCCCCCCAGGCCCCCTTTCCCTCCAGGTCCCCGCACCACCATCTCCAGAACTCTCTCCCCTGCACACCTCCCCTCCCCCTCCAGGCCCCTTTCCCTCCAGGTCCCCCCCACCACCTCCAGAACCCCCTCCCCTTCACACCTCGCCTCCCCATCCAGGCCCCTTTCCCCCCAGGTCTCCCCCACCTCCAGAACACCCCTCCCCTACAGTTCTCCTCCCCCATCCAGGCCCCTTTCCCTCCAGGACCCTCCCCACCTCCAGAACCTCCCTCCCCTCCACACCTCGCCTCCCCATCCAGGCCCCTTTCCCCCCAGGTCTCCCCCACCTCCAGAACACCCCTCCCCTACAGTTCTCCTCCCCCATCCAGGCCCCTTTCCCCCCAGGTCCCCCCCCCACCTCCAGAACACCCCTCCCCTACAGTTCTCCTCTCCCCATCCAGGCCCCCTTTCTCTCCAGGTCCCCCTCCAGTGATGTCCCCAATCCTTCTATACTCCCCTCCCCTGTTTACACTATCCCTACACCTCCTTCCTCCTAGTCCCTCAGCTCCTAACCCCCTCTATATGCAGAGAAACCCCTACCTCGGCTCACTGCCCCCACCACCATGGGAAAGAAGCTGGAAAAACGGCTGTAGTCAGGGGCCGTGCAGAGCTGGAGGGAACACCAAGCGTGAGCCCGCAGGCAGATGGCGAGGGGTCAGGGTGGCGAGGAGGGTGATGGCATCCTCTCAGCCTGGCTTCTGCCTCCGACCCTCAGGGCACCCCAGTTTCTCAGATCCGCTCTGACAATGAATCCGCGCCTTCCGGTCTTGGCTCCCAGCCACATCCATGACACTGGGAATACAGCGCTCTAATTAACAGCCCTCATTAATCAGGGCTCAAACCGGGCAGAACTCAGATCCGGCCCGGAGGGGAGATGAGTGCTGGCTGCCCCGACAAAGGCCGGCTTCTGTCTCCGCCAAGCATCCCAGCTGAGCACTGGACCCTGGGCTGGCTGAGACCTGGGACCTGATCGGAAGGCACAGGAGACACAGACCCAGGCCTGGGAGAAGCCATGAAACCAGCACTCCAGGAAGGCTGGAAGGCTGCAGAACGTCATTATTTTCTGTGCGCTTCATTGCCCAGAACCTCTCAGCAGTGATCCCACAGCCAACAGAATAAAACCCATGCTCCCAGCTAAATATGGAAAGCCCTGTGATCTGACCCAGGGTAACCCAAGCCCTCCTCCCATCCCTGGCAGCTCCACAGACTGTCTGGTGACAAGCCCAGATAGGCACTCTAGCCTGCCTGTGGGCGTCTCGTGATGCACCTGCAAGGCCAGCGGCACCTCCCCACGCCGGCCACACGCGACCCAGCCAGACCCCGTCATTCCAGAGGACACCACCCTGTGGCCGCTGCTGTAGCAAGGGCAGTGGCTCTGGGCACAGGTTGCCCCACAGCTCTCCCCTCCTCTGCCCAGGTCAGGTACAGATTTTGCAGATTCAACCTTGTCCTTTGGAATTTGACTTCAGCCAGGCACAGAGGCATCTCCTGCTCCACGCAGCTCTGCACTGGGCCCCTGGCTCATGGGCCCTCCTCACCAGCACCCACTCCCCGCCCCGATCCTCATGCACAGCACCCACGCGCCCTCCGACGCTCTGCTAGGCCAAGCCTTCTTTGAGCTCCTGGCGTCTGAGCACTTTCTCCGTGGACTTGCACAGCAATGTATTGGAGCATCAGTATAGCGCATCTCACAGTCTGCCAGTTACTATTATTATTCAGAACAATCCTTTATCTCTCCTGGATTTTAACTACCTTGAAGACAGGACTTTAATGAGTCCCACCCACTCCACCAGCATCCAGGACCATCTCCCTAACAAACAGATACAGGTAAAATGTATCTGAAATGTCCTTATTTTTAAATAAGAAGTCAAGGATTGGATTTAGGACTACAGTACCCCATGCTCTGACTTATTTTTAGATGTTAGAGGAAAGGAAACACTTTTCTTTTCTTTTCTTTTTTTTTTTGGAGACAGAGTCTCTTCTGTTACCCGGCTGGAGATTCTCCTGCCTCAGCCTGAGACTGCAGGCGTGTGTCACCACACCCAGCTAATTTTGTATTTTCAGTAAAGGCAGGCAGGGTTTCACCATGTTGCACAGGCTGGTCTTGAACTCCTGACCTCAAGTGATCCACCAGCCTCAGCCTCCTAAAATGCTGAGATTATAGGTGTGAGCCACTGCACCTGGCCACACTTTTCAAGATAATTCACCCTTACCTTGGCGTCTGAATGTATCCATAACAGGTAAATCTTATAGGTAACCAAAGATATGACAGAATTATCCCTTTGGCTTTGTTATCTGACAGATCACCTTCAAAGGTATGGTGACTGTTCCAAGCCAGCACAGCCAGGACATCTGCTGACAAAGGCACCTGACGCAGGGTGGAGCCCCTGTTCCAAAGGCCCCAGGCCTTGGGTGAGGCGGACACTGGGATTCATCCAGCTCCCAAGGTTGCCACTGGGACAAAATTAATTTGGGCCTCAATATTAATTCATGCTCACCTGACGTATCTCTTTCTCCTACAAGCAGAGCACAGTCTACAGTGCAGGGCAGTGAATCTGCCCCTTATTTCCAGATGACAGGGGCACTCCCTCTGTCTCCAGCGGACATGGATTTACTCAACAGCATCAGCTGAACCTGCACTGAGCATGACAAAATGCAGGTAGCACGCAGCTCTTCACAGGATCGTTTCAACTGTGGAATCACGGAAAAGCATAAGACGTGCAGTCAGCTATCCATGTGAGTCCCGGCTGCGTCATTTGATTAGTTGAAAGACCGTGGTGGAAACTGAATCTCTTTGAATCTCACTTTCCCTATCTGTAAACTGGATTTAAAGACACCCATCCTACTTATGCCAGACTTGCTTCAAATGTCAAGATGACAATAGAGAAAGCACAAAGAAGCCTCCCTCTGCAGTAAAGAGAAAATCTCTACCCAAAGAGCAGGCAGCATGTCACGCGTTCTCGGGAATGCCAGTCTCTTCTCCCACCTCATTCCCATGGAAACCTGTGTGAGGCTGGTTGCAGGCGGGAAAAGGAGGACAGTGGAGCCTCAGACCTGGCAGAGTCCCTGGTGAACGCAGGGCTGGGAGGATGTAAGAAGCCAGTTACCTCCAGAAGGCACGGCTCCTGGTAGGCGTGCATCACCAACAGCCAGTGATTGAATCCACCCTGTCTCAGCAATGAAACCCCATATAAAAATACTGAAACAAGGAGGCTTGAGGGGCTTCTGCGTTGTTGAACACAGGCAGACGCAGGGGCATTGAATTAGTCTGTTTCCACACTGCTGATGAAGACATACCTGAGACTGGGTAATTTATAAAGAAAATGAGGTTTAATGGACTCACAGTTCCACGTGGCTGGGGAGGCCTCACAATCATAACAGAAGGCAAATGGCACATCTACATGGTGGCAGCAAGACAGAATGAGAGCCAAGTGAAAGGGATTTCCCCTTATAAAACCATCAGATCTCGCAAGACTTCTTCACTACCATGAGAACAGTATGGGGGAAACCACCCCCGTGACTCAATTATCTCCAGCTGGGTCCCTCCCACAACACGTGAGAATTATGGGAGCTACAATTCAAGATGAGATTTGGGTGGGGACACAGCCAGACCATATCAGAGGTGGAGCACCCAGTGAGGGCACGGAGCTCCTGCCCTCTCCCCAGACCTTGACCCATGCGCTTCTCATCTGGCCATTCATTCCTGTCCTTTCGGATAAACCAGTAATCGTAAGCATAAAGCTTTCCTGAGTTCTGTGGCTTGCTCTCGAAAATTATCAAACTTGAGGAGGGTGTAGGAATCCTCAAATATACAGCTGCTTGATCAGAAGTGCAGGTGGTCCCCAGGACTTGGAGCTGGCATCTAGAGTGAGGGCATTCTTGTGTGTCTGAGCCCTTAAGCCTGTGGGTTCAGCATTAACTCCAAGTGGTTAGCCTCAGAATTCACTGAATCATTGGACACATGACTGGTGTCAGAGGATCACTGCTGGAAAATGGGCCTCCACATCTGCCTCAGAGCCACGCCTCACCCACCCAGCCATTAGCACCTCCCCAGCGCCACCCAGGAAAGGCCCTCCTCATCGTCCTGCTAAGCGAGCACCACACCATGCCACTGCCCTGCTAGACTTAGCCACATTCCTCTGCTTACAACAGTTTAGTGAGTCCCCATTACCTGAAACATGACGGTCAGAAAAAGACTCTTTATAATTAACTGTGGGGCAGATTTTGCCACTCTCACCCAGGGAGAATACAAGTGGAATGCTTTGTCACTCGACTGAGCAGGTCTCAGCTACCATAGGCTGTCTGGGGAAATGGAGGCTTCCATTCCTCTCCCCATGCATGGCCAAACCGCTGAAACCTTCCGGAAAGGCTCAAGTCACCATATGCTGAGATTTCCCATGATGAAATCCAAACCATGCATATTGCATACGTGTGCAGGGGGAAATGGCATGGAAAACCGTTGGAGAATGTGCCCTGAGCCTGGCCGCCTTGCCCCAGTGCATCCCAGGCTGGCAGGACGAGGTGAACGCATTGCTGAAATCATCCAACCTTCTCAAAGCTTGCTTTGGTTTCCCTTTTATTGTTCTTTGATGTCTTAAAAACAAGAACGAAAAAGACATCTCAAATGGAGAGGATCAGTTTCTCTCTTCTTTTTTACTATAACCCTTACTGCTTCATATTGGACTAATACATCCAAAATTAAAGCTGTATCTAAGCCTTTTATGACCTTGGGGTACATGACAGCACCAAAATTCGGTGACAATTCTGGAAAGAACAACTCAAGTTGTTTCCCCCCAACACTTTGGCATTCCTCCAAGACATGATAGGGTGGATGGGGCTGGGGTGGGTAACCTTGCCCGGAAGTACCCTGTGCTCGGGCTCTGGCCCCTGTCCAGCCTTGGTTCTCAGCTCCTTTGCCTTGCTCCCCTGGGACTCCTTCCCTGGCCATTCAAGCAGAGCTCATCCCAGCCTCTGCGCCCCTCTGTTCTTCCTTGTGTTATATACTTAGGCCAACGCTCATCAAATATGCCATCTATCTTTCTAATTGCAAGTTTTCACTCTTGGCTGTAGCTCCTTGAGGACAGAGACCACATTCTATTTATGTTAACAACAATAAACTTTAACCGGCTTTACCCTAAGTGAGATTTACCACTAAGCTTTTAATATGTATTCTCACTGAAACCTCACAGCCATCCTCATTTTACAGCTGAGGGGCCTAAGAAAGAGTAAAAAAGAATCCTTCCCAGGGGCAAACAGCCAGAAAGTGACTCAGCCAGAGCTTGAACTCAGGCAGAATCTTGACCCAGGCAGCAGCCAGTTGGGCACCTGGTCTTGGTGCTGAATGACCATAGAGCAATGATGACCAAAATGCTGACGGCATTGGCCCTCCGTCATCACAGCTAATGTCTGAGAAGAGAGCTTTCTCACACACGTGGGCTGTTTGGCTCAGGCAATGTCATCATATATCATATTCTCAAATGGGACTTGTGGCATATTCACAAGTATCTTTGAGGTGATGACTAATGCAGGTCCAGCCCTTGAAGCCAGCCTGGACATGGAGTAAGAGGTACCCAGAATGCTGATCCCCAGACAGTGTATGGAACAGAAACAGCTTGGGATTTGGAGTGAAGACAGGCAAACGATAAAATAGAATTTAAAATCTGGTTCTGGAGGCCACAGAACAGACCATGCCTGCATTTGTGAGTAATGAAGAAGTGGTCATCCTCAATTAGGTTGATTCAACAAGCTTTCCTTAGTTATAGATGTGTAGGGGAAGTGGTGGAGGGGGATGCAAGCAAGGAATGACCACTTGTGATTTTTAAAGTTGCTTTTTCATTTTTTTTTTTCATGCAAGCAAAATTACCTGTGTATGAAGTCAAGATGCATGGACCAGTCATGACTGCATGGAAGTTATACTGCATGGGAGCCATAATGCCTGAATATTATGACACACAGACCACTCATGATGCATAGAACCCATGCTGCATGGTCGTCATGATGCATCAAACAGTCACAACACATGGAAACCATACTGCATGAAAAACATGAGGCACAGTAGCCATAATGCATGGAAGTCATGAGGCATGGAGGCCATAATTCATGGAAGACATGATGAGTGGAAGCAATAATGCATGGAAGACATGATGAGTGGAAGCAATAATGCATGGAAGACATGATGCATGGAAGCCATCATGCATGGAAACTATGACGCATGGAAGCCATCATGCATGGAAGTCAAGAGGCATGGAAGCCATAATGCATAAAAGTCTTGATGCATGGAAGCCATAATGCATGGGCCAGTCATGATGCACAGAAGTCATCATGCATGGAGGCCATAATGCAAAGAGGTCATGATGCATGGGCCAGCCACAATGCATGGAAATTATGATGCATGGAAGCCATGATGCATGGGTCAGCCATAACTCATAGAAGATATGATGTATGGCAGTCATGATGTATGGAGGCCATAATGCGTGAAAGCCATGATGCATGGACCAGTCAATGCGTGGAAGTCTTGAGGAATGAATGTCATAATCTGGCCCTCCCTTTCTCTTCAGAGCCACCTTACAGAGTCCCAAGTCTTTCATTGTTCCTGGGCCCTTATATGTTACTGTCCAACAATACGGAATGGATGAGGTCTTTCAAACACATCATGTTTTATGTCTTTTAACCTTTTCACTTTTTCTCTGCCAGAATTTCCCTGCCCTCCTTCTATTACCTATAATCTTGTTCACTTTCCAGGTTATGCTAGAACTTCAGAGTCATACCCTGGTCTCCCCCCAGACCTATTCATTTGTCCTCCCAAAGCACCTTGAGCTTACTTCCTATGCTGTACCTACAGGACTTGGGAGCAGAGTTAGCTCTTCGCCCTGTGTTACACTGCTACAGAAGCATGAGATTCCTGAGAACAAGACACAGGCTTCATGATCGGAAAACACATGCCTGCGTCTATCACATGGCAGGAAACCTATAAACACATCAGAATAAAATAAATAAATGATCAAACAGATAAACTCCTTACTTACCTCCTAGGCTTATGGGTCAGGATCTGGGCATTGTGCTTAGTCTGCAATGTTTGCTAAACCCTCTTCTTTTTCCTTAATAATCATTGTTCTCTTAAACTACAAAAAGCTTTTTATCCCTCTTAAAATAGGCCTAGGTGATATCAAAGTGAACGCTGGTCTGAAAGATGCCCAGGAGACATGAATGTCACTTTGTTTCATGGTAGCTTTTTCTCAGAAAGAACATAGAAAAACTGGGCTCTGAGAATATCCAAGCATGCCCTCATTGGGGTGTCCAGGTTTTGCTCCAGGAAGCATTGCAGGGAAAAAAAGGCATAAGAAAGATGGGGAGATGGGCAGGCTTTGAAGACCAGAATTATAAGCTCAAAGTGTGCATTTAAAGCTGAGTGAGGTGAGGCATATAAATGGAAACTAATTAATCTGAAGGAGTGATGTTCTGGTGGATATTCGAGTTTGCCTGGGTGCCATCTGGCCAAATGCTCACAAAAGAGCTAACTGTAAACAGAGAAACCCAGAAAAGCATCTTGGAGATGGGAAGCTGCCTGTGAGCACCGCCAACCCGGCCAGGACAGCCCAGAGCCTGCTGCTCCTGAGGCCTCACCCCCAGCTTGCCTTCAGCTAGAAAGTAAAGTGCAGGGAATGGACCAGGAGACCTGGGGTCAGAGACCTGAGTTCAAGTCCTGGTGGGGCGCCTGCTGACAAGGTGACCTGGAGAAAGTCACACAGCCTCACTGAAGCTCCATCTCCTTCTTTGTCATCCACCAAACAGAAACATTGTGCATTGCAGCCCCCTCTGTGACAGTGCTTGGAAGATTGCAAAGAGCTCTGTGAGCGGGAGCTACCATTATGTGAATCCAGTCCCTGCAAGAGTTCAGAAATGTTGCTGGTAAGAAAGCCATGTCTTCCAGCTCCAAAATCACTTACTCCTTGGTTCATGGACTCAGGCCTCTGGTCATATAATACTGAATGAGGATGTAAAGTGCTGACAGCAATGTGTGAAAACAGTGTCACTCAGGCCCACTGCTACTCTCCAGTGTGGGAGGAGGCAGTGGAGGCCACGTGGAGACTGTGGGCTTTGGGGCTGAGCAGGCCCCTGAGTGAACCACCTCTGCTGTTGCATGATGATTCCTGAAAAGGGGGAATCTCAGCTGACCTTGCAGGTGCCCCATGCTCAGCACAGTACCTGATACACAGGGACCCTGAGGCCATGACATGCTGATCCTCCTGCCCTTCTTGTCTTAGGCCCTGGTAGCCAATGATCATCCACAAAAACCCTGGGAAACACAGCATTAGCAATGGATCTGGAGACCCGGCGCTGAGAAGGCTCAATGACAAAAGCCTATGGAAAACACAAAGATCTATATTTGGGGTCATGAGTCAGAGGACAGACAGGGAGAAGAAATGGTTGTTGGAGACTCAGCACCCCTGCCGTGGTCTGAATGGACCATGTTGACCCTTAGGTGCCAGAATCACTGAAGGCTATACAGGCCTGTATTAGCCTGTTCTCACACTGCTAAAAAAGATCAATTATAATAATAATTAATAATAGTTTATAAAGAAAAAGAGGTCGAATGGACTCACAGTTCCACATGGCTGGGGCAGCCTCACAATCATGGTGGTAGGTGAAGGAGGAGCAAAGGCACATCTTACACGGCAGCAGGCAAGAGAGCGCATGTGCAGGAGAAGGAGGAGCAAAGGCACATCCTACATGGCAGCAGGCAAGAGAGCGCATGTGCAGGAGAAGGAGGAGCAAACGCACATCTTACATGGTGTCAGGCAAGAAAGAGCATGTGCAGGAGAACTGCTCTTTATAAAACCATCAGATCTCATGGGACTTATTCAGTATCATGAGAACAGCACAATAAAAGCCCACCTCCACTATTCGATGACCTCCCACCAGGTCCCTCCAATGACACGTGGGAATTATGGGAGCTACAATTCAAGATGAAATTTGGGTGGGGGGCACAGCCAGACCGTATCAAGCAGCTTCCTTCTCTGGAATCCCTTTTCTTCTTGGCTCACCTGACACATATTAATGCTTTCCTTTTCCAATCTGACCCTGTCATTGTTTGTTCATGATCACCTCCATTACAGTAAGCTCATTTTGCTTAAGTCCTTTAAAATGATTAATTGATGATGACTTTTGTATTAATATGCCATATTTCTTGATTCTAAGATGCATATTTTTCACCTGTGAGTGTTTCTGAACGCTGAATGCAGCTTGTAATTGATGGGTGCTTTTAACATTGTCTCTTTTTTTTTCTGAAAAGCTGTTAATAAATAGATAGTGCATCTTATAATTTATGGCATCTGAGAGTCAAGGAAATAGGGTGCTTCTCTGTCATGTTGTAGAGTGGGCTGGCTTAGACCTGACCGGCATACTGAATTCCATCTCTAAAATGTTGGTGAAGGACACTTGCAGCAAGAATCCTCACCAAAGTGCCAGCCAGCTCCTTCATTTTGTTGCTTTATTTACTAATTTTGGATTGCATTCTGGGTTCTATTAAAAAATGATTTTTGCCTCATGATGCAGTCCCGGTACCAGATGAACGTGCAGGGGGTGGCTGCCCCTGGCTCCTGTTGAGAGCAGGTTGGCTGCACCAGCCCATATTCATCACCAATTGGCAAGCCCCATCTTACCTTACAAGTCTGGTGGATTTTGCATGTGCGTTTTTAGCATCAAGTTTACTACTGGAGGACTGTAGGAAAGATATCTATCTAGCTAACAACTTAAAAGCAAACCTCTAAAAATATGACATTTTTTCCTGAAAAAGGAACACTCTACTTGTAGATAAAAGATAATTGATTAAGCTTGTTATTTACGAAAGAAAAAAGTGCAATGAATTTTAAAGGGGGAAAGAGAGGTTTTTATATTTTTTTCCGTCTAAAGTGGATGGCTTTTTTTTCCTTAATGGAGATGGAAGCCATTATGAGAGACCCTAACAGGCTCCGGGTTTTAGTACAGGAGTGCTCATTCAGTCTCCCAGATCCTGCCGCCGACAAGCCCTGCTCTTACTGGGTGGGTGCAGGGCCGGCACATGCTGCTCTCAGCCATGTGCTGCCCGCCTGCCGGGCCGGGGGTGTCCAGGCCACTCTGGGGACATTTAATTCAGGGACTGAGGTTTTTGATAAATAGATGCTCAGGGATCCAGCCTGGAAATGGCGGGATGGCAGCAGGAAGAATGATGACATCATTTCTCTCTGCTTGGTCCCCTTTCCCCTTGGATTATGGTGGCCGGCTTACATGCATTTATTGTATTTCTGGAGTACTTGGAAACAAGATTTATTGTACTTTAAGAGGAAAGTAATGAAATGCAAAATCCAGCACATCAAAAGACAGTATGTTGGGGGATGCAGGGATGGATGTTGGGGGATGCAGGGATGGATGTCAGGGCTTCAGGGCTCTTCTGAAACCTCTTCCACCTGATGATGCATCTGTGAGGCCTGCACCTGCACCCACTGCCCACCCAGGTGCACGTAGAGGGGCCTCAGCCAGCCCAGCAGCGGGCCTGAGTCTCTCACTGTGGGATGGTTCAGGGTGACAAATTTGACCACAGTAGCACCCAATCCACCTTCCTCTCATCTTCTCCACTGAATTTCTTTGAATTATTGCCGTTGTCTCTGCCCCACTCCCCATCTACTGACACAGCCGTCAGATTAATTGCCTTAATGGCTCTGCTTATGTGATGTTTTTGCTCAGAGATCTTCAATGGCTCTGTATTGCCCGTCGAGTTAAGCAGAATCTTCCTCCTTGGGAATTGCAGACCCTCCCAAGTGGGGCCCCATGGAAACCTGAGGCTACATCTCCCACAACTCCCCATGTTGACTCATCTTGGTATCCCTAAGACCTATCCTGTGCCTAGTAGCAAATTGATGTTTATCGAAAGAGAAGGAGAGCATGTCGAAACTATTTAATGATTAACACACCCTCTGCATTATAGACGGAGAGCAATTTTTGTTTGTTCATGCATTGTCTTCCTTGGTGTGTTGCCTTATCAGCTCTCCTTAAAATCCTGCTGATGACGTCTCTTTCATTTGGATATTGCTGGCTTGTGGCTTCTGACTTGACACAGAATAAGAGCTCAATGAAAACACGTGGCTCTAAGCACTGAACCTGCCCATGCTTTCCCGCTGGAGCTTATTCCTTTCACATCCGTGGCTTTGCTCATGTTGTTCTCATTCCCCTCCTGACTGTCTGAGCTCTGAAATCTCAGCCCTCCTTCAGGGTGCCTTTTACATATGCTTCTTTATAACTGCATATGCTGCGGGTAGTAAAGCAGGGACCTTCTTTCCTTGGCCTTTCTCTAGGTCTTCATTGGCACCTACTCACCTTCATCAAGCATGGCGCCATCCTAGCATCACAAGAAGGCACCAGCCCTAGAGGCCATGGACATCATTTCCAAACAAAGCCAGACTGAATGGTAGACAGCATCCACCTGCTCACCTTAATTTATCAGTGAGAAAATTGGGGTCCTGAGAGAGGACGTGAATTGTCCAAAGTTCCGTAACTCAGGTCTCTGAACTCCCACTCTTGGGCTTACTGTTAGAAGAAAGGTGAGTTTGTGTGCGGTGGTGGTGGTTTCTGATACTGACCAGTAAGAGATGACGTCTTTCAAAACATTATCCTTATTCCTGTAACATGGAGTAAAATAAATACTCAATTGTACAAACATAAAACCTAGGTCTCAGAATATCAAGGAACAATTCTACCTAACAATTACTTAACAGTGTAATCTTGATAATTTATCTTAATCTTAATAGTATAGCTAATAATCAAATATTTTAAGGTATGCCTTCTCTTTATGAAACAGGATAAAGCATTGCCTTTTATTTATAAACCAGGTAGGTCATTAAGGTGAAGAAATCTATGAGTATGTATGTAAATGTCAGGAAGCATATTCCAAAATTCATGAAAAATTACGTGTACCTGCCCTGCACACCTAGTTAACTATACACACTCTGATCACAACAAAACACCTAGTTTACTGGATCAGCCATGTGTTGCGGGCGTCTCACACAGAGATGCTTCGGGTGTTCCCTGGACTGGTGTGTGTGACATTATAGCTTTCAGGTGAAGTATGAGAGCATATAATATTAGATGAAAAGAAAATAAAAGCCTTTAACATTGTTGACCAGACTTGGGGCAAGAACACAAGATCAACTCAGTAGAAAAGGCTTTGAAACTGGGCACGGTGGCTCACACCTATAATCCCAGCACTTTGGGAGCCTGAGGCAGAATGATGGCTTGAGCCTAGGAGTTTGAGACCAGCCCGGACAACATGGCAAGACCCCATCTCCACAAAAAATACAAAAATTAGCTGGGCGTGGTGGTGTTCACCTGTAGTCCCAGCTACTCAGGAGGCTGAGGTGGGAGGATCACTTGAGCCCTAGAAGGTAGAGGCTGCAGTGAGATGTGATCACACCACTGTACTCTAGCCTGGGTGACAGAGTGAGACCCTGTCTCAAAAAAAAAAAAGAGAAAAGAAAAAGGCTTTGAAGCTAGAACTTCCCGAACGTAGACTTGAGACAAAGCCCAAGGTGGGGCTTAGGTAAAGGTGATCACAAGTCCTCAGGAAGGCCAACTTTGAGACCCAGGTCAGAACATGACATAAACATTTACACTTAGTTGAACACAGGACTGTGGATGAACTAGAGTTCCTGTTTACAAAAATAAATGAACAGTGTTGCTGTGTTTTTTATTTTTGTTTTCTCCCATCAGCTTCTCCATTGGATAAGCAAAAAAACAAGTCATTGAAGTAAAATGACCTTGACTTCACTTGTTTCAGGGACAAAGAAGACAGGGCACCTGAAGTTTTGGATGTTTGAAAAATGTGCTAAAGAAGGCTCAATCCCTGGAAGCCATGAGAAGATTTGTTTTCCAGGTGTTACCCCAGGGGACAATGACACTCCTCACTCCTCACTGGCCCACTCTGGCTGTGCCAGCACCCATCCTTTCTCCATGACCTTGCATGCGTCCTTCCAACAGAACAGGGTCTATTGAGAGGTAGACCTCTTGAGTCCAGGGTCTGTGTCTACTGTGTCATTATTCAGGGCCGATGCATGCCAGGTGAACAATAAATACAGATGCTTCTCTCATTAATGCTTCTCTATCATTTAATATCTTCCTTACATCTATTCTGACTCTCAAATTCCCTTGTCTAGTTGCCTTGGCAAGTCATCAGATAAAATCTGTAAATGCTTGTTGTTATTAACACCTCATCAGATATGATTTGCAAATATTTTCTCCCAGTCCCCAGGCTACCTTTTCATTATGTTGTGCAGAACCTTTTAATCTGATGTTGTCTCATTTTTTTATTTTTGCTTTGGTTGCCTGAGCTTTTCGTGTAATATCCAAAAAAATTATATCGAGGACTTTTCCCCTTATGTTTTCTTTTAGGAATTTTACAGTTTCAGTTCTTAAATTCAGGACTTTAATCCATTTTGAAGTTAATTCTGTATGGCATAGGCTAATAATCCAGTTTTATTCTTTTACATGTGGATATTTAGTTTTCCTAACATAATTTATTGAAGAGACTATCTTTCTCCATTCTGTATTTTTGGTGGTCTTGCTTAAAATTGGTTGACCATATGTTTTTGGGTTTATTTCTGGGATCTCTATTCTATTCCATTGGTCTGTGTGTCTATTTTTATGCCAGTACCATACAGTTTTGATTACTGTAGCTTTGCAGTATAACTTGAAATCACAAGAAACTCACATAACTCAATATAAAAACAAACAAACAAACAAACAAATATAACCCAATTTTAACAAATGAAAAAAGGACCTAAATATACATTTTTCCAAAGAAGACATATAAATAAATGGCCAGTAGGTATATGAAAATGTGTTTAACATCACTAATGATCAGGGAAATGCAAATCAAAATCACAATGACATATCACTTCATACCTGTTAGATGGCTATTACCAAAAAGTCCAAAGATAACAGTGTGGATGAGGATGTAGAGAAAAGGGCACACTTGTGCACTGCTGCTGGGGATGTAAATTGGTAGAGCTCTTATGGAAACTAGTATGGGGGTTCTTTAAAAAATTAAAAATAGAATTACTGTGTGATCCAGCCATCTGTTTGTTGGATGCATAACTACAGGAAATGCATTAAGCACCTCATAGAGATATTTGCACTCTCATGTTCATTTAATCATTATTTGCAATAGCCACTATATGAAAACTATCCAAATGTCCATCAGAGGATGAACAGTTACAGCAATTGTGGTATTTCTGCCATTTGCTACAACATGGATGAAACTGGAAGACACTATGCTAAGTAAAATAAGTTTGACACAGAAAGACTAATACTGCATGATCTCACTTATATGCCAAACTGAACAAATATAAGTGGAATGCATAGAAGCAGAGGGTAGAATGGTAGTTGCCAGAAGGGAGGGGTGGAAATGGGGAGAGTAGGTGAAAGGTGTGAATTTACAGTTATGCAGCATAAGTAAGTCTAGAGACTTGTTGCATTGCATGAGGACGATGGCCAATAAGATTGAATAGTACTCTAAAAACTTGCTGAGAAAGTAGATTTTAGGTTCTCTCACCAGACACATACACAGAAAGTAACTATGGAAGGTGATGGATACATAAATTTGTTTGACTGTAGTAATCATTTTACTAAATGTGTGTATATCAAAACATCATGTATACCTTAAATATGTGCAATAAAAATGTATTTAAAAACACTTATTGAGCACCCTTTGTGTGTATAGCACTGAGCTGGGTCCTAGAAAACAACAATGTACAGTTTAAGACATATTCCATGTCCTCAAGAAGCTAAAATTTCATAGGGGAGATAAAATTAGACATATCTAAAGCTAGTATAAATTGGGACACTGCTCAACACATGATTTAATACCAAATTAATGACTCAGCTCTGATTACGTGGCTCCTCTCTTATTACACGTTGTTTAATTGCTCATTTGCTTGTATCCTGCCCCATCCGCTGTACTGTAGGCCCTGAGAGACAGAAACTATGTCCGTTTTTAAATTCTGACTTCCAGCAGCTACTCCCAGTTCCAGACACTTGGGGAAGTGGGAATTAGGAAGAATTTATTGAATGAAGGAAGGAAGTAATTAGTTCAGGGTAGAGTGCTTGCGAAAGAGCACCAAAAAAATAGATGAGGGGGGGTTGAAGCTGGCTCTTGAAGGCAGTGAAACTGTGGACTAATATGTGGCCTGCCCATGTCAGTTAACTGGCAGTGAATGGGGTGCCATCTGTCTTCGTGAGATGGAAAGAAGACTGGTCAGTCAACCACAGACTGGACCTGGGTGTAAAGCAGAGAGGACAAGAAGCTGCCCCCAGGCAGGGAGCCGTAGCAGCCTCAGCCTCCTTGAGAAAGCTCAGTGCCACATCCTAACCACTAGAGCGCCAGGGATGCTAGGAGGCTCATAGTTGAGATGTGCACTGGTGACTGGCATGCATTGAAGAGAAAGTGCAGAGGACAGAATAAACATTTCCTCAATTAATTAATAGCGTGAAAGTTGAATGATAATTAACCTAAAGGGTAATGTGTGTTTATCACCTAGCTGGTGGGAATCTTGCCCGCCATCAATAATTGCATGTTGGAGTTTCGTGGTGTTGCATGAGGAGTGAATTCGGAAGCTAGAAACTTCTCCTAGGCCCTGCCATGAGCCCAGAAATCCTTTCCATCATTTTGTCTGTGACGCTTCTCTTTCATGACACTGTGCCTCTCCTGCAACTGGAATCAGTGCTTGACATTTTATTTACTCCCGATGCATGCCTTTTATTTTGCCTTAAAAATTCTCCAATTACTCTTCAAAACCCACCTCTTAGTGACCCTGCTCCCATGCCTCCAGGCCCCGATATCCCCTTGGCTTCTTGTCCTTAACCCCAGTGCAGTGCTCAGCCCCATTGCAGGCTCCTGCTGAGCTATGGGGCTCACCAGCGCCCACATCTGTGCCCGCTCAGGACTTCTTTTTCAGATGGCCCCCTGCACCCCAGCTGCACTTTTGTTGCCTGGCTGGCCCAGGTACCAATCTCCACAACCCCTCCCTGACCGCTGCCAGCTCCTGCCTCCCTTTGCCTGGGCTGGGAGCAGTCCTTCTCCCTCCAGGTCCCCACAGCACTCAGAACGTCTGCTTTATAGCATGGCAGGTAGGCAGTTGTTTCTTCTCAGCTATGTCATCACGGCCAATGACCGAGCTCTATGTTGATATCCTAATTGAGGGAAAAAATTCAATGATCAAATACACGCATTGGCTTTCTGTTTATCACTCTCTTTATAAATTTAAGCATGTATTTTTAAGTCCCGTGCCTCATTTGTAATTTCCATCATCTTAATTAATAACTTTCTAGTACAAAAGAGTAGAACACATGGCATTCCAATGCATTACAAAGGATTTGTATACTTTAATTTGCTGAGGACGATAGCAAAGAAAAATCACTTGATTTTATAAATACATAATTAAAATATAATTTTATGTTTCTTCTCTTTAAGAATATCAATTTAAATTTGGTTATAATAAAATTACTAAGCCTGAATCTTTTTGTGGATATGTGAAGTATAATGACAGGGAAAAATGTTAGTTAGGATATTATATTTCAGAATTTGCTTATTTGAGAATGTTTCCTCTGTCTCGGTCAACATTAGAGAAAGATATTTATTCTGTGACAGCAGATGCGTAGAGGTGCAGGCCCACACAAAAAACAGGAGGAAGTCATGGGGATGAGCCTGTGCCATGTGCCCAGCAGTTCTGCTGTGAGTGCAGGCTCCACCTGCCAGTGCTCTAGACTTAGGACTTAGGGGAGCCGCATAACTGGCTGCACCTTGGCTCCCTGTATGCACAATGGAGGCAGGAATGACAGCAGCCACGGAGCTTTCTTCCCACGCTGTACAACGTGAGGCTTCTAGACACTAGGGCAGCATCAGGGAGTGGTCCCTACTGGTAAGAGGAGCACGGACACGAACTCCAATAGCATGAAGGGCTGTGGCCACTGCCTGGGGGACAAGCACTGTGCAAACCTCCATATGGGGCACCTCGTGTCCAACACTATCTAACCACAGCACAGTGCAATGTTCTGGTCCATAATAATAGAAATGCAATGTATTTTAGAAGTTTTCCCATTCTAGAGCCACCCAATAATGGGATAGTGAAATGTTTTTTTGTGTTTTGTTTTGTTTTGTTTTTGTTCTTATTTTGTTTTGTTTGAGACAGAGTCTTGCTCTGTCACCCAGGCTGGAGTGCAGTGGTGCAATCTTGGCTCACTGCAACCCCCACCTCCCTGGTGAAATGCATTTTAATCATATTTACATCCACGACATTGATTTTTTTAAGCGCAGCAGAACGGTGCATGCCCTGTGATGCCAGCAAGACAAGGCCTGACCCTCTGACTCTAGGAATGCGTAACAGCCTGACTTGTGGACTCAGAAAGCTCATCACCGGGGCTAATTCGAAAGAAAAGAGCAGAAGAGCTGACGTTTGAACTGTCCAGAGGAACATATAAAAATTGAGACCTCTGTGAAGAATTGGAATTTTTGACCTGAAGAAAAATAATTTTCCACTCCCACGCTGCCTGCCTCATGTTAGACACACTCCTCTGAAACGTGTCTGCTGGTCATTGTGCGGCCCATTATACACAAGCCGATCGTGAGAACAGATGATAATTAAACTTCTTCCCAGAGAGTCAATACATCCAACACTCTTGCACCGCACTGCGTCTCGCCAGGTGAAGGGTGAGGATGAATTTGCTCTGTGCGGTTTTCTTCATTGAACACTGAGGGCTCCTAGCATCAGCGGGGTGAGGAATGTGCACCTTCCTCTTGGGGAGGCCAGTAGCTCCAGACAGGAGCAGCTGCAGCTGAGGGGTCAAAAGCCTCCAGGCCGTCCCCAGGAAGGGCAGCTTTTGAACTCTCTGGCCTTGGAAATCTCTTGAGTTTCATGACCTTCAAGCTGGGCACGAGTCCAGGGACATGTGGGGATTTGTACTTCACCTGCAAATGCCACAGTTTAATTTTTCATGATCACTCCTAAAAGGGGAGCTTGAAGATTTAATGAGAATGTTTGGCTGGAGACAGGCCCTGGAAACACCAGGCTTTTCCTTGGTGGTTTTTTGTTTTGTTTTAGACAGAGTCTCGCTCTATCACCCAGGCTGGAGTGCAGTGGTGTGATCTCCGCTCACTGCAGCCTCCGCCTAACAGGTTCAAGTGATTCTCCTGCCTCAGCCTCCCGAGTAGCTGGGACTACAGGCACTTGACACCACGCGCAGCTAATTTTTGTATTTTTAGTAGAGACGGGGTTTCACCATGTTGACCATGATGGTCTCAATCTCTTGACCTCATGATCCGCCTGCCTTGGTCTCCCAAAGTGCTGTGATTACTTGGTGTTTTATTTGAAAGTGCTACTTGGTGCAGACAGGGCTACTGAGATCTTTGTCTTGGTACTGAGCTGAGCACGGTTCCTTTCAGGACATTCAGGGTAAGCATATTTAGGCGCAGCCCTGCTACATGGGCATGGGTGGTTTGGTTGAAGGTCTACCGTTCTGCTTCATAGAAACAGATGATTTGCTCTTGATAATGATAAGTACAGAGGCCTTAATGCGTTTGGCAGTTGTCTGAGGTTTATACTGATTACATCATCAGCACTGCCATCGCAGGCCCCCATCTCGAATCAAATGCTGGAGGCAGTGTGGCTTAGCGAAGCGGTCCTGGACTTTGACCTCACCCAGACAAGGTGGTGGGAGTCTCAGCTCAGTCAGTTTATAGCTGTGCAGTCTTACATGACTTATTTAATTCTCAGAGACTTGTTTTTCTCATCTGTAAAACTGGAATAATATTTATCCTGTTAGATTATAAATGACTGACATGCTGCTATGGTTTGGATATGATTTGTCCCTACCAAACTGTATGTTGAGGCTTGGCCCGAAATGGGGTGGTGTTGGGAGCTGATGCCTTCAGGAGGTGACTAGATGGTTAAGATGGATGCGTCTCTTTCTCCCAAGTCTGGGTTAGCTCCTACGGGAGTGGATTAGTTTCCGCGAGATCAGGTAGTTATAAAGCAAGACTGGCTGTCCTGGTTGGTTCCTTTTTGCACACATCTTCTTCCCCTTCCTCTACTGTAACACGGAACCAGAAGCTAAGCAGTTGCTTCTTGGCTTCCTGGCCTCCAAAACTGTGAGCCAAATAAACTTATTTTATTTATAAATTACCCGGTCTCAGGTGTTCTCTTAGAGCAACACCAAAGGGACTAAGACGCACAGCTGCATGTAGGAAGGAGTCAATGAATGGCAGCTATTAGCACCGTCTGATTAGAACCTACAACGTTTCCATCTGCTCAGGACCATTTATTCAGCACTTAGGTGGTTCCAGGCATGGGCTGGGTGCCGAGGGCAAAAAACAGCTGAGACAGCATTTTTAAACTCAAAGTGCTTTCTCATATCAACTTGAAACCTTCATAGATATGAAGATTCGGGGCCATGAATTTTCAGCTTTTTGCACCCTTTTAAACTTATACAAGATGGTGGTGTCCTTTATGCATAGTGAGTTCTTTTTCTTCCATTTAGTTCCTCAGGAGGCGGTGATTAAAGCTCAGCAGACAGGTGTTTTTCATGATATTCTGATTCCCACACAGGGATCGCATGGTGTGAATGCTTCTTGCCCAGGTCGGTGCTGCCCTAGAATCCTTGTCTGAAGTGTGGTGCTCTGTGATTCTTTTTCTGCTTCCCCCAGAGTTGAGGCTCCGGCCAACAGTAATGCAGAGGTGAGACCAGCATGTTGGCTGCCCGTCTGCCCACGACCTGTCTGCATGGATCCTCTCTGTCCACCCCAAGGCTGCCGCCCTGGTTCTGAGACTCAGCATGTCACCCCGTAAATCCTGTAACAGTCCTGATGGCAGCCTCCTCCAAGCCATCCTGATTGCGCTATGGGGATGAATCTTAACACAGGCTCGGTCATTTATCACTCCCGCCCAAACTTTCAGTGGACAGCAGTGGTGCTGCCCCCACTGGGATGACCGCATTCCTCTCTCAGAGGCGCCGTGCTCTCTGCTCCCTCTAACCACACACAGATGGACCTCATGGACACCTTGTCTATGTCTCCTCAGCCTTGGCTCAGTGTGGCCCCACTTCCTCCAGCACCCACTGAGCTCTGCCCCAAATGATGGCTTCAAAATCGGCCGTCCTTCAAGACCACGTCCCGGGGGCTCTCCTCCATAAGGAGCCACTGGACCCTGCTCTGCACTCTGCACACCCAACACTGTGGCCAGCCCCGCAGAGGCACCTCCTTCCTAGGGCCTGAGCGTCTCGAGAGGGGGAACCTCCTCACCATCCCGCCTTCCCTCCTCCTGCCCCTGTCTTGAAGTCTTTGGAGCACTGTGTCTCTCCCAGACAGAAGTGCTCAAGGAAAGTGTGTTGAATTGTGTAGAAACAGACAGAGGGGTGCGAGTCACGCTTCATGTCTGCGGTCAGCTGTAGTAGACTCTGTTTCTGCCGGTGCCTGCTCTACCCCCACCCTGCTGTGATTGCCTGCGCTGGGCTGTGGAAGGAGCTCCACCTGGAGCCCCGTGAGCCCTTTCATGACGTGCAGGAGGACGCCACAGGCTGTGGTTTCCTCATGATGTTCTGCTACCCAGGGGCCGCCACACCTGTCATTCTTCGCTGTATCCGAGGGGCTGTAATTAGAGTCATAGCCAAAGAGCACTCGCCCTGCACAGCTCCTGGGAGAGGAGGACGGAGTTTCTGTCTGCAGAATTTTGACCCTTTTTGGGCATGTGGCAAACAATCTTTGCAATGGGTTTATGCGCGCAAAAGAGTGGTCCCGTGGAAGTTTCTGGCACATACATATGTTCATTTCACTTGCCGCAGCCTTAGCAATGCTGGGGAAGGGGTGACTTAGATGGAAAGAAGGACACAGATGATTCCTTAGCCTTACAAGTGTTTACTTCACTTTTTTAATTATTATTATTATTTGAGATGGAGTCTCTCTCTGTTGCCTAGGCTGGAGTGCAGTGGCACAATAGTGGCTCACTGCAACCTCCACCTCCCAGGTTCAAGCAATTCTCCTGTCTCAGCCTCCCAAGTGGCTGGGATTACAGGCACCCACCACCATGGCTGGCTAATTTTTGTATTTTTAGCAGGATGGGGTTTCACCATATTGCCCAGGCTAGTCTCGAACTCCTGACCTCAGGTGATCCGCACCTCTTGGCCTCCCAAAGTGCTGGGATTGCAGGCATGAGCCACTATGCCAAGGCTACTTCACTTTTAATTCTCAGTCTGTCCCCACCCTCAAATCTGTGGAGCTAATTATACAGGAACCAAGCTTAAATTAAGCCTTGTATATGGACTTGACTCAAGTTTTGGAAAGAAACGAAAGAGAAAAGAAGAAGATGCCCTGGACACAGATGTTCCCATTTGTGTCGCAGATGGGAATGGGTCACAGGAAGAATAAGGCAATGGGTGGAACCTTGAGGAACACGGGCCAGTGCCGGACGCCTGGAAGTCAGCTCCTGTCTCCTGCCACATTGCGGGTGTTTTGCAAATAGCCCTTAAGGCTGGGGGTCTGGAATTCTCCATGCCTCCTTCACATCTGTGGTCAACCAGGGAGATTTGAAACAGACATTGAAATCTGTTTTCTCCAAGAACACCCCGCCACAACCCCAAACCAACCTCCATATGAGGAAGGCAGAATTATGGGTGGAGGGAACCAGGGGCACAGACAGGCTGGTCCTGACAGCCTGGCACGTGTGAGCACAGGGAGGCCTGGTTTCACAGAAGGAGCTCTGAAGCTCCCACACTGGGGCCTGGGATGCACTCCCAGCTCCTACAACCACCAAGGAGGGGCAGGTTAGCCACCTCGTTTCACTGACCTCAGAGTGGACCCCTAGGGAGGTGGAGTAGCTTTCCAGAGGCCACAGCTGGTCATGGGTGATGGTAGGGTTCTTCCTGCTCTGCGGAGCCCTCCTGTGATGAAAGTCAGTTGGATACAAATTTGGCCTTGGGGAAGGGGTTTCGCTTCTCTGGCCGTATTTCCTGATCCGTAATGTGAGTGTGGCAGGAGCACATGAGACACGGGGTCTCTCTCAGTTTGCTCGGGGCGTCTCAGGTGTGTGCCTCAATGTTTGTTCCAATCTCAAAGCTGGCTTCTGTGCTGTATCAGGAATAATTACCAAGACTGGCTGGCAGGGCCTGGCAAGTGTATCTCTGAAAGGCTCTACAAATGCATTGAGGGTTCAGCAAAAAGGCCTGAGATTCAGGTCAGATATGCTAAATAGAAGGGTGGTCTCCACATAGTTCTGCCTGTGATTTTGTGGGCTGATGCCCCCAGAAGCTCCTGCAGTGGGTGGGTGGGTGGGTGGGGCCATTCAGAGGGGCAAGAGGCTGGCTGCTTTGACAGCCTCTGGAAGGCTGTGTTTTCTTAGTTCTATGCAGAGAGTTCCCAGGGCATTGGCCTACATAGTTGGTCTGCATTTCACATGAGTGTGCATTTTGGTTTTTAACTACATAATTTATTTATGGAAACCAGTAATTAAAAAATATTGTGTTACAAGTGACTCTGCATCGAACAAACCTCCATACTCAAAACTCACATAATAGGAACTTTAGGGAACTCACAGGGAAAATCACTTCCAACTAGTGCAGTGGTGGCTGGAAGAGGGGATGGAGGAAGGTGTAGGGGTGGGCGGCTGTGGGCTGGGAAGAGGGGATGGAGGAAGGTGTAGGGGTGGGCGGCTGTGGGCTGGGAAGAGGGGATGGAGGAAGGTGTAGGGGTGGGCGGCTGTGGGCTGGGAAGAGGGGATGGAGGAAGGTGTAGGGGTGGGCGGCTGTGGGCTGAGTCTCAGGGATAGGTCAGATGAGGATGAGTGGGTGTGGGGAATGGGCACATATTCTGGCCAAAGGGGACAGAGGTGTACTGTCAGGAGGAGCAGGAACAGGGGTGTCCCAGCAGCAGTTGATGTAATACTCACTTCCCATTGGGCCTTCAGAAGAGTCACACAAAATACATCTCATCCAGTTTTCCTGGAACAAATCTGTTGCAGAGAGTTAGTTCAGCTGTGTTATCCTGTATCTTGTTTTGTGCTTTTCTCACTCAGAACGAGGCTTTGCACTTGCCCGAGAAGATGGGTGCCTGAAGTCAGGGTGCTTTGCTTCTGGCAGAACTCTCACTACGCAATGGTGATGCAGCAGATCTAAAACGACAGGATTCATAATTCTGCGCTCAGTCAGACACTGCCTTCTACCACCTTTTAGCATGGAAACTGGTAAAGGGCTCTAAAATTTAAGACAATTCACAGGATAGAAAATGAAAATTAAGCACGTTCCATTTATTATATGATGTAGTATCAACTAGATAAAAGGCAACATTATAAGGTTTAAGATGAGGCCTCAATTCAGAAGTAAGATTATATTAAGTCCACTTTATTAATCATCTGCTACCTTCCAGGAACCCTGCTAGGTATTTTACTTCTTCCTTTTTTTTTTTTTTTTTGAGATGGAGTTTCACTCTTGTTGCCCAGGCTGGAGTGCAGTGGCGCGATCTCAGCTCACTGCAACCTCCGCCTCCCGAGTTCAAGAGATTCTCCTGCCTCAGCCCCTGAGTAGCTGGGATTACAGGTGCATGCGCCACCACACCCGGCTAATTTTGTATTTTTACTAGAGATGGGGTTTCTCCATGTTGGTCAGGCTGGTCTCGACCTCCTGACCTCAGGTGATCTGCCCGCCTCAGCCTCCAAGAAGTTCTGGGATTACAGGCGTGAGCCATCGTGCCCGGCTGGTATTTACTTCTTTTACAATGAATCCTTTTTTTAGTTCTGAGAAGTAATTTTGTCCTTACTTTCTATATGAGGAATCTGAGGCTCAGCAAAGTTAAATCATTGGTCCTAAAGAAAGAAGTAGCGCCAAGGATAGACCCGAGGGTCTTTCTGACTGCGGATCTGCAGCCCTGGGTCTTTCTGACTGCGGACCTGCTGCCCTTTCCACTCTCCATTAGCCCATTCTAAGGTCTGAGCACATGTGTTCCACTGGGGACGGAGCTTGAGAACCATGGCTGAGTTCCCATGGGATGGCTGCATGCTTTCCCATCTGCAGGCAGAGGCAGCCAGCTCCCTGCACTCCGCCATGCTCTTCATGAAAGCTGATGAGGTCTGTGTGCTGGGATTGGTACCTTCTTGCAAATCTTAATGAACTTGCTTTTCCATTCTGGTTAATTATTCTGACAACAAATGGCACGTGGTCACGTGAGGACTGCACCCAGGAGTGGAGCTCCAACACGCGGAACTGCGGCGCCGCAGAGCTCCAGCCGCGTCGCGGCAAAATCACCAACAAACGGAAGCAAGGTCGGGCCTGGACTCTGCACCCCCTCATGCCTACTCCGGAAGTCCCAGATTCTCTCTGTGTGCATTTATTCTGGCCCAAGGATAATTTGGGGTATCTAGAGTTGAAATGGTTGGGTTTTTTAAGATGGTGAGGGGAAGTGGAACAGGGATTTCTTTTGAAGACAGGTAAATAAATGTGAATACCTGAGGTTAGCTCTCAGTTTGTCAATCTAAAAGCTTGTGACTCTTCCCAAATGATTCCATTTCTAACCTTTTGCCTCTGGACATACCTCCTCACCCCTACCCATAAGAGCATCCTCTGTCACGCTGGCAGAGATTCGTTTCTTGTCTCTGGATGGGCTGTGGGCCCTCTTCTGCCGGAATCCTTCAGTAGCTTCTTGCTCCTCTGGGATCAACTGTGAGTCCTCTGGTGCTGCATAAGCCTCGGCTTCTTCCCTGGTCTCTCTCCCACACCCATGCAGCCTCTTAGCCACACTGGCCAGCCGTCCCTTTGTTCCACTGGGCCTTCCCTATGCTGTGCTCTTTGGACCGGCTACCTCTCCCTCAGTGCTCAGAAAACTCAAATTCATCCTCTAAGACGTAGCTCAAGGGCCACCTCCACTTGGAAGACCTCCCTGATCCCAGGACTTACTGAGATGTTTTAGAGTTGTTATATTCTAGGACTATTTTCTGCTTATTTGTCCATCTCCCTGGATAGACTGTGTAATCTTTGAAAGCAGGGAATATGTCTGGCTTTTCATTTTACCTCCAGGGCTAGCAGAGTACTTGAAAAATAGCAGGTGCTCATGTATATGGGGTGAGAGAGTAAAGTAAGTGATTTCTTTGCGACCTTAGATAAGGAAAAAAAGCTTTTGTTGAGAAGATGTTTTCACTGTAAAGGAATTTGTCGCAGGCACACGTTCATTTCCCAGCAAATGTTTAATAAACGTATCTTATATGTTTACCATAAAGTGTCTGGGGCATTAAGCAGGAAATTTGTGTTATGTAAAAGCTTAGAGAAAAGGCATGTTTTGGGGGATTTTAAAAAACAATTCGATTTTCAATTCCTACAACAGTGCCTGGCATGTGGTAGGCACCTGCTAAGCATTTGTTGAGTGATCGAATGGTGTGCTCTAGAGCTTAAAATGACTTTTCATATATGTGGTCTTACATTGAAATTCAAACAAAACTCCCCAAAAATGTGGATAGATTATGATCCCAATTTTGGACAAGAAAATGGAGACACAGAAATGTGAAGTGATTTGTCTCATGTTATTGGACTTGGTCCCACAGTACAGAGCCAGCAGCAGCCGGGCGGAACCTGAAGCAAGGTTCATTCTGACTGCTAGTTGGGAGAGTCTGAGAGCTCACATACACCCTCCATTGTTCATACAACAAACACTCTTTGAGCACCTACAAGGTACAGGCACTGATCTTACGGTTAAATCACTCAGCAGTCAGCTGGCAAGGGACAACTGTGGCCTTCCCTGAAATGAAAGGGGTCTTGCTCATGCAGTGTCTGCAGCATGCTGACTGCAAAGGGGAATGCCAAGGGCACCGGGCCTTCCTCAGAGAGTCTGACTGTGTGCATGAGATGTCCCTGGGCAGGGGACAACAGATGCCAGGCCCACAGTGATTAGCTTGGGATATAGCTCTGTGATGGCTGCAATGGGATGGAGACCACAGATGATGAGTTAGCACTGCATGCCGGGCCTGTGCCACACAAGCCTTGAGAACACAGAGAGAAACAGCACAGTCACTGCCCTCAAAGCAGTCCCAGCCAGCGGGGAAGACAGACATATACGAAGAGGGAAGTGGTGCATGCTGAGATATGGCCTGTGCAGGGTTCCACTCTATGTCAGAAAGAGGCAGCTAACCAGACAGGGCGCTGAGCACAGAGCAGGGGGTGGCTCATGTGCACCTCGAGGTGGAGTAGGGAGGACAATTGGGGCTTATATTTAAGGCAGAGCAAGCAGCATATTCAAAGCTGAAGTGTTTTTGCAGAACTGGTAAGTTGGAATAAACGAAGCATATGGCACAAAAGGACAGGTGGGAGGAGAAGGCGAGAGGGGGACAGGAAACCGGGAAGGAATTCCTGTGAACCAGGGAGGCCATCAACAGAGCTGAAGCTAAGGGCTCTCATACAGAGAGGGGTCAGTGCAGGACCAGGCAATATGCCTGTTAGAGGCTTGAAGAAAAAGAAGATGACAGTGGCATCCAGCCAGTGTGGATGACTTCCAGTGGACCAGAAGTACCTTCTGCTGTGCTCCTTGGGTAAAGGCCATCATATTTTCCTCCGCTCATGCTTCTCTGCCTCTGTGCAGACATGCATGTGGATGTTTTTTGAGCAGGTCTTTGCCTTTCCTGGAGTGAGAGTGAGGCTTTGATTCCTCCAAAATCACCCTTGGCACTGCTTCTCCTAGGCTAGAGCTGCAGTTCTGTCCACCTTACTCTTGAAAGAGCACTTGGGGAGGAATGCCCCATCAGGAGGTGCCTCTGGTCCAGCCTTCCTCTCATCACTTCCAGGCTTGCACCACAGCCGCGGGGAGAGCCTGGGATTCCAGCCTGGGTAGCAGAACCTCCCAGGTCCTCCTTCCCTCCCTTGGCAGTTGGTGCTGAGTTCTGATACCTGCTTCTCACCTCCCCTTTGATTTTGGCGACCTGTTTGGATGACTCCCTGGCTTACTGAACTCAGCTCTCAGCTTGATTCTTGATTCTGTATATTTGCTGAATAAATATTGAATGAATGGAGGCCTTTGATCTCCCCACCACTGACAGCTCTTGGTGAGAAACTTCCGTGGCCTTGATCTTCTGAGAACCTCTCTGGCCACCTGAGGATGGCTTGTGATGTCTTACCTGAAGAACTAGTGTTGTCTGGGTTAAGTCACATTCTTTTCTGGGAGGCATGAGCAGGCCCTGGCTGAGACGTTAGAGTGAATGAGAACACCCACAAGAAGTTTTGTAAAGTCTTTGTCTTTCCTGTTAATATTTGGCAACTTGTGTCTCCTCTAACCTAGAGGGTGGTGACTGCCTCTTCCACGTCCAGAAGCAGACCTTGGTCACCATGGAGATGCATCCTGCTGAGAGCTGCCCACAAAGACTGTACCATGAAATTTGCTTTCCTTTTCTCTTTCAAGGCTTCTCTTTTCATAATAACTTTCAAAACCCAGCAAACGGGAAATGTGTAGGAAGCAGTGAAGGCAGTCCTGCTGTAGCTGGGGGTGCATCACGGCTTCCGGGAGGGCTGAGACACTGCCTTCATGTGAGAAGTATTTTAAACACTGCACCCCATCCTGGAGGGTAAATTGCTCTCCTCAACCAAGTCAGACTTCAAAGCAAAGTTGAACTCGTTGCTTTGGCAGCCTCCTCCTCTGTGAGTTGCGGCTCCAGATTTTGACAACACTCAAGGCACTCGTGCTTATCAGAAACAACAAAAGATGCTGCCTCGAGGTTCTACTGTATCTCTGTGTTTAGAATTCATATCAATGTTAAAGATAATTGAAGAACAGTCCTCCCATTATTTTATATATCACTGATGGGCGAGTGGACCATCAGTGATATCAGAAAGGTTATCAGTTTGGTAAGACTAGTGTTTCCAAGTTCTTCTCTCCTACTTTGTAATTACAAAGAAGAAAACCCCTGTCCTCTGTGGCAGGGCCTTTTCCAAGTATTGAGTTAAATCAGGAAGTGGAGACTCTGCCCGGGTTCTGTTCTAACACTCTGAGTGAGCTTGGTCAAGTCACTTGCCTTCTCTGAGATTTACTTATTCACAAAAGGAGCCATTTCAGCATTCTGTGCCACTTGTGTTTTCTCTCATTGGCATTTCCGAAGGGGCTCATGTAAAGTGAGGTAGGAAAGAATGAACAATGAATCCTGACTCGATTCATTACTAGTTATCAAATTCGCTTGGGTTGATCTATTTGTATTTAATAATATTTATCAGTAGGACTGCAAATTACTAATATGAACTGTAGAAAATGGGAAAAAACAAGCAGCCCCACAATAAAACTAAAACACTCCGTCTATAGAGATGGTGTTTGAGGAAATAAGTTCATGCTTATTATTCTACGGGCATATATGTTTGTGTGCGTTTGTTTGTTTATGACTGAAGTGGTTCATCCCACACCTACTATTTGTAACCTGCCTTTCTTACTTGTCTACATATAAACAGTTTTATACATTCAACATAAAGACTAGTCTCTATTTTTCTACTGTATTTTTTTTCTGTGAAGAAATAGTGTGCCTTCACATTGAGGTACCAGATTACCCTGTCACTGAAGAACACTGAGGTTCATAAATTTGGAAAGGAGAGCTTCATTTCTCCTAAAGGGCTGCAGCCTGCAGACCAGCCATTCTGACTGGCTGGGAAGTGTAGCCTCCAGTCAGAAGCTGGAAACAGACACTAGGAGGCAGGGGCAAAGGGAACAGGAATTTTTGGTGAGTGAGGTTGCTGAATATAAATATTCAATAAGCTATAGGAGGAGTCATGAATATTTATAAAATGAAAAATGCAGGCATGTGCAATTGAGCTTCATGCCTCCTCAGAGGACCCATGTTAAAAAAAATGGTACTGATAGCATGATTCGAGGGTGGAGTTTCCTGCTTTCCAAAGGTGCAGCAGAAGACATGAAGACCCTTACTCTGCATCCTTCTAGACTGGCCAGAGCCACTCCCTGATCCCCTGGCCAGTGGTCTCTTATCAGGAAGGAAAGCTGCTCAATTGTGGTACTGAAATTGCAAAAGGGAGAGGCAGCATCTGGTAGTTCGTTGATGTCAGTGGTGGATTCTTTTGAAAGGGCTGGTTTCTGTTTACCCTTAGGGCGTAAGCCTAATCACAATTAGCAAGTGAGAGAGTAGAACCATGCCTGCCTGACTTCCCATCCCCTCATGGCCAGAAGCTCTGTTTCCAAGGTTACTCTGCAGTCCTCTTGGAAAGGAGGGGATCTGTTCAGTGAGTTAGGGGCCTTGGGATTTTTCTTTTATTTTTCGATACCTGTCCTCCTATGGCTTTTATTTAGTCTATTTCCAATATTTGTCTACTATAAACAATGCTGTGATTTAAAAAAGTTGGAGATAAATCTTTTTATGCTTTCATGATAAGTTTTTAGGGTAAATTCTTAAATGTGGAATTGCTGGTTCAAAAAGAAACTTACAACTTAAAGACTTTGGATACTTACTGACATATTTCTGTTTTGGAAGGCCTCACTCAACAGGGTCTTCACTCTCTTCTGAAAAGTAATTGGGAACTTGTTGGTTCTAATCTTAATAGTTCATCATTAAGATTTTTCTTTCACTTAATCTAAGAGTTGTATGCCAAAAAGAGTATTTAAGCACACATTGGAAATTTATTGGAAAAAGTTTCCTTCTGCCACACACTCCTATAGGCTCATGGAGAAATTCAGCTTTCAGAACAGCTCATCTTTAACAGTTTTTGTGATAGCTGTTTCCACTAGTCTGATATACTGTTTTTCTTACACTCTTCCCAACTTAATTATTATAAAAATAATTTTGGCTCATGTTAGGATGAAAATGTTATATTATTATTGTTTTGAATTGCATTTTTAATTTTGAATAATAAGTATTTGATGCTATACATTTCTTATGACTACAGATTTTGTTGCATGCCATAAATTCTACGTGTAGTTTCCTTACTGTTAATTTCTAAGTAGTGCGTAGTGGTAGTTTTGCCAATAAATCCACTGAAAAAGATTTTAAGAAAATCAAAAGAGGCTTTATTCCAGTAAACAGTTTGCAAACTGCGGAGACACAGCCTTTGGCACAAAACACAGGTGTGTCACAGAGAACAAGGAGGGTTTGTCTTTTATAGAGAAAGTTTCTGCCCTAGTTCCCCCTCCTTATGCCAATGAGGGGTGCAAACTTGCTGAGTTCTGATTGGTCAATACAGGTCACAGTACACTGGCTTGTTCAGGCCTCATGAACAGGAAGAGACAGGTATGGAAGCCCCTAAGTAGAGGCAGCTGTGCAGAGGACTGGTGTGACCTCCTGTCTGACCTCTGGTGTGACCTCCGCTGTGACCTCCTGTGTGACCTCCTATGTGACCTCCTGTGTGACCTTGTCAGCAGATGGCCCTGGACTGTCCTTTGAGTTCAAGCCCAGTGAGCCACTCAGGAGCCATCTTGAAGGACTGGCTCTGTGGGGCTTCATAATTTGCTTTATTTCTTTAATTTAAGAGTTATTTAGATTTTTTTTTTTTTTTTGCTAATTTTCTTTTTTTTCTTTTTGCTTATCCAAAAGTTCTTTTCAGTTTTGTGGCACTGAGGTAGATGCTGTAACTTATATGATAACACATATCTCCCTTGTGAATTGTACCTTCTATCATATTATAATTTTATTCTATTTATTATTTTAGAGAGATTATCTTTCATTTTCTAAGTGTGCATCTACATTAAGAATGTCTTTCTGCCCATTCCTCAAGTAAAATGAGACATTTACCACACTTTTCATTCTAGTAAATGCACAGTCAGAAATGCAATTATTTCACATCCTGAGTATTAATATTTTTATTGATCAGTATATTATTAATGATTGTATTAGTTTTATTAGCCTTTAAAAATTAGGCCAAATTTTTGTGATTTACTTGTTATATTGTTTACTCACATTTATTTTATATCTTCTTCATTCCATTCTTGCAGTGTTAAATTCTATTCTGTGTTGATTGTTTGCAAATATTTTTTCGAGAAAGGTATCCAACTCCTACAATTTTTTTTTTCTTTTCTAGTAAGGTCTTTTGTCAGCCTTGAGTTTGACTATAACCTTTTTTTTAGGTAACATTCTTTGAAAGTTTAAAAAATTTTTTCAAGTATTACGCTGTATTTAATACCAATCTATTTTATTTTTTTCATTTGTAGGTAATATGTTATTTTCTTGGTAATGGTGGTATAATTTTTTAAAATCCTGAATTACATATATTTGTGTGTATGTATTGTATATATGATTTGTAATAATTTTTCATAAAATTTAACTACTTTTCTTGATCTTAAGCTTTAGATTTCTCTTTAGTTCCAGGATATGTTTAGCCTTTCATTTTTTTTTTTTTTTTTTTTTTGAGTCAGAGTCTCATTCTGTAGCCCAGGCTGGAGTACAGTGGTGTGATCTTGGCTTACTGCAGCCTCTGCCTCCCAGGTTCAAGCGATTCTCGTGCTACAGCCTCCCAAGTAGCTGGGACTACGGGTGTACACCATCACACCCAGCTAATTTTTGTATTTTTTGTAGAGACAGGGTTTCACCATGTTGGCCAGGCTGGTCTTGAACTCCTGGCCTCAAGTGATCTGACCACCTCGGCCTCCCAAAGTGCTGGGATTACAGGTGTGAGCTGTGCCTGGCCAAGCCTTTGAATTTTGTATGTTCTTTTTACTTCTGGAATTCCTAAATTGGAACTCTGAGGTTTGCTTTCTGTTGGATTTCACCTCATAATTCAGATCTTAGTGTTTTTTTCTTCATTGTTCTAATCCATTGACTTAGTTTTCTGAAGATTCCAATCTTCCCCTTTCTGCAGTCTTTAATTAGAGACTATTGTTTTATATGTTTTACACATTCTCTCTTGATTCCAGATCATGGTTCCAAGGTCTGTGGGTGCCGCGTTTTTTGAGTTTACCAAGAGCACAGATTGGAGACTTTGAAGTGCCCTCCAGGTCCATGCAGCAGGCCCACTTCACTGCAGGGACGGGGGGTGTTCGGAGCCCTCTGCTTGTTTTTTAAATTTTTTTAAAATTTTCTAAAATTTCTCTGCCTTGTCCAGCATCTTTCCCCCTTGTTGCATATCCTAGAGAAGGAAGTCTGCTTTTCCAAGAACAGAAGCTGGGGTGGATTTCAATGGTGATTAAGTGGCCCCTTATATGAAACTTTCAGACCCATATGAAAGGCCTGGAAATGCTTAGAGTTTCTGTTATTTTGCTTTTTCGGTTCAGGGATGAATAGCCTCTGAGGCGGATGTGGACACAGAGCAGAGGTGGTGACAGCAGGGAGAGTGACCTCCACGTGATGCTTTCATTCTTTAATTGTCTTCCCTGGAATCTGTTCACAGCTCTGCCTGCTCTGTTAATTGATCTTCCATACTGTATCAATCTGGAGCACATTCCGGACGTTGTCCACAGCTCTGCGTAGCCCTGAGAGATACTGGAGGGATTCTTCCTGATGAGGTCTCAGGCCATCATTCTTTCTGTTCCTTCCCTCCAGGTCTACGGGAGGTGTCATTTTAGTCAGAACAGCAGAGCCATGGATAACACTCCGTCCTATGATGGAGCTGGACCCGGAACCCAGAAACTCAGAGAAGTTAAGTGATTTGTGAGTAACATCCACGTGGAGCCGCTGGAACTGAACTCAAATACAGGTTTAACCTTGGCATTAGCTAAGTGACTGCCGTGGTTTGGATAAGATATTTTTGTCCCTACCAAATCTCATGCTGAAATGGGACCCCAGTGTGGCAGTGTTGGGAGATGGTCCTGGTGGGAGGTGTTTGGGTCATGGGGGCAGATCCCTCGTGAAGAGCTTCATGCCATTGTTCTATTAGCAGAGAGTGAGTTCCTGCTCTTTCAAGACTGGATTGGTTTTTGGGGGGATGGATTAGTTCCCGAGAGTGGGTTGTGATAAAGCCCAGACACCCCTCAGATTTAGTCCTTCTTGGCACCTTCCCACCGCCCATTTGACCTTCTCCACCATGTTTTGACACAGCATGAAAGCCCTCACCGAAAGCCGAGCGAATGCCAGCATCAGGCTTCCTGTACAGCCTGCAGATTCATGGGCTAAATAAACCTCCTTTCTTTATAAATTACCCAGGCTCTGGTATTCCTTCATAGCAACACAGAGGGACCAAGCAGTGGCCTAGAGCAAGCCATATAGATTCATTTAGCTTCAGCCTCTGCAGCTGTAATGTGGGGCTAATAAGAGTGCATAAGTCAAAGGACTGTGCAAGATTCAGAGAGAATACATATATGCCACCCAACCTACAGTGGCACGGGGTGGACTCTCAACAAATGGGAATCACTACCGAAACACTGTACACTACTACTGTTCTCATTGCCTAAGGTATTTTAGTTACCTATACTTATTAGTTTTGCAATGAACAATATACCAATTTGTTCAGATCAGAATCATCCTTGGGTGAAAGACAGTTGGGAAACAGGATATTGACATGATCTTAGTGTATTTCCCCTTAGGTCACTTATTATTTACAAGAAGAAAGTAACACCTTTAACTTAGCGATATATGGTGGTTATCGCCTCAACTGAGTAATAAAACTTGCATCACCAGTAATGGGACAGTCTTCTATGTACTTCCTAAAGGGATGTGTGGAAAAAGACATGATATTGCTTATATAGTGCTCTTGCCAACAATAGTTAGCCTGAATTGAATTGTGAGAAAGCAATCGAAGTCAAACGGTGAGAGATCCTGCAAAACAACTGGCCCAGGCTTCCGAAGTGTTAGAATAAAGGAAGGCAAAGAAAGGTAGTGAAATTATCTTAGATTAAAGGAGGCTAAAGAGGTATGATAATAAATGCAGTATGGGGGACTTTGGAAAATTAGGACATGGACTGAATATTAAATAATATCTCCATGTCAGTATTACGTTTTCTGAGTATAATAAGGGCATTTGGTTATGTAGGAGCACGTCCTTGTTCGAAGTAGATACATACTGAAGTATTTAGGAGTAAGAGTCATGATACATGAAACTCCTTTTCAAATGGTTCGGCCAAAAAGAGTGTGTGTGTGTGTGTGTGTGTGTGTGTGTGTGTGTATACAACATGTAGAGAGAGTTGTTTAAAGCAAATGGGGTAAGAAAGATAAGCTTACATACAGTTCTGATATGATGCCAATTATATTTGTGATATAACTAAAAAATTCCTGCTAAGGAGAAAAAAGAAGCAAAGAAAATCATGGTGAATAAAAATAAAAGAAGGTAAAATGTAGACAATTTGTAGCCTTTGCATTGCAGGAACACAGTGAGGATTAAATACGACAGGGTGTTAAAATGTAGGCTGCTATGGTTTCAGTGCTCGAGTCTCCTCTAAAATTCTTTGTGAAACTTAATCCCCGATGCAGCAGTAGTAAGAGATGTGGTTGGCTGGGTGCGGTGGCTCACGCCTGTGACCCCAGCACTTTCGGAGGCTGAGGTGGGCGGGTCACGAGGTCAGAGTTCGAGACTAGCCTGGCCAACATGGTGAAAACCCGTCTCTACTAAAAATAAAAAATTAGCTGGGTGTGGTGGCACATGCCTGTAATCCCAGCTACTCGGGAGGCTGAGGCAGGAGAATCACTTGAAACTGGAACGCAGGGGTTGCAGTGAGCTGAGATCATGCCACTGCCCTCCAGCCTGGCAAAAGAATGAGACTCTGACTCAAAAACAAAACAAACAAACAAAAAAAAAGATGTGGCCTTTTGGAGGGGATCAGTGTTCTTATGAAAGGGCTGGAGAAAAGCAGTTTGGCTTTTTATTTTTTGAGACAGAGTCTCACTCTTCTTACTCAGGCTGGAGTGCAATGGCACGATCTCGGCTCACCGCAACCTCCGCCTCCCAGGTTCAAGCAATTCTCCTACCTCAGCCTCCCAAGTAGCTGGGATTACAGGCACGTGCCACCACGCCCGGCTAATTTTGTATTTTTAGTAGAGACAGGGTTTCTCCATATTGGCCGGGCTGGTCTTGGGCTCCCGACCTCAGGTGATCTGCCTGCCTCGGCCTAGCTTCTTTTTGCTCTTCTTTCGCTCCTGCCACGTGAGGACATGGTGTTCCTGCCCTCTGGAGTATGCAGCAACAAGATGTGGTCTTGGAAGCAGAGACTCGGCCCTCACTGGACACAGAACCTACCAGTGTCTTCATCTTGGACTTCCAGCCTGCAGAACTGTGAGAAATACATTTCTGTTCTTTATAAGTCACCCCGTCTTAGATATTTTGTTATACTGGCAGGAATGGACCGAGACAAGTACTAAACACGTGATAAAAGCTCAACAAAGTTCATTGTAATTTTGCAAGCAGATACTTGAATTTTAGTTACGCTGTGTTTAAAGTGTGCTGAAATTTTATTTGATTAAAAGTAGCCCAGTTGGTTAGACAGGATCTTATCCACAGTGAGACCAGGTTCTTATAGGGACATGTGGCAAGGTAAGAGTCCCTGCCCACCAGTGGCGTGGATGTGACCTGTCTCCTGTGCTGGCATCTAACATGCCAGGCATAACTGGCATGGGGGCAGCTCTCATTTCTCTTGTGTACGTGAAGCTTAGCTTGACAGGTGGCACACAAGACAAGCTTTTTGAAGGCCAGAATGAATACGTGACTGAGTTAACGAGTTAATAAATGATTCTTTGAAATGTTTAAAATTATTACAACTATAAGCACTTTTGCATTTTGGAAAAGAGGTTCAGGTGTCTGTAGATATTTTTCTCCTGAAACCTGCGTGTATAACCAAAAGATACTTGTTAGTGTAATCAGTGATAAAAATGCAGGCTCCTTCATTGACAAACCCACCTCCCCAGGTGTAGCTGAATTATGTTGAAGGAGCTAAGAGGTAAAGGCTGTGCTGAAGCAACCCCATCACCCATATTTCTTAGTTGTTTCAAGTATAGCTTTTATGTCAACCTATTTTCTTACTGTCAAATTTCAGAATAAGTGTCCTAGCTTAGGGCTCAGGAAACGTGGACGTTTCACTGAATGGGTGTCCCAGGGTTCGACTTCATTTCATCCATTTTTCTTTAAGCAAATGTTACTTGAATGGCAGTCAGGTGTGTTTGCCTGGAGCATGGAAGAAGTGGAGCTTCCAAGATGAGTCAAAGACACAGATAATTACCACGCATGTCACATGTGACCGAGGCCAGCGAAGTGCCACCACAGTGCTGGTGAGGGAGCACCTAACTCCACGGGGGCTAAGTCCTAAAAGGCTTCATGGGAGCCGTATCTTACGAGATGGGTCTTGAAGGAGGAGGAAGGGCTCAACCTAGAACAGAGGAAGCAAATTCCAAACGCGGCTGAATTATGTTGAAGGGCACAGAGGCACGAATGAGCTGATCCGTTGCGTTTAGGAAGCATCATACAGTTTGTTGAAGCCGTGCTGTAGAGTTTGCAAGAGGAAATGAGGTCAAGGGAAGCGAAAGAAAAGCAGGAGCCAGACAGCAAGGGACTCATATTCCGCCTAAGGGGTTTGGACTTTATTTTGCTAGCAACAAAAACTGACTGGAGTGCTAACGAGTCGGGAAGAGGCATGACCTCATTTGCATTTTGGAAAGTCACATTTGGCGGGATCGTATTGTCTTGATTAAAGTGGGAAGGAGAGCGAACCTGGGCAGATTGCCTTTTAGATTATTGCAGCGGTCCAGGTGAGAAGAGTGGAACTGACGGAGGCAGGGCGAGGAACCCGGAGTGCAGCGGAGAGTGGTGCAAGGATGTTTGAGGTAAGGGCTAGCTCTGAATTGCCCTCCCGCAGCTACCGAAGGACTCTGCATTTGGCTTTTGTGGAAATTACATCTCTATCTTGGCTGCTGGCCTTTAACCCTTATCATGTGTATACATATTAGAAGTAGAATTTATGACAATTAGTAGAAATTGATAATTTTTATTTCTTAATTATATTGGGAGGAGATAGTATGATTGACATTTTTTTTTCCATATGTGGTATGGTTTGGATGTTTGTTTGTCCCCTCTGAATCTCCTGTTGAAATGTGACCTCCAGTGTTGAAAGTGGGGCCTGGGCTGGGAGTGGTGGCTCACGCCTGTAATCCCAGCACTTTGGGAGGCTGAGGCGGGTGGATCACGAGGTCAGGGGTTCAAGACCAGCCTGGCCAACATGGTGAAACCCCGTCTCTACTAAAAATACAAAAATTAGCTGGGCGTGGTGGTGGGTGCCTGTAATCCCAGCTACTCAGGAGGCTGAGGCAGGGTAATTGCTTGAACCTGAGAGGCGGAGCTTGCACTGAGCCGAGATTGTGCCACTGCACTCCAGCCTGGGCTACACAGCGAGACTCTGTCTCAAAAAAAAAAAAAAAAAAAAAAAAAAAAAAAAAAAGAAAATGGGGCCTGGTGGGAGGCGGCTGGCTCATGGAAGCGATTTCTCGTGAATGGTTCAGTGCCATCTCCTTGATAATGAGTGAGTTCTCGTTCAGTTAGTTTATAAGAGATCTGGTTGTTTAAAAGCGTCAGGCAGCTCCCTCTTCTCTCTCTTGCTCCCACTCCTGCCAGGTGACACACCTGCTCCGCCTTTGTCTTCTACCATGATTGGAAGTTGTCTGAGGCTTCACCAGGAGTAAATGCTGACACCATGTTTCCTGTACGGCCTGTAGAATCATAAGCAAATTAAACGTTTTCTTATAAATTACCCAGCCCTAGAAATTTATTTATAGCAACAAAAGAACGGACTGACACAATCTGCACATTTTGTTTTCATGCTGCACGGCGAATTCCACCTGAAAAATTCACCACATCAATGTTCAATAACTGTGGGTTATTTTTCAGCCAAAAGGTACTTTTGCTGTGTTTGTAATGGACCAGCAATGAAGGCTTTTCAAAGGGTGTCACTGTTTTGTACGTTGACTTGGCAGAGAGTGACTTCATTTGGTAGAAGTGCTATAACCACGCATGGACTTGCTGCAGGGGAGACAAAGGCCCTGTGAGGCCTGCAGAGTACGGGGCACTCCGTGGCCTTCCCTGTCCTCATCAATGGCAGCTCCATCCTCTCTGTTGTTGCTGGGGCCAATAATCCTAGAGCCCTTCTTGACTTACCTCCTCACCCCCACGTCCAGCCCCAGACGTCCTGCAGCAGCCACCTCCAGAGGTACTCACATTTGGACGGCTTCTATTACCCTGTCCAGCCACTGCCACCTCTCACCTGGACCACAGCCAGAGCCTCCCAAAATTCCTTCTGCAGCCCTTGCAGACTCTACGCCTTTTCCCCACCCAACACCAGCTGGGTCCTAATGTAAGGTAGTCAGGGCTGCCCCTCCCTCTGCCCGAGGTCCCTTGTGGTCTCCAGTGCCCGTGGTCTCCAGTGCCTATGGTCTGGCCCTGGGATACCCAGCCCCTGAGCTTCCTTGCTGGCTGCACCTGCCCTCTTGTGGAGCACCCTCCAGGCTCTTCTCTCCTGCCCAGGTCCCCTCCTGGTGTCTCCACAGGCCCCTGCTCACCTGCCTAGCCTGTCTGGGGATTCCTCACACCCTATCTCTCTCTTCACACTCCCCGGCTCATCCATGCCACCTCTCTTCTACCTCACACACCTTAGCTATTTATTTTTTATGCTTCTTTCTGTTCTCTTGAATGTAAGTTGTATAAAGGCAGAGATTTTGTTCCTCCTTTTAAAAATCTGCTGTTATCTACAGCACTTGTCACAATGCCCAGAACATATGGGGGCTCGGTGAATATTTTACAAAACACGGAGGGCACTCAAGTTTCTCAGGAAAGGGCTTTTAGGGCGACGGACCTCTCCCAGGGTTCACCTCATCTCAAAGCCACTCTATGACCCCAGCAGTGGGGCTGGACACTGTGAGAGGCTGGCATGTGGATTGCAGATGGGTTTCTGGGCTGGTCTGAGGTTCTGAGCTGTGCGACTTCTCAAGTCACCTCTCCTCTCCAAGTCTCATTCTATGTATGTGGGAAGTGGGGAGACATTGAGTGTGTATAAGAACCTGGCTAACACGTGGTTTTAAGTAAATGAGGATGGATAGAGGACACATGTTTGTGAGCACCAGTGGAAAGGTGGATGGGATGTGTTAGGGCGAGCAGAGGCTCGAGAAGAGCGTGCCTTGTTAGAAACTACAGGTCGACATGACTAGTCTCCGTACAGGAAGGGTCTAGTCCAGCGTCTTTAGAAACCAGGGATTTAATGAGCTTGCTCCAACAGGCTGGATGTTTGCCGCGGAGTTGTTAATTTCTTCCCAGACCAGTCTGCAGCTCTTTCTGCTGTGGGTGAGAGCCAGGACCAGCCTCTGGACTGGCGGTGGCGTTTCTGCCGGGCTGTGCAGGAGGCCACGGGCCAGGGATGCTGCACCTGCTTAGGCTGCTTAGCTCTGAGCTGTTCAGATGCTCTGATTGAGTCACATTCTTCTTATCTGCAATCAGGAAAGAGGACGTGATTTGACACCGCACACTGCATCCATTATGATCAGATTGGGGATCCTTCTTTCTGATAAGCATTATCCACCAACCTTGATGGCAATCGGCGTCAGAGGGAGAACAGCTCCCGTGGCCGGCTCAGCTCCACGGAGGCTCCTGCCTGCTCCGAGCCACGTTTTCAGGGGTTTTGTCCAAAGCACCTGCTTTCTGAGCCCCAGTCCCTCGCTCCTCTGCACAGTGTGCGCGTCACGGCTTCAGGGGGAAACAGAAGAGGTTGAGTATTTGGCAGCACAGGCGACGTACGTTCAATGTTTAAAATGGAATTCCGTCATTTGGATTGCATTCTGTTTTGCTTTTTAAAAGAATGGGTTTGCTGTGAGTGAAGACAAAGCTCCTCTGAGATGGGCGCTGACAGGTGGTGAAATAAAGACGACATCGGGCACTAAATTGTGGAGGAAGGAAACACTGGAAGACCCGGGTTTGAATCCTGACTTCACCGTCGTCCTGTTCTCAAGGACGGAATGAAACGCGGGATGCCTGATCAGTTCTGTGCACTGTGAATCACTGTACAAAGATTAGGTAATATGCTCAGGGAGTTGCTATGTTTTTAATCCCCTCTCTCCAGTATTCTTTGTAATGAAACCTAAAAATGGAAACACTTGGCTTTCTTCTTGCCTGTGGGGACCCTTTGGTAAGGCACCTTTGCCATGCAAACCTTCACGTTTCTCTCAGATCTATGCCGTGGAAAAAAGAAACAAACAATGGTTGAGGTGCCCGTTGTCAATAATAGAGTAGGTTATTGAAATGCAATGAAGGAAAGGCACTTTTACACCTTGCACACTTCATTCCAAAGACTAAAACATGCAATTACCAGTTTCCCTCTTTGGCACGATGATCACATTTTAAGTGCATAAATCAAAACCTGTCCCACAATTACAGGAGACACATCACACCGCCCACAGGCTTTGGACTCACTCATTTTGCTATGCTGAGAATGTACTTTATGTAATTTTTACTTTATTTGAATTTTAATTTGTGAAAATTATTTCTATAATTACTGTCCTAAATAACCTATAAAATTAGCATAAGTATTTCTAAAAGCACCTTTCAAAATGTGTTTTTTTTTTTCACTTCTCTTACATGCCCCTTTTCATAAAGACCTGTTACATCCCTGTGCTCATCAGGAGAGAGGCACAAAAGAGGGTGACTTTCTAGACTCTGGAGTTGAGGTGCATTGAGAAGGGTTAGATTCTCTGTCAACTTTTTAAACAAAAACAGAAGGTAAAATCAGTAGGTTTTCTCTGCCTCCTATGATTCAAGCTATGTATCACCTCTAAATGCTATTCATGAAGTCACCCAATACTTTGAGTTTCTGTGTAAAGGGAGAAAGAAATTGACAGGCCTTAGTGTCCCCTGGCCCCTGTGCAGTCCTAAAATATATTCCCTCCATCTCGAAGTTAATTGGTCTTTAGGGGCGGAGCTGATGATATTTGTCTCATCTTTCCTGTGCCCGCTCACGTGCTGCTGTCAAATGCCAATACCTCTGTGATGCAGGCTTGGGATGTTGAGAGGATGTGGTTGGGAGAAATACTGGCAGAAAAGCTCTCTAAGGGCCTAGTGGGGAAAGAAGAGGATTTCTGACGTAGAAAAAAAAAATGATGACAATAGCAAATTAGGTTAGGCTTACTTCACTCCAACAAGATCTAAAAAGGTCTTAATGACTTGTGGCAAGAAGGCAGGTTTCTGTCTGGTATTGTGGTTTGACTAAGGCAGGTGTGAGGATTCCTGTCTACTCCCTGGGTCCAGACACAGGTGTGGATCTTTAAGGCCCTGGGAGGGGCAGCCTTGAAGCAAAGGGCCTGTGGTTGGCTAGGAGGAGGAGGAGGTAGGGGCACAGGAGCCTTGGCGTCTGTATTCTGATGGAGCCAGCTGGGAAGGATGCAGCCCATAGCAGCAGGGCAGACCTGTGAAATGTAGTTCCTCAGCTTCACAAGCCCTGTCAGTTTCAGCAAGTTACCAGCCTACCTGGGCCTCAGGTTCTGCCAATAACAGGGAGATGTTAGCAGCCACATCGCAGGATGGTCATGAGGATGAAAATGAAATAATGCATGCAAAGCATCTCACAAAATGGCTGGAGAAAAACAAGCATTAGCTAACGAGAAGGGATTTTATGCCATTTTCTATTAATAATGCTTTAATGTAACTTCATGATTACACATGTTTTAGATATCCCCAGAGTAACTGGGAACCTGAGAACTATCCCCCAGAAAGAGTGTCCTTTAAGAAACAACCTGAATGAATTTACGACAATTTGTACCAATGGAGGTAATTCAAGACAACGTTCATGGATAGTGCTTCAAGTGCTGTGGGATGAGTTGTGTCCCCCAAAAAGTTATGTTGAAGTTCTAAACCCTGGTAACTCAAAGTGTGAGCTTATTTGAAAACAGCGTACTTGCAGATATAAGGAATTCTGTTGTGGTCACAGTGGAGTAGGGGGAGTGTCTAATACTAGTAACTGGTGTTCTCATACAAAGGGAAAATTTGGATAGAGATGCACAGAGAAGGATGAGGTAAAGACACATGGTGAGAACACCATGGGAAGATGGAGGCAGAGACTGAAGCGATTCAGCCACATGCTAAGGAACAGGGAGAATTACGGTCTCTCCTAAAGCCAGGAGGTCACCGTGAAGCAGTTTCTCCTGCACAGCCCTCAGAAGGAGGCAGCACTGCAGATGCCTTGATCTCAGACTCACAGCCTCCAGACCTGCAAGGCGGTAAATTGCTGTCATTTGAAGCCATCTAGTTTGTGGACCTGTGTTACGGCAGCCCTCGGGAATGAATACACCAAGAATGTTCCTCCTCCTTCATGTTTCTTCCTTAATATCCCTTTCTCTTCCTTTGAATCATGTTTTTTTCTCAACATGTCTAATCTCCAGTAGGCGTATAGAATCAGTCCTGGGAACTTTTAGCTGCAGTGTCATAATTCTTCAAAGTATTCTTTCTTGTTCAGAAGAAAATCTATTTTCCTGGGTGATTCATTTTCTTAGTGCTTCTGTTCAGAAAATCAAGTAGAGTGGGACTTGGTCCACTGATGATCCAAGATTATGTTGAAAATATTCCCTGTAATACTTCTTGCAGGGTGTTAAGACAAAAGGAGACATTTATGAATTTGGAACCACTTAACACAGTGTAGGGCACGTGGTAGGCACTCTGCTATTTTTTCTTTGAATTGTTATTTACTGAGTTAATGGACAAGTGTACACAAAAGCTTAATGAAGAAAATGGTCATGGAGAAAAAGAAAAATGGGAAGTAGAGGTATTGATGGCTATCATAATAGTGCCTTAGATGCTTGGAGCATGTTAGATTACAGAGTAATTTCCCCATTCTCTCATTCCATCATCACAAAAATGCCTTGAAGTAAACAAGCAAAGGGTATTCAATTTTTTTTAATGAAAAAAACTTGAAGTCCAAAGTGATTGAATAATTTCTCTATGGACCCATAACTAATGATAACAAAGTTGACACTTGCTGGTAACTGACCACATGCCAGGCACTATTAAATTCTTGATATATACAACTTTCTTTAATCATCAAAGTAGCCTCGTGGGACTTACTCTACCATCAAGTGCCACATAATGACATTTCAGTCAATGATGGACTGCACATACAATGTTTGTTCCATAAGATTAAAATACTAGATGTTTACCGTACCTTTTTCTATGCTTAGATATGTTAAATACACAAATTCTTACTGTTGTGGTACAATTGCCAATAATATTCAGTACAGTAACACATTGTACAGGTTGGTAGCCTAGGAGCAATAGACTACACCACATAGCCTGGATGTGAGGTAGACTAGAACCCCTAGGTTTGTGAAGTGCACTCTATGATGTTCGTACAACAATAAAAGCACCTAATGATGCATTTCTCAGGATGCGGTCTTATTGTTAAGTGATGTAAGATTTTACTAGCGTTCCTAGTTTACAGAGCAGGAAACTGAAGCTCAGAAAGAGAAATAGCTTTCCCAACGAGACACAACTATAGGTAGAGTAGCTCAGATAGTCCAAGGACAAGGTCTGTGTTCTGAACTATAATGTGATACTGTCTTCTGTATAATTATTATTATTATTATAATTATTATTATTTTGGAGACAGAGTCTTGCTTTGTTGCCCAGGCTGGAGTGCAGTGGCACAGTCTTGGCTCACTGCAGCCTCTGCAGGTTCAAGCGATTCTCATGTCTCAGCCCCCCAAGTAGCTGGGATTACAGGCACATGCCACTGCAGCCTGCTAAGTTTTGTATTTTTAGTAAAGATGGGGCTTTACTGTGTTGGCCAGGCTGGTCTTGAACTCCTGGATTCAAGTGATTCACCTGCCTTAGCCAAAAAAATATGCTGGGGTTACAGACGTGAGCCACCATGCCCAGCCTGCTGTGTAGTTATTAAATGGTAGAATGTAGTCATCACAATTTTCTCATTGTGTACTACAACGATAGCTACAAATGATAAAACAATTAGCTTAACATTAAATATGTAAGAGTTTTATGAAAATACTTTTAAAAATCTATTAAATGATATGAAATTATATGTTTAAAAAGCCAAGATATATACCAAATTCAGGGGTAAGGCAACTTGGCATTGTGAAGAAATGTATTTCCCCTCAATAAATCTACCAATGTAATGCCCTTCTAATAATAATTCAAGTGCAATTATTTTTAAAATCAAACTACTTCTTTTTTAAAAGAATTGTAGAATGGCTCAATTGAGCTAATTAACATATGCATTGCCTCACATAATTATCTGTTTTTGGGATGAGAATATTTAAAATCTACTCCCTTAGCAATTTTCGAAGTACAATGCTTTCTTACTAACGATAGTCACCATGTTGGACAAAGGTCTCTTGAACTTATTCTTCCTATCCAACTGAAATTTTGTATCCTTTGACTAACATCTCACCAACTCCTACACACTCCCCCAACCCCTGGTAACCAACATTCTACTCTCTACTTCTATGAGGTTGACATTTTTAGATTCCACATGCAAGTGAGATTATGTGGTATTTGTCTATCTGTGCCTAGCTTATTTCACTTAGTATAATGTTTCCCAGATTTACTCATTTGTCATGAATGACAGAACTTTTAAAAAAAATATCCCATTTTATATATATAGAAAGTATTTTTATATATACATATATAAAGTATTTATATACCTATATAAAGTATATATACACATATATAAAGTATATATACATATATATGTATATATGCCACATTTTCTTTATCCATTTATTAGTTGATGGACATTTAGATTGTTTCCATATTTTGCCTACTGTAATTCTGCAATAAACATGAGAGTGTAGATACATCTTTGATATACTGATTTTATCTCCTTTCAACATACATGGTGTAGTGAAATTATAACCACAATGAAATATCACCTCACACCTGTTAGACTGGCTACTATGAAAAAGACAAACAACAGCAAGTGCTGGTGAGGATGTGCAGAAAATAACTTTTGTGTATTGTTGATGAGAATGTAATTAGAACAGTCATTATGAAAAACGGTAAGTTTCCTCAATTAAAAATAAAACTACCATATTATCCAGCAATTTCACTACTGGTTAAGGTCAAACCATTGGCTGGGTGTGGTGGGGGCTCATGACTATAATCACCACAGGAGGCCAAGGCAGGCAGATTGCATGAACTCAGGAGTTCAAGACCAGCCTGGACAACATGGTAAAACCTCTTCTCTACAAAAAGTACAATAAATTAGCCAGGTGTAGTGACTCTCTCCTGTAGTCCCAGCTACCCAGGAAGCTGAGGTGGGAGGATCACTTGAGCCCAGGAGTTTGAGGCTGCAATGAGCTGAGATCATGCCACTGTGCTCCAACCTGACTGTCAGAGTGAGACCTTCTGTCAAAACAACGACAACAATTTCTAAGTTTATGAAATGACAAGCGTCCAGAATAAGAAGAGACAATTTTGAAAATGAGAAAAGAGGAGGAATTAGCCTGCCAGATGTTAAGACAGGCCAGAAAGGGACAGTAAGGAAGATTGTGTGTCTGGTGCAAGAAATGACCTGTAGAGAGAATAAATAGAAATAGATTTCTAGGACTGGTTTACATCTTTGGGAGTCCAGTACATGATAGTGGGGGGCACCACACATCGGTGAGGAGAGATGAATGGATTTGTAACTGGCCTTGAGGTAACATGCTCAGTCTATAGAGAAAGTGTGGTTGTACTGCTGCTTCATACCAAGCAAGGGCAACCTCTGGAAGGCACGAAGATCTCACTGTGAAAGACAAAGCTGTAAAGATAATTGAAGAGAATGGAGGATGTCTTCATAATTTGGGGGTGAGGAAGGAATTCTTAAGCAGTACCTCAGAAGTACAACCCACAGTGGAAAGAAATAGATTTGATGTCTCAAAATGTTGTTTTTCTGTTCAGCAGAGGATACCGTGCAGTGAAGAGATGAGTGATGGACTAAGAGAAGACCTGAAACTGACAAGAGATTGTTATGCAGAATACACAGGATAATATATCTTCAAATTAAGAATGAAAAAAAAACCAAAAATGTGTAAATAAAATGAACAGGCAATTCAGAAAAGGATGAGTCTGGGTGCTTAAAATAATATGAAGAGATATTCAATGCATGGGCAATCAGAGAAATGCCAAATTACATTGTTTTTCATTTCATACCCCTGGGATTCTCTAGGTTCAAAAAGCCTAATAAATCCAAGTGTTGGCTAAGGATGGATGGAAGCAGAAATCCAAATGCACAGAGGTGGGGTAGGAATAAACCTGGGTATCTGCTTTGACAACGGTCTGGTAGTATCTAGTGAAAATTACTGACTGACGTACCCTAGGGCATGGATTAATACAAAGACACAGTGACATAGAAGACGGTGTTCAATGCTGCATTGAGCAGAGTTTGTGTAGCTCAGAGACACAGGCCCAAGGGGTGTGTGGCTGAGAAGAATGGTGTCTGAACCAGGTAGAGGCTCACTATGGGACAATGCATCATCAGCGAACAAGACCAGCCCCTGTCCTGTGGTAGAAACACAAGGCACTGCTGAGAAGCCAGTGAGGGCCTAGCCCAACACCCTTAGTCATTTAAAAATGTCTAAGTAGGCCGGGGGCAGTGGCTCAGTCCTGTAATCCCAGCACTTTGGGAGGCTGAGGTGGGCGGATCATCTGAGGTTGGCAGTGTGAGAGCAGCCTGACTAACGTGCAGAAACCCTATCTCTATTAAAAACACAAAATTAGATCACGAGGTCAGGAGATCGAGACCATCCTGGCTAACACGGTGAAACCCCGTCTCTACTAAAAAATAAAAAAAAAAAAAATTAGCCGGGCAAGGTGGCGGGCGCCTGTAGTCCCAGCTACGCGGGAGGCTGAGGCAGGAGAATGGCGTGAACCCCGGGGGACGGAGCCTGCAGTGAGCCGAGATCGTGCCACTGCACTCCAGCCTGGGTGAAAGAGCGAGACTCCTTCTCAAAAAAAAAAAAAAAAAAAAAAAAAAAACACAAAATTAGCCAGGTGTGGTGGTAGGCACCTGTAATCCCAGCTACTTGGGAGGCTGAGGCAGGAGAATCACTGGAAACCAGGAGGTGGAGGTTGCCGTGAGCCGAGATCACACCATTACACTCCAGCCTGGGCAGCAAGAGTGAAACTCTATCTCAAAAAAAAGAAAAGTAAGTAGGCAAACCATTCTGTACATTCTTCATGCACATAAACATATTTAAAGACAGACACCATGCACAGAAAGTGGCTCTCTGGAGGTGGGGAAAGGACTTAAGAGCAGACATAGATGATGAACTGAGAACATATAAAAATAGAGTAAAACAAGACAAGGTGTTTGAACAGTTCTGTTTTAAAAATATGGAAACCTTCCTGAATTTGCGTATCATGTTTGCACTGGTCACATAGCTCTGTGATGGTTGCTGTGTGCACGGAGTAAAATAATTCCCATAAATCACTTGGAACAGTGAGAAGCACAGCTGAACGCTGGGTATGGATCTGTGATGAGAGAGGCATGGCGCCTGCTTCCCTGTGGCTGACAGGCCAGCTGTGCTACATGCAAGAGGGACTGGGTTTGAATTCAGGGCTGATGGGCTCCCAAATTCATTGTTTTTCCATGAAACCAGATGTTAGATTATACTGTAAAGAAAGCAAAACGGAACAAAACAAAAACCTGAGTGATCAAGAGAAGTTCAAGTCGTTGGAGGGAACACAGAAGCAGAGGTCACTCATCTCTGTGCTGGGTAGGATATTATGGTGGGCTTTGGGTGGGCTACAAAGCCCACTCTTAAGAGCAGAAAGGACTGCTCTTAAGTCCTTTCCCCACCTCCAGAGAGCCACTTTCTGTGCATGGCGTCTGTCTGTGCATGGCAACTTACTTTTTTGTCTTTTTTTGAGGATTTTGAAAGGCCTTTCCTATGGAGAGAAGGGTGTGGGCAAGGCTGTGCTAGCATGGGGAGAGAGAGTGAGCTGGTAAACAGAAGCACAGAACTTCAGTGGCAGTGAGGCTGCAAAGACAGTCTGGGGAGACCTGTGGAGGCCTTGGACGCCAGGCGAAGGTGCCCTAACTCTGCTCCTCAGGCAGAGGGCGGGGCGGGAGGCATCTTGTGGCTGAGCAGTGCAATAGTGTGATTTGCCTGCTTTTTTAGGAAAATGGCCTTGGTGAGGCCATAAAGGCTGGCCCAGAAGTGAGAGGGCAGGGTAGCAAGGGCACAGATGGAAGGGGCGGGAAAATAAAGAGGATGGTGTGGATAACTTAGGTGGGAAGACAAGTCTAGATGGGGCAGGGGCGGCTGGAATGAAGCGTTTGGGGCTGTCTGCAAGAGACATTCTGCAGCCAGCCTGTGCGTATTCAGTGATTAAACATGGGGGTTGAGGGAAAGGAAAGAGAGCTGTCTTTTGTTTAAATCTCTTTCCTTTCGTCATTGGGAGTTCCTTGTTTGTAACCAAATACTGAATGGTGGGGGTGAGAATTTAATGTGTGCTCTACTTGAAAAAAAGGTGGTGTGAATATATCCTATCTTGTCAGAGCTGAGAAGGACTTTATGGATATGAGAGGCCCTTCTGAAATAATGTAAAATCAGTCCTTTCAAATGAAACCCTGCATGGAAATTGCACACCACCAGAGTTAGCAGGGGGAGCTGCCCTGGGAAGCAGGGTGAGGATGAGGGTGGGTCCCTGTGAGCCTGGGCACCTTAGACACAGGGTTCTGCCCATGGAGGGGGCCCAGCAAGTGGGAAAGTCATGAGGTCACATGGAGAGATTGTCACAGCATTCAGCCTGGGCTGGGCCAGCTCATCTGACCCCATGCTCTTTCCCCCATATCAGATGGTGATTTTTTCTCACCTCTGAATGGCACCTGCATTCACAGGGAGTGGTAAACAGCCCATGTTTGGTAAAGACTTCATCGAAAGAATTCACTCAAGCAGAATTGCTACTCAGTTTACATGGAGGAAATAAACTTCCATCCCAATAGTAAAAATTGGTTATTATCATTTTATTTGCAACCAGTGCTACTTCTCTATACAATGCCCTAGTATTTGCCACTCTTGCAAAAAGTGCCTTGATTCTATACTCCAGTCACGACCATGGAGCAGCTAGGATTGGTAGGATGGTTGCATTCCCACATGGTAAATACAAGCACTTAGTTGCATAAGAAACTATGGGTTTGCTTTTGATAGGCTTGTGTTCTTGGTTGGGGTGGGGGCAGGAGAAAAAGAGCCCTGCAGATTTGCAAAGCTGCACATCCTGCAGCGGGGGACTCCCCAGAGCCTCACCCAGCTCCTGTCAAGGACAAGAGGGCACAGGCAGGAAGTGTGCGTCTCTGGGACAGTGACTCTGTGCAGACTGAGGGACAAGGCACTCCTGGCAGCCTCTGACCTCATCTCCCCAACACTCAGATCTTTTGTTTGAAAAAGAGAACAAATGATTTTAACTCAAACCATGTTGTCACTTTGTGTTCGAAAAGGTGAAATGAAATGTTCGTTGACAGGTGAGCTGAGAATGAAAGAAAAAATTTCATGCTCTGCCTTGAAGCCTGCCTTGCCTGGGTGATAGAGCAGCAATGAGAAAATTTTGCCAAAGGAAATACTCACGGCCGGAGTTGCTGAAAAACATCTGCCCATTAGGGCAGAAAGCCTAGTAAGGGCGAATTCCAGCTGCTCCCTGAAAGATTGTACACCCACAGCCTGTGCCTCTCACCACCTACTTCATCATGGCACCAGGGTCTAATGGTGCCTTGCATGCTGCAGGAATCAGTAAACCTTTACTGAGCTGGGCGGGAGCTGGGCAGGATGCTGGGATCAGACAGTGAGGCTGCTCCTTCTGGAGAAGTTGGCAGGTGTGCAAAGACCCGGGGAGACTGATGGTTCTAGAAAGGAACAGGAGACTGGTCTGAGATCTGTCCATCCAGGCCCCAGGCTGGGGAAGTCAGAGGCCTGTGAGATTCATCCTAACTCTGGGCAGACACAGGTTGTTGGCTTGCTGTTCTTTTATATCCATTCTGGGGTGGGGGTCCCTGGAGCCTCTTTGAGCTTGGTGGGCAGAGGTGCCTGCTGTGCCCTGGGATTAGAGCTGGTTCCACGTGGAGGTGGAGGTGGAGGACTGGGTCTTCAGAGAGGCCAGGTGTTCTGAGGAGCTGACACTCTTTGGGGCCAGTTCTCAGTCATGCTCACAGGGAGGGAATTATTCTCACTGTGTGCTGAGTCCAAACCACGCAGCTCCCACTCTGGAGAAGATGAGCTTCTAGCCAAAAAGCTGCCTGGAGTGCATGTTGGGGCAGGGGATGGGGTCCTAATGAGAGAGGCAGGAGGCAGAGAAATTCCAGGAGGACAGGAGCAGGTCCCTGGCAAAACCCCACCTTCAAGCTGAAAAGCCTGAAACCTGCTGCCCAAAGTAAGAACTTACATCCGTGTTCACCCACTATCTCCTGATTGGTTCTTCCCAAATAATGTCTTTTTACCAATTGAATGTTGCCTTTTCCAAAACTACCTGTGGCCTGCCCCACACCCTCATCCTGTGCCTATAAAGACCCCAGACTCAGTTGGTAGAGGTGAGAGAAGCGGCTTGACTGGAGAGAGGCAACTTGTCTTCAGAGGGATGGCTGGACTTTTGGAGGAGAGATGGCTTAACTTCAGAGAAGAGCTAGCCAGAGGTGACTAGACTTCACGAAAGACTACCTGTGCGTCTCATCCCTTCTCCAGCTCCCCTCTCTGCTGAGAGCCATTTCCATTGCTTAATAAAACTCTCCGCCTTCACCATCCTTCAAGTGTCTGCGTGACCTCGTTCTTCTTGGATGTGAGAAGAGCTCAGGACCCACTGAGTGCGGGTACCCAAAAAAGGCTGAAACACTGGACTTTTGCCCTCCGTGGCAGAGGGCAGCTGACCCACATGACCAGCCAAGGGGCCTATTGAGCTGATAACACACCACTGTCCACAGCAGCTGAGCTAAGAGAGCATTGTAACCCATCCTCTGGGGCTTTGGGGTCACAGGCACCCCCATCTGGGTGCCACTGTGGGGCCTGCCTGGAGCATGATCCTGCCAACACCCAAAGCAGCCAGCTAGATCCCACACTTGCTTGCTCATGTGCCTCCTGCAAGGAGTTGAGCAAGGTGGGCCAAGCAAACAGGGCACCCCTGTCGCAAGTCCGGGGAAGGGGTTGAGAAAAATCCTGCATGACTAACACCTGGGGCTCTGGGATTTCGGGTGGGAAGGAGAAAGTCAACTTTTGTGCTGCTCTGTGACAGCTGAGCAACCTGGAGCAAGTGACACACATCTTGAAAGAGTTTCTTTATCTATTAATTAAAGGTTTTCGTCAAGAGCAGATGGAAAAACATTGCATGTGAAAGATGCACTTTGTAAAATGTTAAGTAGGAAGGTGTGTTTTAGGACCCTTTGGCCTGGGCCCTCCTGCCAAGACCTCATCTCAGCATCACCGCCCCTCACAGCACATTTCAAATGCCGTCTGCTCCATGGGAGCCGGGACTGAGCCAGAGCTGCCTGACCTTGAGAAGCCACCCGCCTCCAGGCTGGTGCAGCTGCACCTAAATCATCCCAGGGAGGGCTGCTCTGAGCTGGCTTTCAAGTCTTCCTGCATAATGAGCTCCAGCATCCCTGCCAATCTTGCTGAGTGCACGTTAACCCTTGCGGGGAGAGCGATTCCCTCAGCCTTGCTGTCAGCACTGAGTGGGAGCCCCTGTCGGGTGCACCCAGCCGTGTGGCACCCAGCCGAGTATCATGGCTCCTATGATACTCTTTTATCCCGGGACTCCCGACAGCTGTGGAGCTGGCGCCCTCTTGTTCTGCTTGCTTTAACTTTTCCTGACACGTTCACTTCTCCACAAAGGGACGATTCTGTTTTTCTAAACTGAGGGCTAGTGAAATTACTTTGTTTTTGAGAATTTGAGGGCTGATTTTCTGATGCCTGAGGATGCCCTCGCACTGCGACTGGGTGTCCTTGTTGGGTTGTCTTGTGGCTGGACCAGGCGCTTGCGCCTTGGACAGTTTCAGGCAAACTGTAGATACGTCCCTCCACCCTCTCCTTGAAGGCAGCCGAATTGTTTCATTAATTCTGAAAACATGGGTGAGAGCCCTTTAATGTGCCACTTGTGCAAATATATTCAAATGATCATTCAAATGATTTAACAGGAGAAGGGTCAGACTTCCCAGCGTAAATCGTGTTTTTAATGTGCCTGTCTGAGTGATTTCATTAGGTTGCAATGTTAAAGAGAAGTGTATACCGATGCATAACTTATACAAATGCATGCAAATGATGTGCCTGCTGCTCTCTGGAATGGCCTCAGAATGGAATTCCTTGGAGATCCCCCTGAATTCCATCACTGTATGTGGATTGGCCGTTATTATCACAAAGAGGAGCTGCACACAGCAGGGACGTGATTATTACGGAGGTGGGGTGGAGTTGGGGGAGGGGAGAACAGCAGCAACACCCAGGAAGCTCTTCCGGCCAGGGGAGCAGGCTTTCATTCAGGGCTGGAGGGCACAGCTGAGGCCGGAGGCGCAGCCTCTCACTCGGGGCTGGAGGGCACAGCTGATGCTCCCATCGCTGCCCCCACTGAGCTGGGCTTGCAGCAATTTGCCTGGTGCTTGGAATACAAATCAACTCTCAACTTTTGAACTCCTTTTGGTAGGAAAAGGAAAAAAAAAAATCACAGAAAGAAGCCAATTCCATACCCAGTCAAGGGACGGCTTTAATTCCCTTTCAGGGAGAGCGGCTGGGAGAAGGGCCAGGCAAGGACACTGGGGCTTCTGCTCAGACCCAGGATGCGTCTGTCCGGGCGGGTCAGCCCGTGGAGAGGTCACACCGTTCCTGTCTGACTTTCAACAGGGGAGGCCAGCGGCCTCTGGCAGGCTCCCCCTCTAGGGAAAGCTACATTTTATTGGAATTTTTAGGGTCTTTAATCGCCATGTTGCAAAGAGCTCAAGCCAGTATATTTATTCAGGTCTCAAGTTTGGAGGGAGAAGGGCTTCTCCCCCTCCCTCACCTCTACTGTCCAGTCCCCCTTCCAGGCACGAGGAACCTTTTCTGTCCCTCCTGTCTCCCCAGAAAAAAAGGCAGGATACCCTGGGGTGTGAGGTTTCGAAGGATCCTTAGACTTTTATAGCAGCCCTGTCAGCAGCTGAGGAAGCACGCAAGAGCAAAGGCCCTGGCTGCCCCAAGCCCTTCACTTGTTCACCGCAGCACAGCAAGGGGCACAGACAGCGTGGGGACACCCAGCCTGTACCCAGGACCCAGCCGCTTTGTGGGCCATGCCCACCAGCCCTTGCCACCCCGCTGGATTCTTGGTGGTTGGGGTGTGCACCCAGGTGTCCTTGGTACCGGGGCCTTTGCTAGGTGCAGGTGCTGCTCTCCTGCCCAGGCCGCACCTGCACCTTTGGCTGCTCTATGACCAAGCTTACATCTCCAGAATGTGCCTGTTGTCTACCTAGACCAAGAGTAACTGTCGATTACTCACGGGGTCCCCCCAGAACCCCCACATTTCTCCTATGGTTCAGGCCTGGTGCTTCACTCCTTCCTGCCTCTGCCAGGAGCTCCCCATCCCTTCTTCACCCGGCAGCCTTATTCCATGTTAAGACACAGAAATCTCCTGTAAATGCTGGGCTCCTACTGCACAGTAGGGTGATGGTGGTAACAGGAAAGTTTGCGTTTCACAAAATAGCTGTGAGCACACCAGGCTGAGTCAGCAGGGGTGCCCGGTGAGCAGCCTGGCAGCTGCCTGTTGTGCGTGGGCAGGGGCAGCCAAGGGGCTCAAGCCAGCCAGACCCTGGGTCCAGGGAGGTGACCTGGGCCACGCTGAGGCCAAGCCAGAGACACCTGCGAGCCGTGTGCAGCAAGCCAGCAGGGCGTCCCTGACCTGCCTTGGGAAAGTGTCCCTGGGCAGTGTTATCAACCCAGGTGACCCTGCGTGCTCCTGGCTCAGTGCCTGGGTGCCTGGCCTATGTGGCCAAGGTGGCAGGGCTGCCGGGGGCCCTGCGAGGGCCGAGACCCTTAGGCTGTAGAGGCTGTGGCACAGCACTGCGGGATGGGGGAGCTGGCTGCACCCAGGCGGCCTGGGGCTCAGTGGCTTTCTGGAAGCTTTCAAAGGGGTGAAGTATAGCCCATTCACAGTGGGGCCAGGGCATGGGGACATAGTAAGAGGGGGAGGCCCAGGTGCAGGGGCTGGAGAGCTCACGCTTAGGGTGCAGTGGGAGGGTAGGCGTTGCCTGGCACAGGGGGAGACGCCAGGGTCGGGCTGCGGGTGACACTGTGGCCAGGCCTTCCTCCCTGGGCCTCGCCCTGAGCTGGGCAGAAACTGACTGGGGCTGGCTCTGGCTCTGGGCGGAGGTGCTGGGGGGCTCGTTGCCCAGGTCATCTCCGCAGGGTCAGGGATCTGAGCTGCTTTTAGCAGCAGCTTCCCAGACACACGAAGCGGGTTTCCATTTCTCCTTCAGCATCATTTCTCGGAATATGGTTCTGTGGCCGTTCACCAACAACAGTTGGTGAAACATGGCTCTGTTTCTGGGGAGCTGGTGACATTTGGGTTTAAGTCCTGCAGATGACGTGGGGAGGGCTGCTGGAAGAAATTTGACAGGAGTGGAGAGACCCTGGACCTAGACCTTCCTGGACCTTGCATCCACTGTGGGACTGTGGCCTGACACAGGCATTTCTGAAGCTGTGGCCATGCCATTGCGGCACGCATCACTCCTGCACGCCCAGGTGCAGAGCTCAGTGAGAACCTCGCTGTGGGCAGTGCCAGGCACAGCAGGTCCTGGGTATTTGAGATGCTCAGGAGCCCCAGGGCCTGGAGGGAGACTTTAGGGCCCAGATGCCCCATGGTTGGGAAGGTTTGGGCTTAACCAGGGAATAACGTCATGCATTTTGCAGCTCCCTTCCAGCTGGCAGGGTCTGCAGAGCCAGACGTTCCGATATGAAGTTGGCTCCGTGCATAAATCACAGCAGGTACTCAAAGCAGTGGTTACCCCTCTCCTTATTCCTGCTTTCTCTTCCCTGAGTTCAAAAGTCTGCAAAGCCAGTTTGTTGAAAGAAAAAAAAGAAATAAAGAAAACAAAACAAAGGAAAAAGAAAACCCACTCTAGTCCTTGTGACAAGATAAATACTGCAGATTTGGCTCTGGCCTCCTGAAATGTGGCGTGGCATCACAACAGGGGAACAAGAATATGGGAGCAATTTAAACCAAACAAGACTTGAAAATCACAACAATCATGGACCTGAACACGACCCACAGGACGATGACTGTGGATGGATGTGGGTTTTCCCCTCTGATTGTTGGCAACCTCATCAATGCTTTGCCTGGAGATTCCAGAGCACAGGAGTGGGGTGGAACACCTGAGACCCACCGTTCAGACACCCTGGAAGGCCTCAGGCCTCAGACTGTGTGGCTTAGCGATCCCCAGGCCCCAGGCCCAGAGCTGGAGCAGCTCTTGGAGTCCAGCCTGCCCTGGGAGTCCAGTTATGCCTCTGGGAGGGGGCTTCTCAGTCCTCATACTCCAGTCTTGTAGGGTAAGATAATATATATGGGGAGCTGACAGAACGCGGGGACCCTGGAGCATGCCCAGCGCCGACCGATGTTGCTTGAATTGTGTCTTGATTGCAGCCATCGCCACGATTCCCCATTGGCTTTGGCGGAAACCTTAGCCTCACATCCTGTCCCCTGGAGTGTCACCACCTGGTGCCTCTTCTGCACCTGGAATGCCATGTGCTCTGCTGGGCCTTCACCAGGTCACAGGGTCAGCTCAAGCACAGCCTCTTTCATCAGAGTTTCCTATTTTCCTTCCTATTTTCCATCTCCTCTGTCTGTAACATGTGTTCATGTATCCTAGGTTATTTATTCAACAAATGATGATTGAACCTCTTTTGTGCCCCAGAGACTCCTTTAGGCACTAAGAATATAGGAGTGAACAACACACACACACTCACACACACTCACACACACACTCCCATTTACTTGCCCTCATGGAGACAACATTTTATTAGAGGAAGACATAAGATAAAAATCTATAAGTAAACTAAATATTAGATGGTGATAAGTATTAAGGGACCATTTTAAACAAGGAAAGGGGATAACAAGTGTGGCCAACAGTGGCTTTACTGGAAGCTGACATTTGAATGAAGACTTCACAAAGGTGGGTGAGTTAGCCGGGTTCATCACTGAGGGCAGGATGTGCAGCAGGTGCAAAGGTCCTGAGGCAGAACGTGCTGGTGCATGTGGGGAAGCAGTGTTACTGCAGGGAGGTGAGAGCCAGCAGTGACAGGTGAAGGCAGAATGTGTTGGGAGGCTGGGTCATATAGGGCTCTCGGGCATTTTAAAGACTTTGGCTTTTACCCCAGTGAGATGGACAGGGGGATGACTTGATTTGACTTTTGTTTTATTAGGTGTCTTATTCAGAGTCATTGATACTGTCTCAGTGGCTTAGTAAAAAAGTCTCTTTTTTGTCACATGTCACAGTCTGATAAGAGGCCCTCTGGATGGGCCTCCTCCCAGTCAGTGTGGGAATCCAGGCTGCCTGAGACCAGAATCAGAGGCCTCAGAATTACTGCAGCCAGAGAAGAGAGATGGGTTGGGGAGCACTCTCTGCCTTGGACTAGAACTGGCACATCGCTTCTGTGTGAGGTCTGTTGGCGAGAACGTCACATGCCCAGGCTCACTGTGAAGGAGGCTGGGAGTACCATTGTCGCGTGTCCAGATGAGGAGACAATGTGTCACACACAGCGTTGTCTGCCATATCAGGAACACGCTGGCTGCCGTCTGGGGAAGGGGAGGGGACAAGGCATAAGTGGGAAAACGAATTCTCCATGCAAAGCAGGTCTCCTCTGCCTCCCACCGCCCTACCATCAGGAGCTGAGAGAACCTCCTGGCCCCTAAGATTTCTCCTGAGACCTAACACCAGGGCCACAGCAAGGGCCCCTGCATCATGTCCCAACAGCGCCAACCACAGCCCACTGGGAAAGGGGCCAGGTGGGCGTCTCTGAGGATCCCATTTTGCAGACGAAGAAACTGGAGCTCCAGGGTGTCACTGGCTAATGACAGGCAGAACCAGGACCCAAACTGATGCCCGACTTACTCTTCCCATCACCATAGAGTGCTGCAGACACTAGTGGCATGGCAGGGCCGCCGTCAATGGCTCTTCAGTGTGCAGCAGAAGACACGGCCGAGGTATGTGTTTCTCAGAAAGGCAAAGGCATGCATTTCAGAGATATCTTGATTATACCTTCCTAGCTTTTCAGTATAACATGCGCTTTTTCATGAAATGATTATGATGGTGGATACAATTTTTTAATGCTCTTATTTAGGGATAAAATTCATTGGCAATACCACGTAGCTTCTCAGTTACAAACAACAACAACTCATGTAACAAATACTAAGTGCCCATGATGTGCCAGGTGCAATTCCAGACTCTGGTTTCATAGTGACCCCAGCACTGCTGCCTGCGGCTTGGGGCCTCCTCCCTGTCTGAGCTCTTGTAAATAGGGAATGCTGATAGTGGTCAAATTATGTTGGTTTGACTGGCTTTCTGAGTACAAAATTCTGTGGTCAGATAGAAATATCTGAATATTGTTTTGGATGATAGAAGCAGTCTTCCAAGGGGAGTCAGGTTCCAGCTACCTGACTGATCTTAGATTTGGGGAACTCCAGGAAAGCCCAGGTTGCGTTGTGTTCTTCTTGCACCAGCTCATTTCTGTGGCTGCAGGACTGGGGAGTCTGTTCCTGCCATGTGGGGACATTCATGTAGTGCCATTTATCCCATATCAATGGTCATTTTATTCAGTCCATGGGTCCCGCCAGTCACTGGGTGTAATAGAAGCACAATTCCTTCTGAATGGAGGGTTCCTCCCTTACTTTAGGGTTCTAAAATGGGGGAAAGAATTAGAGACCCCGCCCTTCACCAAGCAGGTCGCAGGGCAGAGAGAGCACGGGCTTGGAAGAGGGGCAGACCTCTGGATGACGTGGGGTGCCCTGTACGCCTGTGGAACTCACGTTCTTGAACTTCAGTTTAGTTGTGTGTTAAACAGAAACAATAATGTTAGATTTGTTATGCAAAATTAGCTGCTATAAAAGCCCTTGAATTTCATAAACCCATTTTTTGCTCACCAAGAGTCCACACAAGTGTCCCTGGCTGGTGAATGGTCTCCTGTCACACGGGGACCTGAGGACAGAGGCCTCCATCCAGTGGCTTTGCAGTACCCTGGGGCCTGGAGACCTCAAGAGAGACAGCGTGGAGAAGCCCCGCCTGCTTCTTAAAGCCCCCGCCTTGAATTTACACACATCATTTCTCATTTTCCACTGTGGCCCGCAGCCATTCTGGGAACAAAGTGGGTGGGAAATGCCATTCCTGATGGGCAGAAGCACCAGGACCAGCTCCACTGCATGGAAGAATGAACCCACAGCTTTGGTGAACAGGCAGCCATCTCTGCCACATATCATAGCTTGTTGGGTGGTTGTGAAGCTTGAATATTATAACACATGTGAAGCATTAACCTTGGAGTGCCCTGCAGTGCAGGATAAATGCTGTTATTTAGTTAAGTTACATTCTGTCTATGTCACTTATGAATGCATAGTTTAGAATTAAGTTTTATAATCTCCTCCAAATTCAGTTTCCCTCTGTGTAAAATGAGGAGGGTATGATCTATCTTAAAGGATCGCTTTCAGGATGAAATGACATAATATAAGGAAAGCACCTGCCATAAAATCGGTGCCCCCGAGTGGACCTGCTGTCACGGTGAAAGTAGCAGCAATGGGACTCGGTGATGCCTGAGCCAGAGGCTGGCAGGGCACCTGCTGTGGCCTGGGGCTGAGAGAGCACGTCTGTCAGCGATTCCGGCCTCTCTTTCCTAGCTGTGCCCTCTCTTTCCTAGCTGTGCCCTCTAACTAGTTGCATGTGGTTGTTTCCTGTGTCTGTCTTTCTTTTCAAATCTCTGATGTGGAAAAATGAACAGAAACTTGTATTTTGGGGAGGAGTTGCATTTGCCTTTCTGAGAGTGTGGCAGAGCACAAGAATTGTAATATTTCATCGCCAGGAGTTCTCTGGAATGCAGGTTCTACTTCGAAACTGGGTGGGAAGCAGAGTGTAAATGGCTAATGCTGTTGAGACATGCAGTTGGAAGATAGAGTTAATTCTGAATGCAAAGCAGAGAACAACTGAAACACAGACTTTGCCTCCTTAAACAGGAGCGGGTCCCTAATGGGGATACATTTCTCCTTCTACCATTTTCTCATGCCACGGAACTCCCACTAATCCATACGGAGGAGGCGATGAGAATGTGAATGAGGATCCTATGGGAAGTCTGCACATCCATCAATCTCTGTCCTCTTCAGAAAGGCCAGCTGATGTCCATGTGTGTCTGTTATTGACCCATATGCGTGCTCTGACCCACTGCAGCGTTTGAGTTGGGAAGTGGGAAAAGGTCTTACTGTTTGCAGTTTTGCTGACCAGGAGTCTATAAAGCATGTTAACAGATAACTGATGAACAAATACAAAGGCTTTGGGAGACCCATGGAGCAGCCGAGAATGCTCAAACCAGAGCCTGGGGTAAGGTTCTGGGCTGGCTCGCAGAGCCCTTCCCAGGCGGCTCTTGGTGACACCATGTCCTGGGCCTGGGACCTCACCCTTCTGTAGACTGACGACGGTGCCCTAGGGTGAAATGGGCTCTTTTTGAACTCAGGTTTATTGAGGTATGATTTACAGAGTAAAATTCACCTTTAGCGTAGACAGCTGTGAGTTCTGATCAACACACACAGTCATGCAGCCACTACCACGATCACGACGTAGAGCCTTTGCATCGCCCGAAGTCTCGCCTGAGCCCCTCCCTATCAGCACCCGCTCCACGCCAGCCCGCGGCACTGCTGATCTCCATTCCCTCCCTGAGGGCTGGCTTTTCCAGAAGGTCATGTGGGTGGGAGCCCAGTGTGCGTTCGTGTGTCTGACCTCACTGAGCAGCCGTCTGTTGTGTGTTTGGGAAGTATGTTCCTTTTACTGTTGAGTGCTGCTCCGCTGTACGGACACGACAGCGTTTTCCCATTCACCAGCTCATGTGCGTTTGCATTGTTCCCAGCGTTTGGATAGACAGAAACTTACCAGTCACCTTGAACAGGTGCCCTCTGATGCTTGCGTTCCTTTTGTCCTATCCTGGCCAACTGGCACCTACCTCCCAGGGTTGCTGTGACAATCGTATGAGTTAATATATATTATAAAGCACATGGACTTGTTTCAGACACATGGGGGTGCAGCATCTGGGTTAGCTACTAGTGAGAGGCAGTGGGGAAGGGCTCAGACACTTCCACCAGCCTTGTCTGCCCCTGTCACTTACTGTGTGACCTTGGACAAGTTACTTAACCTCTCTGTGTTTCTGCTTCCTCATCTGCAAATTAATGATAATAATGGTGCTGACTTGCAGGCTTCATGGTGGAACTTAAATAGGGCTGATGAGTGGACACACTGAGAGCTGCATCGAGCTATCTATAGACGTTTTGTGATTGTCTAAACATTCTAGGACTGAACTTACTGCTCTATAAAGTGGGGATTCTCAGTCAAAATTTTAAAAGGCGATGTTTGCTTGGAACTTTGCATTCCGCACAGCTCCACTCTTGGCTTAAGCCTTCTCTCAGGGAGAGCTGCTGGCATGTGGCATGTGGCATCCTTTTCCCTGGATTGGGACTGATGTGGCTGATGCCAGGAGTGGGGAACAGGAGGCTGACAGAGCCAAGCCCACGGTCTGATGAGGAGGACTGGGGTTGACTCTGGGGAGCTCCCGCGGGGCCACTGCTGCCCCAGTGGTTGCCTGGCAACAGCCTGTCCATCGCTCCTTCGAGCCCAGCCCTGAGGCTGCATGACTGCTGTCCCTGTGGTGCCTGTGATGAGAGTGTCCTGCATCCCCTTTCCCCATTGACCAGATGGGAACCAGGGTTTCAGGGCCACCAGCCCCGTGGATGAGGACTGCTCAGTGCACACGGTGAGGCGCTCGGTGCACACGGCGAGGCGCTCGGTACACACGGCCAGGCGCTCAGTGCACACGGCGAGGTGCTCGGTGCACACGGCGAGGCACAGGAGGCAGGGGCAGCCAGTGGGGAACACTCACCAGGCTCTAAATGGCTTCATGCTCAGCGGCAAAGCATTTTCATTCTGGGTGGAACAAAATAAACACAAACTTCTTCCAGGCCCAACAATAGATTCTCTCCAAAACCAACAAAGAAACAGAAACTCAGTTTGCTTAACTTCGGATGAGCTGAGGAACACTCACACTTCTTTGTTTCCGGCATAAAATTATTTCCCCCACCTCCAACTTGTGCCCCAGCACAGAAACCCTCTTCGCTTTATTATTCTGCCCAACTAGAGCAGGCAGAGCTCCTTTCTGTGAGTTCCAGGACACCTAATGTACATTTGGCAGGGTCTGTATGAAACCTTGGACACGTCTCGGGGTGAAATGAATGTCTGGCTGGAGTGTTTTATTCTCAGGAAGAGTGATGGCTACTTGGGTGTCCAGAGCCGCTTCCAGGTGAACAGCTGCGGATCCTTGCAGGTGGGCAGGGCACGTGCGGAGGGGGCGCCATCTGTGCCCCAGAGGCAGCTGCACCGGCTGACTGCAGGTCCTGCTTTGGGGCGTCCTCCTGTGGCATCCCAGACTTCCTAGCAGTTAAATGTGCTCTATTCACGTTAGCCAAAAAGGCGGCCTTGCAGGTTAAAGGCTGTGGTCAACCTAAGCTGAGGCCATGAGGCTGAGCGACCTGACCACTTGCTCCAAGGGCAGGGGCCAGCACAGGCTCCGAGGAACTGCAGCAGAAGACCATGAAGCCAGACGAGGGTCGGGCGTCCCTGCAGTCTCCACCTCGGCTCTGCCTCTCAGCCTCACCCGGCTTGAGCGCAGGAGGCCAGGTGCCTGAGGATGCGGCCATGGCTGCAGCTGCCTTGGGTTTCTAGAAAAGTTCTGAAGGTGGTGCCTGGCATGACATAAACCATGTTACCTGTGAAGCATCTATTAGAGCTGGTAAGATCACTCCAGTCAGCAACTCCTTAAAAGTGGTGCTCTTCTCTTTCCTCTCTCTCCCCAGCCCAGGAAGCACCTGCTGTCAGCCCTGCCGAGCCTGGAGTCTGCCGGGATGGTTGAGGAGCTGGGGCTGGCAGGGTTGCAGACATTGGGCATTTCATCGAGGCAGTTTTTTGTAGCATGGATGCTGGTTTTGGCACATTGTGCTCTATTGGGTGCTAAAGCCCTTTAGCGTTTTCTCTTCCACCAAACTTTCAGGTGAATTAATGCAGTGCTTGATGGACTAGCTGGTCATTGACAGATTGGTTGTGGAGGAACTAATGAATCCGTTGGTGCAGCAAACACTAACACTTTCCAGCCTTGTTAGGCGCTCCACTAGATACTGAAATGCAGTGAGTGCAATAAAGCCACGGCCCGTTCTCCAGGCAATGTCAGTGGCATGCAAGCCTTGGGGACATAAGTGCTCCCTCCCGAGAGGACATGTGGGATGGCAGTGCGTTGGGGCCACCACCCGGCACACTCTCAACAAGGCTTCCGGGAAAGCCGACTCTTTGATCATGTTGTTTTTCACAGCTTTGTGGGGACGTGCTCAAAAGCACGGCAAAGCACCCAGGGACACGTGTGGCTTAAGGCCAGCTGACCGTGGCACATGCTGCACGTTGCTCCCCACTGCACCGATTCCTCCCATTCTTTTCCTAATAAAGCCCTGATTTTGTTCTCCGTGCACACATGAATTTCAGGCACAATTTCCCAGCCCGGGAAGAGAATCAGAATGTCATCTTTTCCTCTTGGAGCTTCTGCTTTACTCTTCTGGACTGGAATTAAAACAGGAAGCTGGAGGTGAGGCAGCCATCTCACAGCCATGAGGTGACCGTGGAGATGGAATCCATCAGGAGAGGAGAAGGGGAAAAGCCTGGGACATCGAGGCATCAGGGGGACCCCACACCACCCCAGACAGAGGACCCCACACCACCCCAGACAGGGGCCCCCACACCACCCCAGACAGACAGGAGATCCCACACCACCCCAGACAGACAGGAGACCCCACACCACCCAAGACAGACAGGGGACTCCACACCACCCCAGACAGACAAGAGACCCCACACCACCCCAGACAGACAAGAGACCCCACACCACCCCAGAGGACCCCCCACCACCCCAGACAGACAGGAGACCCCACACCACCCCAGACAGACAGGGGACTCCACACCACCCCAGACAGACAGGAGACCCCACACCACCCCAGACAGACAGGAGACCCCACACCACCCCAGACAGACAGGGGACTCCACACCACCCCAGACAGACAAGAGACCCCACACCACCCCAGACAGACAAGAGACCCCACACCACCCCAGACAGACAGGAGACCCCACACCACCCCAGACAGAGGACCCCCCACCACCCCAGACAGACAGGAGACCCCACACCACCCCAGACAGACAGGGGACTCCACACCACCCCAGACAGAGGACCCCACACCACCCCAGACAGACAGGGGCCCCCACACCACCCCAGATGGACAGGAGACCCCACACCACCCCAGACAGACAGGGGCCCCCACACCACCCCAGACTGGCCCCCACACCACCCCAGACAGATAGGGGACTCCACACCACCCCAGACGGACAGGGGCCCCCACACCACCCCAGACGGACAGGAGACCCCACACCACACCAGACAGATAGGAGACCCCCACCACCCCAGACATACAGGGGACCCCACACCACACCAGACAGAGGACCCCACACCACCCCAGACAGACAGAGGACCCCACAGCACCCCAGACAGACAGGGGCCCCCACACCACCCCAGACAGGAGACCCCACACCACCCCAGACAGACAGGGGACCCCACACCACACCAGACAGGCAGGAGACCCCACACCACCCCAGACAGAGGACCCCACAGCACCCCAGACAGACAGGGGCCCCCACACCACCCCAGACAGGGGACCCCACACCACCCCAGACAGACAGGGGCCCCCGGGTTTCCTAGAGCTGTGGGAAATAAACCCTCATCTGCTGTGCTACTCCAAGGCTTGCTCCCAGACAGCCAACACCATCCTTTTAGAACCCAAAATATCTGAGATAGGTCTCAGTCAATTTAGAAAGCTTATTTTGCCAAGGTTAAGGGTGCGCCTGTGGCACAGCCTCAGGGGGTCCTGACCACACGTGCCCAGGGTGGTCGGGTGCAGCTTTCACACATCAGTGAGCATGTGTACGATGCAGCTTTGACACATCGGTCAATATGTGTACGATGTCCACTGGTTCTGTTGGGTAAGGTGGGACAACTCGAAGTGTCCCACCAGGTCACAAGCAGAGAAGAGACACAAGGTCGCATTCTTCTGAGTCCTTGATCACCTTTCCACTGAATACACAATTTAGTCTGGCCCAGTGAATCTGCATTTTTACATAAACAACAGGGCAGAGGAAGTCATCAGATACACATTTGCCTCAGGGGAGCCTCAGGGGGATGACTTTGAGTTCTGTCTGTCCTCTGTCCATAAGGAGGTTCCTTGTGGGCTAATTGTGAGGGAGGTCTGTAGCTTCTTATCTTGCAGCGACCTTATTTAGGACTAGAATGGGAGGCAGGTTTAGCAGTTCCCAGCTTGTCTTTCCCTTGGCCAAGTGATTTGGGGTCCCGGAGTTTCTTTTCCTTTCACAGACACAGTGCTATTCTGAGCTAAGGAAGGTGGTGAGCATGCCTCTCCTGTGTGGCCGCCTCAGGAGGGCTGGGGCACGACTCCACCATGGCCGTGAGTAGGCTCGGAACCCGAGCTGGTAAATAATCGGTAATTGCAGGCCCTGGTGCTCATCCCATCTGTCCAGGCACCGGTGTTCAATTTCACGGACAGCATCATCTTCAGGAGTGCAGACTTGGAAGTAGGTCTCAATGGAGCTCAGCCATTTTCATCGGTGTGGCCCTGGGCAAGTGGCCAAACTGTTGCAAGCTCCTTTCCTCCGTCTGTACAATGATGTGAGTGATGGTGCCTCCCTTTGTGGGGTTGCTGGGCATTCAGTGAGATAATTAGGAAGTACTTAGTGTTCGTTGATTATTATAGATATGAGTGTTCTTAAGAAACATAAACATCCTCTGCTTCCTGTTCATGTGCTCCGCGACCCACCAACAAATTCCATCCTCTCCCAGTATTCACTCCTGGGGAGCTGAACTCAGGGCTGTGTTGCAGCCACGCCTCAGGTCATTCATGTGGTCATGGGCAAATCAGTCTCCCTGGATCTCAGTTTCCTTATCTATAAGATGAGATGTTTGTACTAGATTGATTTCCAGGTCCTTTTTGTTGGAAGGTCCCGTGATTTTTATCATTCTCTGTACACAATTCTATTATAAGGGAAAAGTCGTTTAAAGCAGGAAAGTTTCCCTTGCTACCTAAAGATGTCACTACATCAACTTTGCATCTTTTATTAGCGTACTTTTTCTTAAGTCTCCATTGGTTGAGCAAAAAGAGATGAAATTTGCATTGATTTTCTCAAGAAAACTACGTTCACTTGCCTGGTTTGAAGATGTTTTTACCAAGGGTGGGTCCTGAGGTTTCTGTTCCCCGCTGGCCTCTACAGACATGGCCATGCTTCCTGGCGTGACTTTCATCAGATTGTAACGGCTTCACCCTATCCTGGGAGGATGGCACCATTCTTCACTGCCTCTTGGGCTGTTGGCTCTTTGATTTTATTTTGCTGTCTGACTTTATAAATTATATTATGATATTTTTCAACACTGTGGATCAGTCTACCAGCCCATGGGCACCTGCATCAGAGGGTTTTACAGAAAGGGCAGGATTGGTGGCGTGCTATTGTTCCTTTCTGAGCGGGTGCAATCTTTGCCTCTCAAGCTACCCAGACAGGTTTAAGAGGTGGTGACTTGGCGGGTGACCAGCACCTATGTTGTCCCTTTCAAAAATGACTACCCTCTGACTGTCCTTGGCTGTGATGGTCTTATCTTTTTTGGACATTTAACCTCCTCCTCTGGGTTGGGTAATACAGTTGGAGCTGCAGAGATACAGCTCTGAGAGGCAGTGTCTGCTGTCCCTGTGAGCCGTGTTGTCCCCTGAGGGTGCAAACCACTAAGTCTCAGCTTGGTCTTTTATTAAAGGACAGAGCGTTCGATGTCTACCTGTGTCCATCGTGGGGCTCCAGGCAGTCTGTGTGGCCCCAGTGCTCACTGATGAGTTGTGTGTGTTTGTATAATGTGGATTCTGGGGGGATTCAAGAGTCGGAATTTCTGTCAGGTTGTCTGGTATGTAGCCCTCCCTGCACAGTGGGGCGCCCCCCGTGATAGCACATACAATAATCTACTGGGATATGGTGCCTGGATCTGATGGGCCCTGGGTGCAGGCCTCTGGACTCACAGCGCCTGGATCCAATGGCCCTGGGTGCAGGCCTCTGGACTCAGAGGTCAGCTTCCTGAAGTCTGGGACGAAGTGCTGTCCTGCTGGCTTGGAGACAAGTGGGACAGCTGATTTCTTCGTGCCATCTTTCTTTCTACTTTGGAGCACAGAGCATCTGGAATTCCTGAGGTTGGTCCTACACAGGGTTTTTACATCTATTTTTAACTGAAATAGCTCTTACAGTGTGAAAGCCTTTGACTGAAGCTGACAGAAATTTCACAGTAGGAAGAAGGTGGGGTGCTGTGTGTTCCCCTCATAGAAGTGTCCTGAGGTCTTGGGGCCCTCAGCGAGCTCCCTCGAGGCGGCTCCTGTCCTTCTGTGGCGGCTCCTGCTGTCCCTCATCATGCAGTGGGCACTCCCAGGCTCACATCCCAGTGGGGCCCCAGTCTGGCTCTCCCCTGGTGAGCCGTGCTCCCTCTGCCACTCTGGGTCACTGCTTCGCACCCTTCTGTGACAGCCCTGCCCCGCTGAAGCCCAGCCGTCAGTGGCCTTGGCCTTGCCCTCTTCTGCTGGTCACTAGGGAGTTTGAGCTCACCACTGACTTCCTCCGGGACCAGGGCATCTGCTCATGGCCCCAGCCCCCGCCTGCTGCCAGCATCATCGGCGCCTCAGCATCTACAAGCTGGGAAGTGTGAGCTGGGAAGCCTGGGTGTGGGGAGCAGATAAGGGAACAGCCCAGGAGGCAAAGGGCTGCAGGGAGACAGGGACGGCTGGAGGCCCCGCCACGCATACAGTCAGAAGCAGCAGAAGGCCTGTAGCCGCACTGTCCTCATCTCCTGTGAAATTCTGCGAGGCGTGGTGCACCTGTCTGCATAAGCACAGTGGTTTCCTGTTGTCCTTTTGTCACTTGCAGCACACTAGCAGGAAAGGTGTGGTTGGAGAAAGATTTTTAAAATGCCCGTATTGACCTCTCCTGGGGTTTCTGATCCACCGATGCCCCTAAATGACCCAAGAGTGAGAGGTTGCTGAGAAACCACAAGCAGAGCCAGAATGGACTCCCAGGAAGCATGTGCAGGGAGAAAATCAAGACGTGAAGTGGGAGAAAGGCTGGTGTCCCTTTCTTCTCTTTTATGTCTGAGCCTTATTCAGAACAGGCATTCGGAGTAAGATGAATGCCGCCCTTCTCCTCCCCTGGTGAGCCCATTCACACACTGTCTCAGACCCTGTCCTGAGCCCCGTCCTGAGCACTGTTTGGGGCCAGAGTCTGTGGCCAGGCTGCACCTTCCCCTGCGAGGGGCCCAAGTATCCCAAAGGCCCACTCTGCTGAGCAGGGGACGCGACCGTGGACATCTGGGGAGAGGCTGCCTGGGCCCCTGCAGCCCCCGCCTGCTTGAGGCTGCCCAGCTCACACTCCCTGGCCCTACCGCTTTCCCAGGACACTGGGGAGAGCCCCTTCTGGGCAGGCCATGGGCCCTGATGAAACCACCCTTCCAGGGTCTCTCTCCTCCTCCACCTTGTTCCTCTCAATCACTATCACGTGTTCCCTGTCAACGTTCACTCTGTCATGTGTACAGTCCGCCACACGTTATATGTCACACACTCATGCATCGACGATCTCACCTTCACTCCACCTCACGTTCACCTTCACACATTCACTCTAGTTCATGTTTACTGTCACGGCTCACTCTATCACGTGCTCACTCTATCACATGCTCACTCTATCACACATTCGCTCTCAGGTTCACTCCATCTCACAATCACTGTCACGCATTGACTCTGTCACACCTTCACTCTATCTCATGCTCACACTCACACTCACACATTGACTATCACACATTCACTCCATCTCATGTTCACTCTCATGTGTTCACTATCCCATGTTCACTCTATAATGTGTACAGTGTATCACACATTCATGTTATGTATTCATCATCTCATGTTCACTTTCATGCGTTCACTATCCTGTGTTCACTCTATAATGTGTGCACTCTATCACACATTCATGTTATCATGTGTTCATCATTACACGTTCACTCTACCACATGATCACATGTTCACAATCATACCTTTTCTATCATGCATTAACTCTATCACATGTACACTCCGTCACATGTTTGCTCTATCACATGTTTACCATGAGTTCACTATCACATGTTCACTATCATGCATGGACTATCATATATTCACTGTACCACATGTTCGCTACTATGCACCCTCTCTCATGCATTTGCTCTATCCCGTGTTCACTCAATTACACATACATTCCATCACACAATTGCACAGATGTGCTATCATGTGTTCACTATCACATGTTCACTCATGCAGTCACTCTCACGTGTTCACTGCATCACACTTCCACTCTCATGCATTCACTCTATCATGTGTTCCCTCTATCCCATGTCAACTCTATCACATGTTCACTCTGTCATGCATCCACTATCATGCATTTGCTGTACCATGTGTTCACTATCACGTGTTCAGTGTATCATGCTTTCACTCTATTACATGTTCACTCTATCACATGTTCACTTTATCACACGTTAACTCATGCATTCACTCTCATGTTCGCTCTATCACGTGTTCAATGTATCATGCGTTCACTCTATCACATATTCACTCTATCACACGTTAACTCTCATGCATTCACTCTCATGTGTTCTCTATCACATTTTCAATGTATCACGCCTTCACTGTGTTACACACTCTATCACGTTTGCTCTATCACGTGTCCACTACCACACTTTTCCTCATGTGCTGAGTGTGTCATGTGTTTGCTGTCACACATCCACTCTATCATGCATGTGTTCACTACCGTGCACTATCACACTTTCTCTACCATGCGTTCCCTCTGTCATTTGTTCGGTGTATCACTTGTTCACTCCATCACTTGTTTGCCCTCTTGCATGTCTATGCCGTCACTGAGCCAGCCTGCCTGTGTGCTCTGGAGCAGGCTGCCTAACTATCCTGTGCCTCAGCATCCTGATCTCTAAGACTGGAGAGGTGATTCCTATGGGAAGGGCTCAGATCCCCATCAAGGCTAGGTGTTATTAGTGTAATGCCCAGAGCTAGAGAAGGGGGAGCCCCACGTTTGGAGATTGGGTCCAGAGGATTCGCCAGCAGAGCAGATGTAGGATGCAAAGGACAGAGGAATCAGGAATGAATTCTTAATTCTTGTGGCCTGAGTGATGATGGGGATATGATCTTTGTATCAATGGGGATATCAGATAGGAAGTGTTTTGAGCTGGGGGAAGACAGAAAGGGAGATGGATTTGGGGGAAATCAAGATTTAAATTTTAAAATGGAATTTTGAGATGTGTGTGAAATTCTGATTGTAGAGGTTGGAAGGTGTCGTGTGAAGAGTCTGGGGCTTATGACAGGAGTGATGACTGGAAATATAAAATGGGGATTTGTCAGCGGTAGTGAAATTTAAAACCATGGGATTGAATAGCATCACAAAGAGAGCACGTGGGGATGAGAGGAGGGCTGAGGGCTGAGAAGCTCTGGGATGGGGATGTCCAGGGAGGAGGCTCTTTGGAGATCTTTGGTCCTCTCACCCGCTTCACACGGGGGGAGCTCATAACCTTCCACTGGATGAAGCTGTCTCTTGGCAGCGAGGGACTCTCTGAGGGATGGTCAGAGGCTAAGAAGCACTCCCCCTTTTTTTGGCCTGCTTACCATTGCAGCGTTGAGATGTTGCCTGAAAGAATTAAGGGCTAAATCTTGCCTCCTTGGAGGGAATGACTTAACCTGTAAACTTATGAACAAATCAGAGAAAGGTGAAGAAGAGAAAGGCTGCAGGGCACTCAGGCCTGAGAAGGCAATGCTCATGTTCCCTCTTTAGTTTGTAAACTTAATTCTATTTGATGATTACCCAAACAGTATACCCTCACTGGAAAACATTTGAATATTGAAGAAAATTATAAAAAAGCAAAAAATCATCCTTTAACCATCCACGCAGAGATAAATACTATTATCTTCTCCTATACATTATTCAAGTCTTTCTTCTGTGGAAATTTTCTTTCCCTCAAATGGTAGATATAATTTTGTATACTATCTTATGCATCACACATTATCATGAGTGTTTTTCCAGGTAATTGAAAACTTTTTAAAGAAGTGACTTTTTAAAGGTAATATAATATTGCATCAAATTAAATTACATCACATAGTATCTTGTTTAGAAAATTTCCTGCTGTTAGACCTCGATGTTTTCCCAGAGAAAGGATCAGCATTTGTAATTTGATGGCAAAAACAACTAGTTATGACAAAACAAGTCAAATAAGAGCTTTCTCCATCCTGCCACCAGTGACCCATCCTTCTATTTCGCACTTTCCTCAATGAAGGTGTCCTGGACAGAGGACATTTGTACTCTGGGAAGAGATCAGTTTTAAACTGGGTAAGAGCCTGTAGTTTTGATGTTATATTTGATTGGATTTCCTGTTTTCTGACTAGAGAACTTCTTATGACCCAAGAGTGTCTGGAAGAGTTCTGGGTCCTGTCCACGTCGTTGTTGAGAGTTAGGAGAAAGTAGTTAAGGGAGCAGTTTTGTAAGACAATAAGACAACGGGGTAAAGGAGTACAGTAGCTTTCTGTTTCCAGCACGCTGTCCGTGTCTTCCAACACACTGATCACACCACACAACTTTGGCTCAAAACTTCTCTTAGTATTTTATATTCTTTCTTTTTATCAAAGAATATGAATGTTTTAAAAATTCTTAATAAGCACAAGAAATTGCTCTCTAGAAAGGTTAAAAAAAGCATAGATCTTCTGGAAGTATCTAACAGAGCATTTGGTAAAGTTTGTTTCTATAACTACTTTCCAACATTGGCAATGACCTATTAAAACAGATCTTTATTTTAATATTTTTTTAATCAGTGGAGGTGGCTGTTTTGTATACATTGATTAAACATTTGTATTTCCTCTCTTATGAAGGGTACATTTCAACAGCTGGTAATGAGCAGAAACAGGCCAGATTATTGGCAGCTGTAGGTGGCTGGGTTAGGTTGTAGGAGAGTGATAACATTACTAATAGACTGAGCACTTAGTGTGCCAGGCCCCATGAGGGACAGCCCTTTGGATCATGCACTAGACACGTTTCATGAAATGTCCTCACCCGAAGCCTCCTGGGTGGCACTGGAGAAGCGCAGCATCCCTTCGGGACGTTAGGCAACTGGTGGGGGCCCAAAAGCAGCTTCCAACATGGAGTTCAGTTAAGTACAGGCAACAATCCTATCAGAGCTCATGCCTGTTCCCACAATGATCAATTCCATTTTGTTCTTATGCCTAAATATGGGCAGAAATAGCAGAGGACAAGGAGGAACTGGCTGCCTGCTTACCTTCCTGGAGAGTTCTGAGGAGGTGGATGGATGTGGGAAGTTTCAGTTCAGGCTAAGAAATACTACTAGATACCTCCTCTGGTAGAGGCACTGCTGTGTCACTCATAAGCACAAGTGGTAGGAATATTCTAATACTGAATACCAGAAAAACAGAAGCCACTCTAAGTATCTCAAGCAGTAAGGAAATAATACAGGGAAATAGATATATGTATATACAGACATAATAAATCCTTGGGGAGTGATAGCCAGGAAGGCCACTGCTTGCTCTCAGGATATCCAGACAGGTGTGAGTTAATGGGAAGCCGACAAGGAGATGAGGAGGCTGTAGGCATTGCAGGGACGCCGCCACAATCCCTGCTCCAGAGCCCAGAGTGGGGGATTTTAATGAAGGTGGCTGGAAGCTGGTGGAAAAATCCTACCTCTGCCAGCCAACCGCTGACAAATATATGCCAGCCCGCGACTGCTGATGAGAAATATATTGTTTTTCCTTTCCTGCATCCTAAATTTTATGTGAATGACTTTCATTGGACCTCTGCCTGTCAAGGAGTCTGTGAAGCATGGGAATATGGGGTATTGCTGTCAAATGACAGCATTCAGCACAGTTCTGTGACTTGGAGGTGATTCAGTAGAAACGAATGTGCTGAGAGAAGTACGCAGAGAGGGCATGGAACCTGAAAGACCCTTGCTGAACCCAAGATCTTCCTAGAAGTGTAAAGTTTGACTTGAGATTTTTTATTATTATTTTTTTTTGGATGTCTGGGCCTTTAATATGGGGCTGTACTTACATATCCAGAAAGTAGATTGAATGCATGGACAGACACATGAAGACAAGATTTAGATTTTCCTGCAAATATCTCCAGCTTCTGGGAAAGTTGGGATTCAGTGGGACATGACTGGAGCCACAGAAACTAGAAATCCTGATGAAAGCTGAAAGGGGCCTGGTCTCAGGCAGTGGAAATGGAGAGACAGGAGACATTTAACATGTATTTTGGAGGTGGAATTACCAGGATGTAGTGATCAAATGGATGGGATCAGCAGGGGAGATATGAAAAGGGGAGAAGCTTGTTGTGGACCCCTTTGTGGTTGGCTTGGAAGAGTCAACAGTGATGCCATTGACTTGGAGCAGGAATAAAACATAAAGGGCCAGGTTTTGTGGGAAAGAGAGTGACTTATGTTTGGGACTTGTAGAGCTTCAAGTGTTTGTGGAACATTCAAGTGACTTGACAAGTCAACAGTCAGGTCTGGGAATAAGTCTCCAGTTTAGGCAGCAACAGGACTTCAAGTGCAGAATTGCTCATCTACTGCATGGATATGGAATTGAAAACCATGAGTGCTGATGAGATCAGTCAGGGAGGGCACGTGGAAGCTGAAGTCTGATTCAGAATTCGCTGTGGTGGGAGGGTCCGTTATGGGACTCACGGAATTACTGAGATTAAAAATGAGATGACTTCGTCTTCACCAAAATTTTGTAATAATCACTGATGTGTTTCTAAAGTTGGACAATGTGCAAAGTATTATTGCATGCACTGCCCACTGCTAGCTTATGAAGATTTTTATCTGTTTCACAGATGAGGAAACTGAAGCTCAGAGGATTTTAGGTCAGACAACCAGTAAACGGGTGAAGCGGCTCTGCCCAGCCCCTCCACCTCTTCTTTGTGTCTTCCTGAGTCATGTCATGACCTTCTTGTCCCATACTTATGGGTCAAATGCATTACATCTCCCAGAAGTTTGCACAATCACTTTACAAAACAGTGACAGTAACATGGGAATTGCTTTCCACTTATTACAGATAAATGCATCCAGAGCTTCACTGATGGTGATAGGGTGAAAGTTGAATGTGCCCATTGTAATTACATCAATGTTGTTTGCTTAAAATGATTGGAAATTGTTTATTTTTCACTTGAAAGTGGAGGAGGTTGAGAATGATCATAGAGAGTCTTTATGCAGAGACAAGCATGTGGCTTTCTTGAGTGCTCATAGTTTTCAGGGTCACTGTTATAGCTGTAGCTCAGAAAACAGGATGTTTGAAGTAAAATTAAAGATTAAATATTAAGTCTGAGGGTCTCAGAATCCACCTGTATACCTCCTTATTGTTGACCCTTTATCCTGTCTTCAGTTGTAGCTGCTACATAGTTGAGAGTCTCGAAAACGTCTTCGGACTGTTTGACAAAATATCATAGAGTCTCCCCTGTGGATGGAGTTTTGCATGAAGTTATAGAAGTATAAACTGCAAATTAAAAAAGAATCAGATAATTGGCTGTAAGATTCATCCAGTCCAACTTTCCATGTCTGGCGCTGGCCTCTTGAGAGGGACATGGAAGGTGCGATTGGGGTCATCCGTTGGTTCCTTCAGTACATCAGTCAGCCTCGGGGCACAGAAAGCGTGCTGCTGCGCCAGGCTTTTGAACCATCAGAAATGTGCAGGTGGGCAGGGGAGGAAGGAAACTATCAATATGGAGATCTACTCAGAGACAGGCATGGGCTCAGGCTTTCAAGTGCTATTTCATTTCATTTTGTAACAACTCTAGAGAGGTGTGAATATGCCGGTGTTGTCGGTGAGGAACCCAAGACCGGGAGGGATGAAGAGTCAAGGCTGCCTAAGTGTCCAGCTATGAAGGCAAGCTAAGCAGCCTTTGAGGCGTGGGCTCTGAGACGCCCTCATGTCCCCCGGCGGCCCTCTGCAGGCCTTCATGTACACCGTGTCCATGCTGACAGCTGATGGGGGCCACACTCAGGCTGCAGAATCCAGTCCACTCCGTGTCTCCCCGCATCCTCATGGATGAGGAGTTCCTCCTAGAGTTCATTTATCTCCTCCTCTTCCTGCAAGACTTTCCCCTTTTCGAAGATCTATTTCTAGATCTATTTTAAATGACCTATTTCTAAAATTCCTTAATGTACTGAGTTTATTTTACTCGTTGTCAATAATATGGTCTCATTTTGCATTTAATTCATTTATTTGTCCATATATCCATTCTTTATCCAGTTTTCATTGACTAAATATTTTTGGGGGGACTCTCAGATGTTGTGAGCTGAGAATATAACATGAGAAAACACAGCCCATGGCTGTTGGAGTCGTTTTGTAGCTGGGGAGACTCACATTACACACAGAATTATGATGGAATATAAGTGTTGTAATAATTCAGGAGACTGGCAGCATTAATTCGAGAATCAAGCAGAAAGGTCAGAGATGGATAGTGGTAAAAGCTTTGGAAACTGAGCTTTGAAATAAGGTGGAAAAGATGAGAAGGAGCTACCCTGGCCCCATTCCAGGTGGCTTGGGAGAACTCTGCATAGAGACGGCACGGAGCCCACAAGGTCAGGAAGCGCATGGAACAATCTCTTTTCTGTATAACTGAAGCCTAAGTGTGCATGTGTTTGTCAGTGTGTGGTGTGTGTTTGTGTGTGAATATATGTGTGTGTATGCATGTGTGTAGTTTGCATTTGTGAATGTGGTGTGTATATATGTGGGTGTGTGTATGTGCTCATGTATGGTGTATGTGTGTGCATGCACGCATGTAGTGTGGTTGTACATGTGTGCAAGTTTGTGTGTCTGTGTATGCAATGTGTGTGTATATTGTGTATATGTGTATACATATGTGTATATGTGTATGCAGATGTGTGTGTGTGTATGTCCATGTGTATGTTGTGTGTGTCTGTATGGGTGTGCACATTTGTGTGTTTATTCATATATGTGTGTGTATGTATGTGATTGTATATGTATTTGTGTGTTTTTGTGTCTCTGTATCTACAGTGTGTGCATGTATCTGTGTGTACGTGTGTGTGGTATATGTTTGTGTATGCATATGTGTGTATGCATGAGTGTGGTGTGTGTGTTCATGTATATACGTGTGTGTATGTATGTGTGTGGTGTTTGTGCATGTATGCATGTGTGTGTGTACATAAGTGTATGTGGTGTGTGTGTGTCCTTGTGTATATATGTTTGTATGCATGTATATGATGCATGTTTCTGTGTATGTGTGTAGTGTATGTGTGGTGTGTGCTTGTACATGTGTATGTGTGTTTCTCTGTGTGTATATGTGTGTGTATGTGGTGTGTGTCTATATGTATGCTGTGTTTGTGTATGTATGCCCATGTTTGTGTGTATATATGTGTATGTTGTGTGCATTTATGCATGTGTTTCTGTGTGTGTCCATGTGTATGTGTGTGGTGTTTCTGCATGCATGCATGTGTTTGTATATATGTGCATGTGTGTATGTGGTGTGTGTTTGTGTATGTGTTTCTGTGTGTATGTGTGGTGGGTGTGTCCGTGTGTGTGTGGTGTTTGTGCATGTATGCATGTGCTGGTGTGTATATACGGATATGTGTTTATGTGGTGTGTGTGTGTTCATGTGCTTCAGTGCATTTGTGTGTGTATCTATGTGGTACGTGCTCATGTATGGTATGTGTTTGTGTTGATGTGGCATGTGGGGAAGAAGTGAGAGCTGCGGTCATCGTGTAAATAGCTCTAGCGCGGTCAGTGTTGTGTTGATGTGGCATGCGGGGAAGAAGTGAGAGCTGAGGCCATCATCATGTGAACAGGTCTAACGTGGTCACGCGCAGCCAGGAAAAGCCATGGAACGTGGATATAAAATGAGTGGCTGCGGCTTTTTACCTCGCCTTGCTCGTGGGAGCAGAATGCGTGTCCCAGTCCTTGCCTTGGCCCGGAGGCAAACGGGTGGAAGTGGCCGTGCTCTGAGCATGCTTCAGCCTGCAGGCTCCTGCATCTGTGTTCTCCGGAGCCTCTGCCTTGCCCTTTGGAACAAAGCACTGTTAACTGGGTGGCTTAAAACAGCAGGAGTGTGCTCCCTCCCAGTCCTGGACACAAGAAGTTTGAACCAGGCATCTGCAGGGTCTGCTCACTCGCTAACGGGGGCACCCTTCTCTGGGTCCCCGCCTTCTGGCGTCAGTCCCGTCTCCGCCTTCCTCCTTACAGGGTGCTCTCCTTCCCGAGTGTCAGTCTCTCTCCTCTTGTGAGGACATCAATCATTTTGGACCAGGGCCCGCCCTAGTGATCTCCTAACTTGATGACACCTGCAAAGATCGTATTTCCAAATAAAGGCAGGTTCACAGGTACTTGGGGGTAGGGCTTTGACATATCCTTTTGGGGAACATTCTTTGACCCATCATGGCTGGCTCCGGGTTCAAGCAAGTGGGACGGGGGGCGCTGAGGGAGCTGCCTGCAGCCTGAAGCAGAGCTGCCCTGTGAACCCGCCCAGGGCCTGTGCACACTCCTGAGTCTTGGGGCAATTCCTTATGCAGCATCCCTGTGACCACTAAGGGGAGGGAGGGACAGCTGGGAGGGAGAGGAGAGGAGGCTGAAGCCCAGGAGGCAGCCTGTCTGCAGAGGCTGTGCATGCGAGGGGCAGAGGCTGAGCTAGGGGGTCACTGAGGGGCCTGGAGCAGAGGATGATGTAATGGGGTCTGTATTTAAAAATAATTCTGCTGACCCCCGGTTGGCAGGAGACATGGCTGGGCCTGAGGCAGGCCCTCCATTCTACCTTCAGTCCGATGGGGGCCTGGGGCCCAGGGTGCCTTTCGTCCCCTGACCCTCACAGATGGCCCCAGACATGTGCCCCCCATGCAGGAGAGCAAGTGGTGGGGGTGTCGCCTGGTTACAGTGATAAACTGCCTTTAGAAAGAGGGTCCGAGCCTTCACATCCTCCCCGGTAGGGACTCCAGGGCAGGCTGCCGCCTTCATAACCCCCCTATGCTGCATAATGATGGTAATTTTGCCCTTGAGGCTCTGGAGCCCTCACTCAAATGAAGCCTTACTACCGGGAAAGGCTTGGCTCTGTAGCGGGCAGGTCCCCGCAGTGGCTGTTAGCAGTGATTTAGGCCGAGTGACAGGAGCAGGCTGGCTGAGTGGGGAGGGGCAGCGGTCCTCGAAAGCCGCCCACTGACTTCATCATTTTGTTCTGAGAGGGCCCTGCATATCTCCAGTCTCCCCCAAAACAACAAACGGGGGGGGTCTGGTTCTGTGTGTTCTGCGGATCCTGAAATAACTCATTCCGCGGGATTCATGGGGTACCTGTTCCCAACAGGAGTGAGTGGCGGTGGGGTCTGGCTCTGTGTGTTCCACGGATCCTGAAATAACTCATTCCACTGGATTCGCTGGGCACCTGCTTGCGCCAGGAGTAAGTAGCGGGTGGGGGCGGCAGGTGGACGAGCAGTGCCGGTGGGTTCCCTGATGGCTGACACAGGCGGCCTCATGTTCCCGAAAGACTCCGCAGAGGAGTGGAGGCCTGGCCTTCCTGGCGAGGGGTGGACCGGGACGGGTGGCCAGGCATCAGGAGCGGCAGAGGAGCCATTCCCCGACACGCAGTGACTTGATCCATCCAGGACGCATCTGGGGTGCATCTCCATGGCAGGATGGCTCTCCGCAGGCGGCAGTGGGCAGGGCCTCTGCAGAAACCCTGAGGAAGGCTTCCCCGGTGACTAGGAGCGGGAAGGGTGTCTGTGCGTGCTCTGGGGCCGGCCTCTGCTGTTGACACTTGTTCTGAAGCGGGGCCACCACAGTGTCAGTGCAGCTGGACCTGCCTTCCAGAGCAAGAGTGCAGGCTGTCAGAGCTCGGCAGCCGCGCAGCATGGGCACTTCAGGTGTTCCAGGAAGGGCAGCCACACGGGGGTGGGAAAGGCCGGGCTGGGCCGGGAGGCCCCTGCCCCAAGACGCCCCTCCTGTGCTGCGCAGCCTTGATGGCTGCAGATTCCCACTCACCTGTGATTTGGGGTGACTTCCTCACCTGTGAAGGAGGGGCTGCCGAGACCCCCGGCCTCTCCAGCCGTGTCGGCAAGGCCCCTGCCTCACGCTTCCACTTAGGAGGCTCTGGCCCAGAAATGTTATACAGGGGAATGCCACTGACGATCCAATACACGATGATTGACGCGTGGACCCCGCTGCCTGCCCCAGCTGCTGGAGGGAGGGAAGCTGCAGGAAGGAGCTGGGGCTGTCCAGGGTCAGGGCAGCTGCTCCACAGCAGGACCAGGGGCCTCTCACAGCGGCTGGACCATGGCCGGGGCTGCCCTAGGCAAGTAGGTAGACCAGGGATCAGCATGAGGACTGGATCCTCACAACAGGGATGGACTCTTCCATTCATTCCAGAGCTGCTGACCCCTGTGGCTCTGCAGGGCCCAGGCGTGACCACAGGCTCCCGAGATGAGCACGACCCAGGCTCTGGCAGAGCTCCTTGGTGCTGGGAGGCAGAGTCGCATGTGGGCATCTGTGTTAGGTTCCCTGTGGCCTGCTTGCCTGGGGAAGCTCCGAATCACGTCTGTTGTTCCGGAACAATCACTAATCACAGCCAGCCTGCCCTTCCGTCCACTCCTGAAAGCATCCCAGGCAACTGAAATGAGGGGACGGGAGCCTGACAGTGTCCACCTGGCCTGACCTTGCAGGGGCCCACAGCCAGGGGACCCAGGCAGAGTTTCCGGCAGGGAAGCAAAAAGAAAAAAAGAAGGAGGGGGAGGGGGGAAGGGCAGGCAGGAAGGGGGAGCCTTCAGGAAAGACCCTCAGTGTGGAGGAGGACTCTGAGCGGCCAGTGGGCTTGCAGTTTCCCTTAGGTGGTGGAGGGGGTCTAGAAGAGGCCAGGACTGCACCTGTCTCCAGGCTCAGCAACTCCCATGCTGTGGAGGGGGCAGGCGGATGGTAGTTGCACAGATGCAGAGACACCAGACCACCGACCTTTACTGACCTCCTGCACCCTGGGTAGGACAGCTTTGGGGAGTGAAAAGGTGGTGCCTGCCTTGACCAGGCCAGGAAGCCCCTGCTTGAAAGGGCTGAGCCTTGGAGGCTTCCCCACAGTTCTCTCTCCCTCCCCTCCCTTCCTGACTTCCCTTCCCCCACAGGCCCTCCCCTAGTCCTGCTCCCCCACCTCCCTCCCTGGATCCCCTTCCCCCCAGTCCATCCCTACCATCTTCCCTCTCCTGCTCTCCCTCCCTGGCTTCCCTTCCCCCCATGCCCTCCCCAAGTCCTCCCTGCCTCCCCTCCCTCCCTGGCTTCCTTCCCCCACCGAGGCCCTCCCAACAGTCCTCCCTCCCTCCCTGGCTCCCCATCACCCCTAGGCCCTCCCCTATCCCTCCTCTCTCCTTGGCCTTGCCCAGCTCCTGGTGAGGCTGGGCGCCTGGCTGCTAGTCTTCTGTGAACAGCTGGTGTCTCCTCAGCTGCCCCTGCAGTCCGTCTCTTCCGTTTTCCCCGCCTCCTAGGATTCCCGTCAGCCTGAGCCCAGGACCACAGTGGGGGCGGGGGGGGGTGGGGGGGGGAGGGGACAGGAGAGGGAGGTGGGGACGGGGGGAGACACAGTGTGCCACAGTGGGGGGACACATGGACTTGCGCTGAGCTCACAGCTTCCTAAGCAAAGAACAGCAAAGACCACTCCCCGCTTTCTCCGGCCACAGGGCAGCTGTGCTGGTGGGAAAGGTGGTGTGTGTGTCTACGTGTGTGCATGTGGGGTGCATGCTTGTGGCGTGCACTCATGTGGCATGTGTGATATGGTGTGTGTAGTGTGTGGTGTCTGTGGTGTGTGTATGGTTTGTGTCTGTGTGTGGTGTGCTGTGGTGTGTATGGTTTGTGTGTGTGTGTGTGCTATGCTGTGGTGTGTATGGTTTGTGTGCTGTGCTGTGGTGTGTATGATGTGTGTGTGTATGTGTGTGTAGTGTGTATGTATATGTGGCATGCGGTGATATGTGTGTGTCCCCAGCTGCACAGGGTTGTCACACAGAGCCCGAGTGCCCTGGTCCCTGCGTTCTTTGTAATCACAGCCACGGCATCTGAGTGTGGCTGGCGGGGAGGCCACCTGCCTGCTTTCCGAGGATCTCAGCTCTGGGGTGGCATCAGGACTGACAGATGCCCCAGGCGTCTTCTCTCCAGGAGTCAGGGTGGGGTCCCCGAGAGAACAGCACTCACTGTGATGAGTGGTTCTGCTTTCTTCCCGGGCTGCCTGCCGTGGGCAGTGAGTGGAATTTCCCAAGGCTGGCTGGCTTTAGTGTGGCTGTGCGGGAGGGCACAGCAGCAGCCGGGCCCACGGAGCTGCCGGAGCTGGGCCCCACTGCCCCCAGCCGCTTGCCCTGCCAGGGAAGGAAACGCCCAGGTGAGGAGGAAATGCCCATGGGCTCTGCATGCCTTAGAAGGAAACATCTCGGAGTTAACATGGTTAAGAGGGAAGGTCTTTTTCTTTTTGGGTTTTCTCCTTCCGTTTTTATTTTTGTCAGCAGCACTGGTGTCTCCATGGCTGGGCCGGTGCTTCCTTGTGGGTGAATAATTTATGTGTAGCAGCAGCTCCGAGGTTCTAAGCTCCCAGCATGGTCCAGCTTGTTGGGCTTATTTTGGAACGAGGGCGCCCGGCGTGTGGGCTGCCCCTGAGAGTTCCTCTTGATTTGAAGTTTGTATTTGGGGCTCGGAGGGAAACACAAGTCGTGGAACCTTTTCCCAGGGAAATGCAAATCCTCAGATTAGGAACTCCGGCCTCAGGGCTGGGAAGAGGGGCTGGCTGGATCACGCCCGCTCACGGATGTGGGAGCCGGGGGAAGTTCCCGGACCTCTCTGTCCCTCCACGCTTTCACCTGTAAAATGGGCGTAATGTTATGGTCCTGGTGAGGGAGGAGGGCCACAGTGATGCCAAGCATCCAGTGGGTGGTGAGCACGGAGTAAGGGTCCGCACAGGGTTGCAACAGCACTTGGGGAGTCCCTAAGCCTGTGGAGGGTCCCCCTTGAGGTGCCCAACCACAAAGACTGCACTGCAGGTTATGAAATTCCTTTGGAACCCTAGGGCGTGATCACAGAGGGGGACACACAGCAGCGCCTGTGCACCTCACACCACGATTGCATTATCTTCCTCCTCTTGCCCACGATGGTAAAAAGGAAAGTAAGCTGCCATAGCAATGCCCCGTCCACCAAGCCCTGGCCTGTGCTGTCCCCACAGTCATCTTGCCAGCACTGCGGTGACACAGGTTTCCATAGAGCAAATGTGCCAGGGCAGCTGAAGACCAACGACTTGTTGCTGAAACAGAAGGGGAGGGGAGGAGAGAAACCTCGGGAGGAGGCCTGGGAGCTGTCATCCACACCCCTGTCCGCACCCTCAGCAGGCTGGCCAAGCCTAGGGACAGGCAGGAGAGGCTCAGCAGCTGGGCTCACCCGCCTGGCTTTATGGGATGGCCTGTTCTGAACTCACAGCACCCGGCTCTGCAAATGCTTTTCTGGAAGACGAGCTTGAATGTTTGGAATTATGAAACGAAATTTGCAGCCTCTGTTTATGAGATAAAGGTTGCTTAACTTGGAGATGACTTCTGCTTTTAAGATCTTAATCCAGTTCACTGTTTGTTTGTTTGTGATTTTTAATGGCTCAGAGACATCTTGAGGTATCACTTTTGATGGTTTTCCTCTGTGTCTTTCCTCGACTATTTTTCCACCTCAATTCTGCTGGTCAGTGTGGGGGCCTGAGCCTTGCGGAAGCCACTGGAGTTAGTCGTGTGGATGGGAGTGATCAGGGTGGCTACGGACAGAGACAAAAATAAGACAAAGTTCTTACCTTAGACCCTGGGGTTTTATCTGCCTTGGTTTATCACTTCATATGAGGTTTTGAATGCCTTCTGCTCCTCTGAAATCTCCACGGTAAAGTGAGGAGAGGCTATTTCACAGATGCACTTGTCTCTGATAGATTCCGTGTGGTGTTTCTGTGCTTTACCATAGAGGGAAAGGAGGAATCCAAAGTACATGCATCACGTTTTGGAGACAGCATATCCTAGAAGAGACTGCAATGGGGCTGTGGCCAAGGCGCCTTGGGAACTGTACCTGAAGGGCATGTAGAGTAACGTGCTTCCCTGCGAGCCTGGTCCAGGCAGAGGAGGGCGTGGTGGGAGCTGAGCTCTGGCCTTCCTGTGTGCGACAAGGACAGATGTTCACAGGGACCCCCCCTGGGAGTCTTTGTTCCCTCTAGCCCATCACTTCCTGCTAGGTTGGCTCAGGAATTGCCTGTGAGACGGAGGAGGCCTTGGAGGGAATCTGATCCCCTCCTGTGATACACAAGGAAACCGATGACCTGAGGGGGTGCCTGGCAGCCACCCTGTCACACAGACCCAGATACCCAAGTGGGCCAGACCACCGCACACTAGTCAGTCCAGGGAGAGGTGAGAGTCAGCGCGATTCTCTTCCTCATTTAAAATTTCATGTGCTGGGTGACGTCAGGCAAATGCTCCCTGGGCCTCTGTCTCATCATCTTTAACATGGTGGAGGGAACATTTCATATTCATACCTTTGGTGACTTTGGCTGAGTATCATGTGAGCTGAAAACGGCAGACGTGCAGCTTGGGCAGGCTGTGACGTTCCCACAGCTGGGGGGCGTTTGCTCCCGTGTGGATTCCCGTCCTCTCCCTGGCTGGGCCCCTGAGATTCTCGTTCACTCTAGTCCAGGTTTCCTGTTCCTAGACACGCCTGGCTTGGCACTCCGCCCCCTCCGATTCACACGCACACGTGCATGCACGAATGCAGTTGTGTGCACACATGTACTCAACACACGTATGTACCCACACAGAAGCACACAGAGACACATACTCACATGTACACACCGGCCCACATATGCAGGCACATGAACAAACCCTAACCCTGACCCTAACAGGCACGGGTGTGTGCACACATACATCCACATATAATCACAAACATATGTGCACAGACACCACATACAAACACATGTGCATGCACAAATACAGGCACACACGTGTGCACACACACCCACACATGATCATACACATATGCACACAGACACCACATACTCATATGTACACAACCGCACACATGTTCACACATAATCATAAGCGTATGTGCACAGATGCAGCCTATGCACAAACACACACACACACAAACACACACACAAACACACACAAACACACACAAACACACACACAAACACACACACACAAACACACACAAACACACACACACAAACACACACACACAAACACACACAAACACACACACAAACACACACACACAAACACACACACACAAACACACACACACAAACACACACACACACACGAGGCGCTAGCTCAGCAATGCGGAGAGCTGAGTGGGCACAGATTCCCCTGCACGGAAAAGAACCCAGATCGTGCTGAGGATGGGGGCCGCCCTGCCACTGTCTGGCTTTGTGACATTGAGTAAATCCTCTTACCGTCTTTAGGGTCTCATGTTCAATGTGTAAAATGAAGAAATCGGGTGGCCTGGTGCTTGTGTCCATCAGAACTCCAGCGCTGAGCAGCAGGCAGCTCATGCAGGTGTTGAGCCTGGGATCCAGCCCGTTGTTGGAGTCGGGAGACTCGAGTACAAGGTGTGGGCTGCTGTGGGGTCCAGGCCTCCCCAACCCAGGCCTGAAAGGCACACTGTGGCTGAATACCAAGCCCTGGGGGCTGGAGAGATATTTGCCGGCATCTGTGTCCTTTGGCCTAAGGCTGGCCAGGCGTGCCCCTGCAGGGAGGGAGCTGGACGAAAGACAGTCTCTCACTCTGCCTTCTCTACTTCCTTCTGATGTGCCTCATTGTCCGCCCACACCCTCAGGCCCCAGCAGTCAAAGACAGGGTCCAGGGACAGACCCTCTCTGCAAAGCAGGAACAATGATTCCAGGTGTGTCTGCCTCACAGGGCTGTGATATGCGAATGTACTTTTTCCATATATTTCCCTTGGCAAATGCACACTGAGGGCCACTGGGGGCTGGAGATACAGAGATGGGCAAGACAAGGTCTCTGCCCCCCCAGAGGGTGAGAGTTAATGCGGGGAGGGGCAGACAGCCAGACAGTGGCAACACCCATGAAAAGCGAGGCCAGAGGGCACAGGGTCAGCTGACGCATCCCCACCGGCAGAGGAGATGGCAGCAGACGGGAGATGCTGGCCCAACCGTGTATGTGGAAAGAGGGAGAAGGCTGGGCCGGAAGAGAACAACACCCACGCCTGGACGGATCCGCGGCACCTTCATGTGGCTCATGGGGACAGGGACAGTCAGGCCTGCTGTCCACATGGCTGGGAGCCACCCACACAGCCCTTGCCAGGCTCTGCCTCCAGGTGACGCTAGCTATTCCTGGGAAAGGCCACCCTGCCTCCCTGGGCTGCTGCACCTGCCTCATGGACATAAAGGGCTCCACCTGCCTGACTCACTTCCAATGTGGCGTGACCTTAAATAACAGGAGAAGGAGGAGGAGAGGTTTGAAAACAGCCTGGTGCTTGTGTCTGTTCCCACCACCAGGCAGCTGGTGTTGTTGGCTCAAAACCTGGGCCAAGCCCAGAGCCCTGCGTGACCCTGTGCCCATCACTGTCCCCGAGCTGGAGTCCTGGCTGGTCTCTGCCCGCATTGGTCACCTGTGGGAACCCAACAAACATCCCCTCTGGCAGCGGCAGGTTCCTGCAGCTTTATCTTGGCTCAGCAGGCCAGCCCAGGCTGCCCCCCGCGCCATTCTCTCAGCAGCTCTGCGGTGAAGCTGCCAACTTGGATGATGTCCAGGGGCTAGGCGTCCCTTGAAGAGGCTTCCCCAGCAAGCCTCAGCCTGCAGGCATCTGTGAGGGAAAAAGGGCTCAGGTAACAGGAGCCCCCTGTGTCCTTCAGAAATGGCAGCGAGCAGGGGCGTATGGGAAGGATTACGCAGTGAGGAAGGGGGAACAGATGGGGCTTTCTCCAAGAGGGGCAAAGACAGCTATTGAAAAATTCAGAGGCTCCTGTTCAGGGCTGGGAGGAAGAAAACCTAACCACATCCCCATCACAGTGCTTCCGATGCTTCCTCCTCCTGATTCAATGCTATTTTACCTTCCCTAGTGGGCAAGAGGTGATTATAAGGAAGCCAATGTAGTGGCTGGCATTTCAGCGAGGATCCCAAGGCAACAGCATCAGAATCACAAGTTAGGACAGATCCCAGATCCCAGCAGTGCCGAGCCCATGCAGATGGAGCAGGCTTGCTAGGAAAGAGTCATTCCCAGCTAACACGCTTCCCGTTTTGGAGACAGTTCTGGGTGTAGAAGTTGAGAGAAAACCTCCAAGGGATGGATCCTGTCGGAGAGGAGGGCCGTGGCCACCCCAGGCCGGGTCTTGCCATCTTGTCCTTTCCCTGGGGATTCTCTTTCTTTGAATTTTGCTGCCACCATCTAGAGAGGAAAAGGAGAGAAAAAAGAAAGGCAGTAAGAAATGAATTTTAAAAAGGGATGGCCTCTGGAGGTTTTTATTTGACTTGTACTCAAAGTGAGGATGATGGATCAAAGCTTTCAAAAGCTGGGCAAGTTCCTCTCCCGAGCTGTGCTGAAGAATGCCTTATTTCTGGTGCTGGTCGTGGTACGATCCACAGTCGTCACATGGAGTGCATTCTAATGGACAGGGACCAGCGATGTCGTGTGTGTACGCACATGTGTGTATGGGGGGGCAGACAGACACAGAGGCAGAGACAGGTAGAGAGAATGTCCCAGCCATGCAGCGTCTACCTCAGCACACGGCAGGAGAGTGCATGCCTGCAGGGAGGCGGCACAGACATAGACAGGCATGGATGTGCTCGGGCCCAGCTGGCTTCGTCTCTGTCATGCGTCTGATAGGTGTGACTTTCATGATGCCAAGTGTGGGTCCAACATAGAGACATCCATACCACAGCCTCTACACAGAAGGCAGCTACTCCATTTGATGTCTGCTCAACAATTCCAGGAAACATTGGCTGCACTGTTGACTGCAGTGGTCTGAGGTTGATATGGTTTGTCTCTGTGTCCCCACACAAATCTCACCTTGAATTGTAATAATCCCCTCGTGTCAGAGTGGGACCAGGTGGAGGTAATTCAATCATGGTGGTGGTTCCCCCCATGCTGTTTTTTGTGATAGTGAGTGAGTTCTCACGAGATCTGATGGTTTTATAAGCGTCTGGCATTTTCCCTGCTGGCTCTCATCCTGTCTCCTGCTGTCCTGTGAAGAGGTGCCTTCCTCCATGATTGTAAGTTTCCTGAGGTCTCCCAGCCATGTGGAACTGTGAGTCAATTAAACCTCTTCTCTTTACAAATTACCATTCTGGGGTATTTCTTCATAGCAGTGTAGAAACACACTAACACAGAGGCATTTTCATCTGGAAGCTGAACCAGGCCGGGTTTGACTGGCTGCTGAGCTTGGCCTCTGTCTCAAGTGGGACTCTGCTGTGTCCCCCAGGCCCTGCATGTACTGCACTCCCAGAACCTGCTGTAGGTGGAAGGAATGCGGGAATTAACTGCCCTGCTGCTTTTCCCTGGCATCCTAGAGCTCAATCTGGAAAGGTTAGGGACAGAGAGGCAGAGGATGGTCTTGGCATATTTGGGGGTTTAAAATGCAATATTTTATTTGTAGCCAAGACAAGACCTTGACAGCTATTGAGGTCCAAGAGGCTGGATTTGGGCTTCAGTCCTCACACACTGCCTTGCCTGGCCTCTTCCCTCACATCTCTTTTTACTCCCTGCAGGACTCTTCTGCCCTAACTTCCCCGTGTCTTTGCTCCGGTCGAGGAGAGCATCTGCCTTGCCACCATTACATCTCCATGGAAGGTAAAGGCATGATGGGTCTCCTTGTAGCAGGATTGGGCCTGGGGTCTCACTGTGGAATGTAAAATTTTGTCCCCTGGTAGAAGCTTTCAACCAGATGAGCCACTATATTTGACATTGAGGATAGGGTACTTCCTGAAACCCTGATGTGGGGTCTGTGGGTGAAGACCCAGTGGTCTACTTGGAAGGGCCTCTGGAAGTTTCCTGAAGGCGCAATGGCTCTGTGCATGTTTCTCTGTGTGTCTGTGAGCATGCAGAGAGGCTCTATGCAAACAAGTGCTTGCTTTGCTTTCCCCCATGTGTACATGTGCACACTGAGCTCACATGCTGCACCTGTGGCAACTTGGAGAACTCTATTTCCCATAGAGACTCCTGCCCTGGTGTGGAAGTTTTGGTGGCCTTATTGGGTCTCTGAAGTTTCCTAAACTAACTAGAATATTCCACTGCATTTTAAGCAAAGACTAAGGGGGCAGACTAAGTGAAGACTAAGGGGGCCCCCTCCCTGCTGTAGAATGTGAGGCCACATCTTCATTCATCTGAGGATGCATCTATATAGAGTGATATTTTCCCCTTGGAACATAGCCCTTAAGGAGGGAATGACTCTTGGCATGCTCTCCTTAGCCTGTGATTTTAGGCAGGGTCTTAACTAGACTAACCAGGATAACAATGACCAGACTTCAGGCTTCATGAAAAGCTCAGGGAGACATCTGCATGTCTGTCTCTTCCCATTCTTGGTGTAAAATGGCCCACTTCCCAAACCCTACCACAAGCCTTAGGGAGCACGATGGAACATTGTGTTTTTATAAATACATAAAATAACTCTCTTATTCTGATCATGCTGCTATAACAAAATATCTTAGACCAGGTAATTTGTAAATAAGAAATTCATTTCTCACAATTCTGGAGGCTGGGAAGTTCAAGATCAAGGTGCCAGCAGCTTCGGTGTCCAGTGAGGCTCCTCTTTGCTTCCAAGATGACACCTTTTTGCAGTGTCTTCCCATGGCTTAAGGCATGATGCTTCCCACGGCTTAAGGCACGATGGAGCAATGGCAGAATGGCTGCACAGCAATGGCAGAATGGATACGCATTATGCACTCACAGGGCAGAAGAGGCAAAAGGACTAGGAAGGTCTCTGAGGCATCTTTCATAGGGCACTAGTCTCATTCTTGCCGGTGGAGCCCTCAGGGCCTAATCACCTCCCTAAGGACACACCTCTTAATACCATCAAATTGGGGTTTAAATTTCAACATATAAGTTTTGGAGATATACGTACATTCAAACTATAGCATTCTGCCCTCACCCCTCCTAATTCATGTCCTCACATACAAAATACATTCGTTCCATCTCAACATCCTTAAAAGTTTTAATTAATTTGCAGCAGCAATGCAAAAGTCTAAAGTCTCACCTGAAGCAGATACTGGGGAGACTCAAAGGTGGGATTCATCTTGAGGTAAATTCATCACCTATGAGCTGGTGAAATGAAATGCTTTATGTGCTTTCAAAATACTGTTGTGGGGCAGGTGTAGAACAGACATTTGTATTTCACAGGGGGAAAATAGGGAAGAAGAAAGGCCTTAACTATCAAGAATCAACATTGGCTCAATGCTCTGCCCTCCAGGCCCAGTGGGGCTGGGATCCCACCTTCCAGGCACCCTGGGGTGGAGGGCCCAATCCACAGTTTTGTCACACAGGAGTTGGGTGCCAAAGGCTCCCGGCAGCCCCACTCCCATGGCTTTGAGCAGACTTATGCCTATGGCCTCACCGGGCAGTGCCCTAGTGGGGGCTCCCTGCAGCTGCCCTGTCCCAGGCACCCCACTGCCTGGGTCATGTTACTCTCTAGAACCCTCTAGAACAATCTAGGTGGAGGTAATCATGCTCTCATAGCCTTTCTGCACAAAATACATTCCCCTCCAGCCCACTAGAGCCACGCCTGGGACCGCTGAGCAGCTTGGTGTCTGAGTGTGGGGAGTAGAGCTCAGATGTGTGTGACAGGGCTAGGTGGCTGTGGCCTCTCCTTTGATACCATGCCACACTTCAGGCTCTGAAACTCCTTTGAGGTCATTCTTCCATGGTCATGGACACTAGGTTCTGGCTAATCTCCCCATTGTCTTCATGAATGGCACCTGTCTTCTGCTGTGATGGCAGATTCATGCTAATTTCCATATCAAAGGTCTCTTGGCCACACCCTTGTTCTTTCCTAAACAGGCTTTCTTGTGTTTCCCAATATGGATAGGCTGAGAATTTTCCTAATTTCTAAGCTCTGCTTCCTTTTGGATTACCATCTCTGCCTTTAAATTGCTTCACTCTTCTCCCATCTCACTATGAGGAGTCAAGAGGAACCGGCTGCTCCTGCAGCCCTCTGCTCCGCCAAATACCCACTTCCATGGTTTGTGGGTTTCATCTTCCATCAAATACCTGACACAAACACAATCCAGCCAAGTTATTCACCATTTTATAACAAGGATGGCCTTTGCTCTGTCATCCTCATTTGTATTTCATTCTCAAATGTTCCTCATTTCCATTTGAGAGCTCGCCAGAAAGGCCTTTATCATCCACATTTCTACCAACATTCTGTTCATGACCACGTAGATATTCCGTAAGGCGGAGGCTCTCCCTGCAGCTCTCCTCTGTCCTTTCTGAGACTTCACTGGAATCACCTTTAAAACCCACTTCATGGCGATTTGGTTCCCCAGCCAAGGGGAAGGGAGGTTTCTTGGACCTCTTTTTTTTTTGAGGTCCCTACCCTTACTCATGTGGGCTCTGCTTCCATGACCTAATCAACTTCCCAAGTCTTCCAAATACCATCACTTTGGGGTTAGGATTTTAACATAGAAATGTAGAAGGCAGGCACAAGCTTGTAGACTGTAGCAACCACTTTTTTAGGCAAGTTGGCCTTGGGTCAGCATCCATCTCCTCCACAACAAACCCGTGCCTCCAAGTACATCCCTGTCAAAGCATTTCTTAAAAATTCACTTTATTCATTTTCTCAAGAATGAATTTGATTTACAATTCTCAGTGCCCTGTAAGCACTTAATTTCTCAGTGCAGTTGGGCTACTGGAGAGGTGTGGGCTGTCAGCTGTAGTATTGTGGCCTTGGCATGTCATAATACCAATTTTCAAATGGTTTTGCTGAAGCAGACTTGTCATATCTTATGTTAAATACTGGCCTCCATACATTGGAGTGGTATGTCCGGATCAAAGGGAATCCAATTGGCATGATTTTATTCGGTTAGGTTGTGTTCACTAAATTGCTATTTGCAAGAATTGTCTGACATCCAGAAAGCCACTGAAGGGCTTCAGGCTTTTACATTTCACAGCGTGTCACGCTAAGAACAGACGCAATTGGGATTTCAGAATAGGCAATACTGGTTTTAAGCCTGAGACAGATAGCATTCCGTATATTGTTATGTATATGATACAGACTTTTCCTGACTTCTGCGGGGGACTTCCCTCTTCCATATGCCTTCTCTGTGGGCATCTGGTGAGTCTGACTCAGATTTCAGGTAGGCGCGGCTGCACCTGCTGACTCAACACAGACTGTGTAGGCAGGCCCCGGATGACACTGTCTGTGGGAGACCCCCAGGTCTATTTCTAAGCAGTGTGCTCCATCCCAGCTTCCCACAGCCTGTGGCTCCATGGCAGCTCTGGAGCAGCCACTGTCTCTCGGGGAGCCGGGAATCCAGGATGCCCATTCTGCAGGCTGAGTGCTGTCTGCCTGGTTCACTGACTCCATACCCAGGACCCGCAGCCAGCCGTGGTTGGGTGATGCCCTCCACATTCCAATAACTGGAAGCAGCAATTCCTGCGAGCACTGTGCCTTTAATGGTAAAACTTTAGGGAAATAACAGCAGAATGAGCAGAGAATGATGGCACCCCCTTCCACATGCTTTTTACTGAATGTGGACTGGAACGTGGGGGGCCCTGCTGGCCCCCATTTTGCAGGCCTCTGGTGGGAGCCTCTGAGAAGAATTGGTCAACAACAACGAGAAAGTATGTTTTGAAGTTGGATTCTCTTGTGCTGTGCAGCCTCCTCCTCTGGACTTAAAAACCGCCATACTGGTATCAGCCATCAGTCTGCGAAGGGCTGAAGGTCAGGGGCAACTGCTGAGTGTGGCTGCACACCAAGTCCTCTCTCAACTAGCTCTTAGGACAAATGCTGGTGCTTCTCAGGCTGGATCTGACTGGCTTCTGGCTTTCACAGAACTGGAATAAGCCGGAATGAGCCGGAATGGCCTCTAGAGATGCTCTGAGGTCAGCAGGCCAGACCATTCCTCTTGGAGCCTCTGCTTCATCGAATTCTGATGGATCCTAGCCCACTCCGCTTGGCCTGTGCCCCTCCTGGCACTGTCTGCCTGAGCCTGGGCTGGTGCTCTGTCAGCCTTTGCAACAAAGCTATGAGCCTTGGAAAGCTGGAGTTTGGTTTAGCAGAGAAATGCATTTGAAATCTTCCCTCTAGGCCCCTCTCTTTCTGTTCCCCCTCTTTACCTCCCTCCAGGACCAATTTATCTGCCAGTCCAGCCTCCAAGTGGAGCTGGGGCCAAGTTGGAGACCTGCCTATGCTTGTCAGCCTCTGTGGCCAGATGACAAGAGAGCAGCACACAGCTGAGAGAGGGCTGGGAAGTCCCCATGTGCAAAGCGTGCTTAACAGGGGGGCGGGCAGGTCAGAAGCTTCCCCCTGGCTGCAAAGGAGGTGTGGAGGAGAGGTATGCCCTGTTCCTGAGGGAGACACTAAGCCTTGGCATGTGTTTATGTGAGCATGCACGTGCGGGTGTATGAATGCATTTGTATGTGCATGTGTGTGCGCATGTGCTTGCGTGTACACATTCTGGTGTGGCAGAGAAAGAGCTCAAGGTGGCATCAGGCACTCTGTGGCTGTCTGGAGTCTGCACAGGTGTCTCTGCCTTGGCCTTGGCATGTACAGTCGGTTTGAGGCTCTGCTACTCACCACCACCCAGGGGAGCTGTGCCTATCACATTGGAGTGTCCACAGCTGTAGCTGTAGCCCGGCCAGTGCCTGGCAGGAGAGGCGACCCTTGCTCTGGAGTCCTCAGCTGCTGGCAAGATGCAGTGTGCATATCCATCCTTCCATCCATCCGTCCATCCATCCATCCTCATGATTCTCTAGTATGACCTTCTGTGGGTCAGATCTCCAGACTGTGGGGATGCGGGAGAAGATGAATAGAAGAAGTGTGTTTTTCGCACTCAGAGGATGAAAGAGTGCCCAGGCCGGAAGGAGTGCAAAAGTCACCCCGTCCCCACACCACTGGGCGTTGCATCCTAGCACAGTTTCGATAGTATTAGGTATCACTGTCCACACACCTTGTGGGGCAGTTGGTACTTGTGGCCTCCCCATGATCACTGTCATCCAGTTCGGCCCTGTCTTCCCTGACCTCCTCTCTCTCTCTCTTTCTTTCTCTCCCTCCCTCTCTCTCTCTCTGCTCCCTGGAGTTCCATTCTTGACCTCTTTGCACCTGCGCACAGTCCCTGGTGGTGCTGCACCCTCACAAGAGCTCCACACCTATTTCTAGCTCCTTCCTTCTCTGCAGAGTTCCAGGCCTGTGTTTGGCTCTATCTACTTGGAAGACTCACAGGTTCTTCAAAACCAACCAACGTGAAGCCATTTTTTCGTGACTTTTACCCCAAACCTGATGATTGCTTCATCCCCTGTCTTGAGAAGGCTCCATTGCCCACCCATTGTCTAAACCAGGTACCCAGAAATCCTTCTTGATGACTGCCCATCACCTGCCCGGGGTCCCAGCAAGCAGTGCATCCTAGTGGCCCTCCCACTGTACCCCAGCTGTAGTTCAGGATTTGCTCAGCTCTGGTCTTGCTGCTCTGAAGCCTCCACTGGCCACTCAGCCCTGCCATGAGACCCATCATGCAGTTCCCCTTCCCTCTAACCTGCTTCAAGTCCATTCCCCAAACTGCCACAAGGCCCCTTCTCCTTGAGCCAGTAGAACTCATTCTGTCCCCTGCTGAACATGAACCAGGGCTCTGCATGCCTTCTTACAACAAACTGCACGGTGGGCGCGCCAGCCTTCCCTATCTGACTCTGTGTGCTGCCCACCTGGTGGTTGTGCTGGAGGTTTTGAAGAGTCAGACTTTGGCCTCAGGTCTCCTGCCTGAGAGCTGCATAAACTTAGAGCCTTGTCTCACAGAGCCCCTGTTCCCACAGCAGTTAAAGTGGAGATGAAGAGTCCCTCCTGGAGAGGCGGTCTAGCCGTTCAGTGAGTCAGCAGCACAGCTCCTCCAGCACGCAGAGAACAGTGGTCCACGGAGGGAGGGTGTGAGCCTGGGGTTATACTGAGGGAGGGCGTGAGTCTGGGGTTCACTGAGGGAGGGCGTGAGCCTGGGCTTCACTGAGTGAGGGTGTGAGTCTGGGGTTCACTGAGTGAGGGTGTGAGTCTGGGGTTCACTGAGTGAGGGTGCAAGTCTGGGGTTCACTGAGGGAGGGTGTGATCCTGGGGTTCACTGAGGGAGGGTGTGATCCTGGGGTTCACTGAGTGAGGGTGGGAGTCTGGGGTTCACTGAGGGAGGGTGTGATCCTGGGGTTCACTGAGTGAGGGTGGGAGTCTGGGGTTATACTGAGGAAGAGTGTGAGTCTGGGCTTCACTGAGGGAGGGGGTGAGCCTGGGGTTCACTGAGTGAGGGTGTGAGTCTGGGCTTCACTGAGGGAGGGGGTGAGCCTGGGGTTCACTGAGGGAGGGTGTGAGTCTGGGGTTATACTGAGGAAGAGTGTGAGTCTGGGGTTATACTGAGGAAGGGTGTGAGTCTGGGCTTCACTGAGGGAGGGGGTGAGCCTGGGGTTCACTGAGTGAGGGTGTGAGTCTGGGGTCTTAGGGTGTGATCCCGGGGTTCACTGAGTGAGAGTGTGAGTCTGGGGTTCACTGAGGGAGGGGGTGATCCTTGGGTTCACTGAGTGAGGGTATGATCCTGGGAGTTCACTGAGGGAGGATGTGAATCTGGGGTTATACTGAGGAAGGATGTGAGTCTGGGGTTCACTGAGAGTGTGAGTCTGGGGTCCACTGAGGGAGGGTGTGATCCTGGGGTTCACTGAGGGTGTGAGTCTGGGGTCTTACTGAGGGTATGATCCTGGGGTTCACTGAGGGAGGGCATGAATCTGGGCTTATACTGAGGAAGGATGTGAGTCTGGGGTTCACTGAGTGAGGGTGTGAGCCTGGGGTCCACTGAGTGAGGGTGTGAACCTGGGGTTCACTGAGTGAGGGTGTGAGTCTGGGGTTATACTGAGTGAGGGCGTGATCCTGGAGTTCACTGAGGGAGGGTGTGAGTCTGGGGTTCGCTGAGGGAGGAGGGTGTGAATCTTGGGTTCTACTGAGAGCGTGTGAAGCTGGGGGTTCACTGAGGGAGGGCATGAACCTGGGATTATACTGAAGGAGGGTGTGAGTCTTGGGTTATACTGAGGGAGAGTGTGAACCTGGGGGTTTACTGAGGGAGCGTGTGAGCCTGGGGTTCACTGAGGGAGAGTGTGAACCTGGGGGTTTACTGAGGGAGCGTGTGAGCCTGGGGTTCACTGAGGGAGGGTGTGAGTCTGGGTTTTGAACCTGGAGGTCCTCTGAGGGAGGAGATGAACCCTGCTTTCCTTTTCTTTCTGCCCTCAGAGTGGGCTTTTCAGTCCCTGAAGCTGCTGCTCTGCCCACTCAGGAAGGTGAGGAAGGCAGATGGCAGCGTACTTTCAGCCTCTGCTCTGTGAGTGTCTGTATGTGTGTCTTGTGTGTCCAACTGTTTGTGTGTGTGCATCGGGGCAGTGAAGGATAACACCGAGCAGCTGCTGGCATCTGTGCCTCACCTGCAGCCCTGCTTTTTTGTGTGGCCCATTGGATCTACGGGGCAATCTTCCCAGCTGCCTTCTGTTTTATCCCTGGCTTTATGGGGGCCATCTTCCCAGCTGCCTCCTATTCCATCCTTGGCTCTATGGGGCCATCTTCCCAGTTGCCTCCTGTTTTGTCCTTGGCTCTATGGGGCCATCTTCCCAGCTGTCTCCAGTTCCATCCTTTGGTCTGTGGAGCCATTTTTCCAGCTGCCTCCTGTTTTGTCCTTTGCTCTATGGGGCCATCTTCCCAGCTGCCTCCTGTTCCATCCTTGGTTCTATGGGGTCATCCTCCCAGACACCTCCAGTTTCACCCTTGGCTCTATGGGACCATCTTTCCAGCTTCCCCCCGTTCCACCCTTGCCATTGTGTCCTCATTGGGTCATTTGTCAATAGTATCTGCTTAGCATCAAGCAGTGGTCCTGGATCTTCTCAGGTGTGGCCCTCGTGGTGATGGACATGATCAGTGCACGTGGGGAGTGGCCAGTGATCACATGGTCACATAGAGGTGCTACCCTCACTGTTCTAGGAAGGACACACGTGGGTTCTGTGGGCCATGGCGGTCATGCCAAGCTCTGAGCCAGGGTCATGGAACTGAGAGCCACAGGACAGATTTGAGTCAATCAGTTTATCAGGAGCAGTAAGAGCGACTTGCAGAGGGGCTACCTCCAAGGGCCTTGTACAAACAGCACCCCATTTCCAGGACCCACAGAGGCCCATGTGGCTGCAAGGGTGGAGTGGGGTGGGCTGGGGTGGGATGGACCCTCCATGTGCCCTACCCACCCCTGCCAGACCACACTTTTTTTTTTTCTAAGAAGAAGAGGAGGAAAACCGAAGGGGGAGAGAGAAAAACAGAGGCAGAGAGGAGGAAAGAGCAGTGGAGGCTGTGACCAGATTCTCCTGAGGGACATGAACCACCTGACTGGGTTCTGTAATGTGGGTGCCTGCCACTGGCTTGTGTGTTTGGACTTCTGCATCTGGTGTCATCTTCTCTGGCTGGCTGGTATCTTCCGAATGCTGACTTCTGTGGACTGAGAGGTCTTGTACCCCAGTTTCCCCTTCCCAAGGCAGTGACAAGGGAGAACTGGACTTTGCCTCTGTCTCTGAGGGCTCCGAACACCCAGGCCACCCTTAGCCACCCCTGTTTGAGCCACTGCTGCCAGGAAAAGCCCCAAGCCAATTCTTGCTGCTATTCTGTCTCCCTCCCCAGGAGGGCTGGCCACAATGTCTTTACCCATCTGGGAGCCCAATCTCCCTTATCAATGTCCATCTATACTAGCTGGTTTGAGGGCCTCTTCTGGATGTGCTGCCTGGGGGGCAGCAGACAGAAGGGAGGGCAGCTGGTGTCCAGAGCCCCTCTAGGCAGGCCAGCCTGCTGTGCCAGCATGGGTCCCCTCCAGGGCCTGTGCCCTTCTGGGCAGCCTCATTGCTCAATGGCCACCCACCTCCCCAAAGCCAAGAAAGCGACTGCCCTTCCACGGCCTGGGGTTCACTGAGTGAGGGTGTGAGCCTGGCACCCCCATCCAGTCTTCTTTTCAGTATGTCCAAAAATTAAATCATCTCATCATTGATATGCAATGTACATTGGTGGGGGCATCTTTTAAAACTGAAATGAGAGTAATATGGTAAGGAAAGACAGACATAGGCCCAGCCCCTGCTCCCATTAGCAACTCCCCTGAACGCAGCACATCTGCAGGAGCTGGTCCGGCTGCTGCATCCTCTCCCCGCTGCAGCTGAGGGCGTTCTGAGTGAGAAATTAATTCCTCGTCGGAATTGTGTCTGAATTTAGCAGATAATAATTTTAGAGCTTTAAACTGACATTTTAAGAATGACCACTATAATTCTGGCAAGCAACAATGGATTCCATAAATGATGGAGATTCTAAGAACAGGACTGATTTCCACAGGCCAGGGTCATTGATGCACTTTGGAATGGAGAGCTGTGAAGGGGAATGCCTAGGCCTCACAGAGGAGGCTCGTGACCCGGACGGATGTGGGACTGGGGGCCATGTCTGTAGCTCCCCGCCACAGAGCAGAATCTGCCTCTCCATAAGCGTAAGCTCTGGGGACTGTGACATCCACGCTGGGCCTGGCTCCTGCCTCCCGCCTCCTGCCCAGCCCCTGCCAGCCGCACATGGTGGAGGCCGGCTGCCCAAAGCTCTTGTTCTCAGATGTGGGCAGAACGGGAATCTGCCATGTGCCTGTGGATTAAAAAAAAGAAACCCAGGCTGCTTTTATGTCTGTTAGAAGGAGTCTGCACTTCAAGATAGTGGGGATGTATATTTTTAAAAATTTCACGCTCATGGGCCAAAGATTTTCCCGGGGCTGTGTGCTGATTTGCAGCCCATCATGTGTGGCTTTGGGACACTGGGGAAGGTGTGGAGCCCTTTAAGTGACAAGCAGGTTGGAAAAGCAAAGGACACCAGGTGAGGATGATGGAATTTACATCCTGTTGCTTCCCTGATAGTTCCTGCCAATATGGGATCCCACTACTATCTTTCTGCCCTAAAAATATGTGTATATTGAGATAGAAACTGTTGTAATGGCTCCATGCAATCAGTAGAGGAAATGAGAGAAGAAAGAAGGAACAGATTTAGTCCTGCCCAGAATCTGCACTTCCACGGAGGATGCCAGGATATCACGGGAGAGACTGCAGCTCTGATCAAATGGGGCAAGCTCTTGGCAGGAGCCAGCATGTTCCTATGTTCCATTTGGGAGGACAGTTTACTTTTATGATGTGCTTTGAAATCAGGTGGACGTCTCTAACTCCTGGACCTTTCCCGGCCTTTCCAGCCACTGTCATCTCTGTGGAGTCAGGGGCAGGGACTTTGGGATCAGCTTCCGCCCTCCTGAAAACAGCAGAGCAGCCTGAGAGAGCCAGGAAGGACCTCACCTGAGTATCAGATCACCTCATCAGGCCGAATTGTGTGGATCTAGGGATTTTAAAGAGGTGATTAAGGTAAAATGAGGTTATTAGGGTGGCCCTTGACCCAGTGTGACTGGTGTCCTTATAAGAGGAGATTAGGACACAGCCACCCAGAGGGACAACCACCTGAGGATCCCTGAGAAGATGGCATCTGGAAGGTGAGGAGAGAGGCCTCAGAAGGAATCAACTCTGCTGACACTTGATGCCAACTTCCAGCCTCTGAAACTGCGAGGAAGTAAGTTCTGATTCTTTAAGCCCCCTAGTCTGTGGTCATTGGGTATGTCAAATGGAGATGGTGAATATGGCCATTTCTATAGTTTGGATGTGTCTCCAAAAGTTCATTTGTGTTGGAAATTTGGTCCTCAGTGTGAGCAGTGTTGAGAGGTGGGATCTTTGGGAGGTGATGAGGTCATGAGGATTCTGCTCTCATGAATGGATTAACCCATCAGTTGATTACTGGATTACTGGATTGATGGGTTAGAGAGGGGTGGGGTTACTTATCATGAGAATGGCTTGTTAGTAAAAGCCGGGTTGCCTCTCTCTCATGAGCCCCCTGACCATATGAAGCCCTGCACCCCCTCGGGACTCTGTAGAAAGTCCCCACCAGCAAGAAGGGCCTCACCAGATGTGGCCCCTGGACGTTGGATTTCCAGCTTCCAGCACTATAAGAAATAACTTCCTTTTTTTACAAACTACCTGGTGTCAGATATTCCATTATACAACAGAAAACAGACTAAGACAGGCATCGGGAACCTCTGAGTTCCTGACAATGGCAGTTTAAAACTGTTGGCCGTGGGTTCTTCCAGGGATGGGGATCTGTGGCCTCTTGACTTGCATCCAGGTGGGCCCATGGCCACCTCAACCAACAGGGGATGGATAGGCGATACCAGGTGACTTTCTGAGCTGGGTCGTAAAGGGCTATGTCCTGTGCTCAGGCTCTGGGTATGGTCACATTCCACCTGGGGAACCTTCTCTCCTTGGACTCAGCTGCTGTGTTGGGAGAAGGTTGGGAACAGAGAAAGGCAACATGGACAGACATGGTTAATAGGCTCATGGAAACTTACTCTTGAGCCATCTTGGCTCAGCCACTAGACAAGAGTCAAGAAACACCAGAAAATTCCAGGTTCTGGCCATCTGAGTTCTCATGAGAGTTTTGGACATTGAGGAATAGAGGCTGGCAACCACTGTTGTACCCAGTCCAAATCCTTGACCTATGGGATCCACAAGCTTAATACATTGGTGGTTGTTTCTCTCTGCTTTTTTCAAGGTGGTTTGTTATTCAGCAATGGATAATTAGAGCACTGACTCACCTTGATGGGCCTCATCATCATTCATCCAGAAATCTTTTATTGAGAAAAATAATATTTGCCATGTTGTGCAAGGAGTTGGGGTTGCAAAGCTGGGTGCTGTGAACTATAACACAAGGCAGCAGGATTGTCTGATCTCCAAGAGCCATGTGCCCTGGGATCCTCTGGCCACAGTATCTCACAGAATTCCTAATGCACAGTCTGTGTGGGAGGTGATGCTGGAGTTCCCCCTCCCTCTGGGCTCCTCCACGTGCTCTGCTCACATCACTGGGGGGTTGGCGGCAGCCTGCTGAGTCCTTTAGACCCTCAGCCCACTCTCCAGCAATCAGACTGGCGGAAACCTGTGTGGCTGGCTCCACCCTCAGATCTCCCCACTCCTCTCATTAGCCACCTGCCTTCTCAGCCGGTGCTCTTATTCTTGTGACTCTTGCCTGACCCTGCCTCAGCTCTGTGCCCTCCCGGACTACTGACTGTGAGGCTTTGCCCAGCGGATTTTCCATCGCCAAATTAGAGCTTTTCTCTCCCCCACCTGACTGCTCCCTGTCACTGTCCTCTGTATCTTCCTGTTCCTGATTTTGGCTGGCTATCAAGAGAAGATCTACAATCATCCCATCTCTCGTGGCACCTTACCATGTGTAACTCCCTTGTATCTAATACCTCACTTCACCTTTTCTGTTCTTCTATTTATGAGCTACGTGATGTCAGACAAGGCACTTAACTACTCTGGGCTTTGGCTCCCTTATTTAACGATAGGTATCATAATAATACCTGCCCTGTCCAATTTAGTTTGTCTGACAGTTATTCATTTAACAAACATGCATTGGGTTCCTACTGAGTGCTGGGTGCTATATCCAGCATTGCTAAGACAACAGCCATGAGACCAGCAAGCATGCCTGCCTAGGTTTTGCATTCTAGTGGGATGACTTAGTCTATTTTCTGCTAAAACATAATACCACAAACTAGGCAGTTGATAAAGAAGATACATTTACTTCTTGTAGTTGAAGAGGCTGGGAAGTCCAAGAGCATGGCACTGGCATCTGGGTCATCCCATGGTGGAAGGTGGAAGGACAGAGACTAAGAAGAGCACCAGGTGCCAGACTCACTTTGTAACAACCCACTCTCACAATAACTAACCTGACCTCATGACCCAATCACCTCCCAACAAAGTTGCATTGGGATTGAATTTACAACACAAGAACTTTTGGGGGGCAAATTCAAGCCAGGCAAGGGGGTTAGTGTAAATAAATGAATAGTGCATACTAACTGATTGAGGCCGTTGTTAACAAAAATGAAAAAACAAGGGTGGGTTTAGGGAGTGGTGGTGGGGTGAACAGGCCTCTGGAAGTGGCACATACAGGGAAAACCTCTGTGCAGACAGAGACCTGGGCTGCTGAGAAGGGGCCGGACTTGGAGATCTGGGAAAAAGCATCTCAGTTGAGGGAGAAATGGAGCAAGCCTGGAACCCTGAAGAGCTTGAGGACTTTGAGACCAGGGAGCAGGTACTGGTCATGGGGCATGGGAGACTGGCTCAGGCAGGACCAGGCAGGGTCTCTGTCGCTGGTAAAGAATGTGGGTATTATTTTGAGTGACAGGAGTGGCATACTCAGATCTGTTTTGGGATGATCCTTCCTGCTGGTTTGTGAACGCTGCAGCCAGAAATGGTGCTGGGGGTGTTATTAGGATGCTGCCATGACCCACTCAGAGATGACTGTGGCTGGACCACAGTGGGGAGAAGAGGGGGATCATCACAACCTGTTCCTGGAAGCCCTACTGGGTGTCAGGGGAGTGGAGGAATTAAGAATGGCTCCCACCACTCGATAAATGGAGAAACCCAAGGCAGTCATGTGGTTTTTGAGGCATGGGGGAAGTGTAGGGTTCCTCTTTGTATAATGCGTGAGCTTCCTGAGATGTCTTCATGGGAATAGAAGGTTGGCCTTGGGATGTTTGCATCTGGAGCTCAGAAGAACAATATTAACCTGGAGAAACATGGGTGCCATTTGCTTAGGGTGTTGTTAGAATGCATAGAGGATGAGCATCATTTGGGGAGAGGTGACAAGGACCCATGGATGCCCCACATTACTTCTCAGAGCCCTCATCCTGGGCTCCGTGTCCTATGGATGCCATAACAGATGTCCACAGACTTGATGGCTTAAAATAGTCAAAATTTGTTCTTGACAGTAATGGAGGCTGAAAGTCCAAAATCACTTTCAGGGGGCAAAATCCAGAGGACCTGCTGAGCCGTGCTCTCCCAGAAGGCTCTAGGAAAGGGACCTTCCTGCCTCTTCCAGCTTCTGGGGGCTTCTGGTGTCCTTGGTGCCACATGGCTCTAATCTCTCCTCTGTGGCCACATGGCCTTCCCTGTGTGTCGAATCAGTCTCTGCCCTCTTTTCTAAGGATACATGTGATTGGATTTAGGGCCCACTCAGATAATCCACAATAATCTTTCCCTGTCACTTCTGCAGAGACCCTTTTCACAGTTTCCAGGGATTAGGGTCTGCTAATTGGGGGCCATTGTCCAGCCCACTACATACTAAAGGTTTGGAGAGGCAGTACTTCAATATCGAAAGCTTGAACTTGGGCTAAGAGTGCAATCTTGGAATTGCATTTCTAAACAATGGAATTGGGCTAGGAATATTCCTAGTTGTCTGACCACAGGCCTGTTTCTTGGTTATCAGACCTTAATTTGTTCATCCACAGAGTGGGGATAATGCCATGCTCATTCTCAGGACCGTTGCTTGGGTTTGATGAGATCATATGTGCAAAGTGTTTGGGATTGTGTCTGACATATATGAAGCCCACATAGAGGTCAGTTCTCTTCCTTCTCCTTGGCTGGTACCTAAGGGATTGGAGAGGTCCCCTTGTGTCACTCCCCAGAGCTGACCCAGCTTGTCTAGCGGCGTCTCACATCAACCGTAGCCTGGGATCTTCTGCAGGGAGGCTTACATAGAAAAATGGAACATGCAATGATTGCAAGCCCACCCAGGGTATCCAGGAGACCTGCAAGTGAGGAGGGAGGGCCAGGCGTGTGCTGAGAAGTTGTAGGAAGCCCTGCCTGCTGCTCTCTCTGCTAATGAGCCGCAGAGCCTGCAGCACTGACAGGTTCATCCCAGGGACTCTGGAGTTCTCTGCAGGGACTGAGCCGTGAATCCGCCTGCGTGCTGAGCTTGTCTTTCCGCTCTCATCTTTCCATGGCAACCGGGGAAAGGGGGCCAGGATGTGGCAATCTCCACAGGAGAAGCGTGGGCACGGCTGTCTGTAGGCAGCAGGGCTGGAAGGAGAGGAGGAACAGCAGCCCTGATTCCAGGCCAGCGCTTGATACAAGCCCATCATGGTCACACGGGAGCTCCTGAAATACCCTGCGTCCTGTCTCCCTCTGGTCTGCCTGATGTTGCGGAAGAGGAAACAAACAGAGGGGCAAAGTAACTTGGTGAATGGTGCACAGCTGGTTAACAGGAGATGGGAGGTGGCATTGAAGCCTGGGGCTTCTGACTGGTGGGCGACTCGCTGTCAGGGAGCCCTTTGATGTGCTTTAAGGGGGCCCTCCTGCACCACTGGTTTCAATTCAGGCCAGATTTACTGAGGGGCCTTGTTGAAACTACAGGGCAGGCCCCATCATCGATCTCACCCTTAGAAAAGAGTAAGGGCTCCATACAATGTTAGGAAACCCAGGACTTCTAAGGACTTCTGTCCATCCTAATTCATTTAGGGGCCCATCAGTAAATGTTCCACTGAGAACTTATTAAAACGTGCAGATGGTCTGTTCAAAGAGCATGACAGGTACTCCTCATGGAGCAATCTTTGTTACAGGAAGGGATTGGAATGAGAGGGGAGAGAATAATCGAAATGGAGATTGGAGGGCCCCGGAGTGGTGACTCTGAGGTCCGGGCTCTATCTTGCTGGCCGGTCCCCCCTCGCTATGGTCACTCAAGGCTCATAAATCACTCCTGGGAGCTCAGCGTCCCTCATGGCGACTCTCCTGGGACTGAACGGCCTTCATGTGCTCAAAGGCTACTTTTGTCAACTCCCAGCTGGCTTGTTGCACTTTCCACCTCCATTCCTAGTTCCACTCATCTGGGCTCCGCGGGAAAATGCTGTTCCTTCTTTGACCCAGCAGCACCGGGGATACGTGGAGACACCTCACACTTCGCCCTGTGAGCCAGTCTCACCCACCTCATTCTCAGGATGGGGCAGACCTAGTTCCGCTCTCCCCTTGGGGCTTGGTGCCGGGGACCTGCGGGAAGGTCTGGGTGCTTGGGACTGTTCTGCTCACCTCTCAGGCACAAGAGAGCCCGGAAAAGTGTTACTGGTGGCTGGACCCAGAGCTCGGATGAGTGTCCCCCACGCTGGAGGTGGCCTCCAGGGATAAAATGTAGGCGTTATTGAGGAAAAAGACAACCCCAGATGTGGGATGTTATGACAAGAGGAGATTCCTGATCTGCACACAGAGTATGGAGTCTTCTCATGGGGACCAACCTTGGGACATCTTTGCTTCCGTCTCAGCCAACTCAGGACTCATCCTGCGATGTTTCTGAGAAGGGACTAGTTAGTTGTGAGGCAGCATCTCCATGGGTGGCCATCTTTATTTTTAGAAGGTTATATTTAATATGCAGCTGAAATCTGCTTGAAATCTGAGCATTCCAGGGGAGCCTCTCCAGGCCTGGGGGCCACCCCAGCAAAGCCTCGCTTCAGTGGTTGCTGCTAATGTTAGGAGCTGCCCCAGGACCAGAGGCATCAGACCAGACCCATCTGCATGTCTGCAGGGTCCCATGGAGGCTCAGTGTATGGGAGCTGCAGTGTGTGGGAGCTGCAGTGTATGGGAGCAGGGACAGAGGACAACGCGGCACGTGTGCTGGGCGTCTCCTCATGCGCGGCCTGGGAGGCACTCTTTGCTGCTTATTTTACAGAAGATGTCATCTGTATTATCAGGCTGCCTCTGTGCCATGCAACAACCTGAGTCTGTAATAATCTGAAGACTGGAGCCTGGGTAGGGTTTTTTTTTTTTTTTTTACAACTCCATTTGCTTTTTAATTAGTGGAGATTCCTCCAAGGTTTTCGCATTAATTGCTCATCACTCTCAGTTTTCGGTGCTGTGGATGTCTGTCTCCGTGAATGTGAGAGTGGGGAGAGGGTGTGGGAGCTGTACATGCCCCCCACACAGGCCACCGTGGGCCAGGTACCATTTTACATCTTCCCATTGATCACCAGGTCCCCAGGACATAGGTTCGTCCGCTGATTTTGCATGTTAGGGACAGAAACTCACTGATTTCAAAGTCTGAACCTTCCCCACTACCTGGCATGCTAAGTCTCAGAACCATTCAGAAAAGAGTGGAACAACCACGAGTGGCATGAGATTGGTCTCCCTGGAGGTGGGGTCTGGGCCAGGGCCATGGCATGCCTGATAGTGCTTGGACTCAATGGCGCCCCAGCCCCACCCCTCAGGTGCCACTGCCTGTGTTCCTGGCAGGTGAATCCCAGGCTCTTCCACTTGTGTCTCCCCAGCTGCTCAGAGGCCAGAGGCGGAGCAGCAGGGCAAGGAGGCGGGCTGAACCGCTTCCTGCTTTCAGTCATTTTCAAGCCAATATTTATTTTAAGCAAAGAAACACAGACACATAGTTTAGAAAGTAAGCTGTATGCGTTGGGGGAAACAGTACTTCTCCACTTCTGTCACTACCTGTGGGGGCATCTGGGGCCTTTCCCAGGCTTGGGCCATGCTAGTCTGCTCCTCTCCGAAGGGAGGATAGATTATCTTAATGATGAGATGAGGCTGGGGTCGATGTGCCTCCGCCCTGCCCTCCTTTTCCCCCCTGGGAGCCAGTCTGCTACAGGAAGAACGCATTCTGGTTGGTGTCCCTGTGCCGTGAGTCCTGCAGGTGCTGGTGAGGGGAGGCCTGGGGGACTGCCTCGTGTCTGGGTCTGGGGCTCAGCCTCAGAGGCCCTTCGCTGCTGCTGCCCCGTCCTCTCCCCCAGCCTGCTGCGTGTCTGCCTGGCTCCCCGTTGGTTCTGGAGCTCCCGCAGAAGGAGAGGCGCTGATTTTCAGGATTCCTAAAGCGGCCTCTGCCCGTGCCAGGGGATTCCCATGCCCTGTGCCACGTGTCCCAGCCTCTGGTGCCATGCTTCACGATCAACCACTTGCAACTCTTTTAGGCTTTTTTCTTCGTATTTATCTTTATGTTTCTAATAATATGCTGTTGTAATTAGCCCTTATCAGTGAGATATGATCTCTGGACTCACCACACGCAGCTCAGGCTTCGCTCTTCACAGTCTTCCTTGCTCTCTTCGCCCTAGCGATGCAGCCATACGCAGTTAAGTGAAAACATTGCCAAGTGTCCGTGGCTGCCCCTGCCTCGTGGTGACTGCTGTTCCCTTGTGAGCAGCGGAGCTCTCGGGGCGCGGTCCCCTCCTGCACGGCGCCCTACGGGGCTGGGCTGCGGATGGGTTGACTTTACTGGAGGTGGGTCTGCTGGTGAGCTGGTGGTCTTGGGGGACACTTGAGAACATCTGAATTGTCCAGAATGGACCCCTCCTGCCCTCGGCTGGTGGAGTGGAGCCCCCATTTCTGGTTAGCCGTGGGAGGAGCCCGCAGGGGTTGCAGGACAGAAGGATGCTCAGCGTGCACTTGGACCCGTTCCTGTGTTTTCCCGCCCGAGCCTCACACCAGCCATCCACTCTGTGTTTCAGAGGCCAGACCTCCTCCACCCCAGTTTCTTCAGAGTCTGCTGAAGCCTGCCTCTGAGCGTGCGGTGCTGGCCGAGGGAGGTGTGAGGGGAGAAGCGGTTTTCAGGTTGAGCTGGAAGGACTGGAGGGGTCAAGGTTCCTGTTCTGTCCTCACTATTTCTACTTCCTTATCTCATGTTCTTCTCTCAATCCAACTCCTTAGGGCTTCTGGCTGCCGCTCTCCACCGAGGCTGATACTGTCACAGCCCTGTGTGCCTCCATGCTGTCAGTCTCAGTGCCCATCACTTCGCTCTGACCTGACAGTTCTACACCATCCCCATTCATAAAACACACACACTCACACGCATGGACACATGCACACGCACACACACACATGCACACACACATGCACACACGTACACAGGTGCACACAGGCAGACACACATGCACACAGATGCAGACACAGACATGCATGCAGATGCAGATACAGACATGCACTCCCATGCATACACACATGCATGCACACAAGGCACACACATACACAGACACACACACACTTTTAGTTGAACACTGTTATGGGCTGAATTGTATTTCCCCCAACTTCATATGTTGAGGTCATAACCGCAGTGTGACTGTATTTGAAGGAAGGTCTTTTAAGGAGGTGACTAAGGTTAAGTGAGGCCATAAGGGTGGGCCCTGATCCCATAGGACTGTTGTCCTCACAAGAAGAGGAGGAGATGCCAGGAGCGTGTGTTCAGGGAGGAAAGGCCATGTGAGGACACCGAAGAACCATCTGCAAGTCAGGAAAAGAGGCCTCGTCGCCAACCAGCTGACACCTCGATCTCAGACTCCCAGCCTGCAGAACTGTGAGGAAATTAATTTCTGCTGTGTAAGTTACCCAGTCTATGGTGTTTTGTTACAAGCAGCCTGGAAGACGAGCACAGATTTTGGCACTGCAAGTGGGGTGCTACTGTAGCAAACACCTAAAAATGTACAAGTGGCCTTGGGACTGCATATAGGCTGGAAGAGTTTCACCTGCAGCTGGAAGAAACTAGATTGCCTTAAGGGACTGTTGGTAGAAGTATGGATGTTAAAGGTAATTCTAGGGAAGCCTTTGAAAGGAGTCAGTAGAGCTGTAGAGAAATGTTCTGTTGTCTTAGAGGATATAGAAATACAAACAGGATGTTGACAGAAACATGAATGTGAAAGGAGCTTCTGGTAAGGTCTCAGAAGGAAATACGGAGCAGGTTATTGGACAAAGGCTATCCTTATTATAAAGTGCCAGAGAACTTGGCTGGATTGTGCTCTAGTGTCTTGTGGAAGGAAGAAATTGGGAGTTACAACCTTGGATATTTAGCAGAGAAGATTTCTAATCAAAATGTTGAAGATATGGCCTGATTTTTTACTGCTTATTGTTAAATGTGAGAGGAGAGAGATACATTGAAGGAATTGTTGAGCAAAAAAGAAACCATAGGCTGGATAAAGAAAATGTGGTCCATATACACCATGGGATACTATGCAGTCATGAAAAAGAATGAGATCATGTCTTTTGCAGGGACCTGGATGGAGCTGGAGGCCATTATCCTTAGCAAAACTAACACAAGAACAGAGAACCAAATACCACATATTCTCACTTAAAAGTGGGAGCTAAATATCAAGAACACATGGACCCAAAGAGGGGGACAACAGACACTGGGGGGCTACTTGAGGGTGGAGGGTGGGAGGAAGTAGAGGATGAGAAAAAATACCTGTTGGATACGATGTTCAGTGTTTGCATGATGAAATAATCTGTAAATTAAACCCCTGTGACATGAGTTTACCTGTGTAACAAACCTGTACATGTATCCCTGAACCTAAAACAAAAGTTAAAAGAAAAAAAACCCTAAAACTTAAAGATTTGGGAAAGTCTCAGCCTATCCATATTACAAAAAAAATGAGAAAACATGTTCTAAAGAGAACAATGAGTATGGCTGGACAGTCACTCTGTATCAAGATTACTCATGGGTTTAGTCAGCCATCTCAGCAGAATCCAGGAACAGAGATGGGGTTGTGCTAGCAGAAACACTGTTCATTTGAACTAAAGAGAACAGAGAAGGTGGGATAGGATGAAAGAAGGCTGTCTGACTTCTGGGATGAGACAGTAGAACTCTTTAGCTTCAATCAAGCCTTATCCTTCAAGAAAAGAGAAGAATGACCTCAAAGACAATTCAGAGATCATTGGGGTGCTCCTCCCATCATGAGTGTGGGGTTAAGGCTGTTTCCTCCTCAGCTTCCATGACCAGGATTTCATTTCCCTAAGGGTAAGGCTCCTGCAGAGCCATGGGGTGGGGCCCTCACAGATACAAGGGGGTGAGTCCACCATCTAGGGTGATGGGGTGATGCCTCCAAGGGGCCCAGAGAGCCAAAGAGGATTGTTCTGAGGCTTGAGAGCTGATGAAGTTTGCCTTGCAGGTTTTGGGCTTGCTTAAGATCCAGCACCAGTTTTTCCTTTCCTATTTCTCCCTTTTGGAATGAGCCTTTCTATCCTATGCCTTCCCATCATTGTATTTTGGAAGCACATCACTTACCTGGTTTCCCAGGTTCACAGCTGGAGAGGATTTTTGCCTCAGAATGAATTGTGTCTTGAGTCTCACTCATACATAATTTAAATGATCTTTATATACTTTTTAAAAATTTTCATTTTTTTATGATAAGAACACTTAACATGAAATATACCCACCTGACAATTTTTTAAGTGTACAGCAGATTATTGTTCACTGCAGGTACACTGTTTTATAGCAGACCTCAAGGGGAGACTCAGTTTGCTTGACTGAATCCTTGTGCCTGTTGATTTTTTACTCTCCATTTTCCCCTTCATTTTCTCCAGTCCCTGACAACCACCATTTCTCTCTTTGCGTCTATGAAATTGACTGTTTTAGATAGCCCATTTCAGTGGAACCATACAGTGTTTGTCTTTCTGTAACTGTCTTATTTCACTTAACATAATCTCCTCAAAGTTTATCCATGTTGTCACATATTGCAGAATTTCCTTCTTTTAAGACTGAATAGTATTCAATTGCATGTATTTACCATATTTCTTTATCCATTCATCTGTCAATTGACATTTTAGTTGCTTCTACATCTCAGCTTTTGTGAATAGTATTATAATGAATATAGAAGTGCTAATATATTTTTGAGATCCTGATTTCAATTCTTTTGGATGAATACTGAGAAATAGAATTGCTGAGTCATATACTAGTCCTATTTTTAGTTTTTTGAGGAATGTCCATGCTGATTTCCATAGTGGCTGCACCATTTTGCATTCCTCCCAATAGTGTGCAAGGGTTCTCTTTTCTCCATGTGCTTACTGACACTTGTTACTTTTTAAAAATAATAACCATCCAGATAGGTATAGGGTGATATCTGGTTGTGGTTTTGATTTGCATTTCCGTGATTATTAGTGATGTTGAGCACTTTTTCATATACTTGTTGGTTATTTGCATATCTTATTGGAGATATGTCTATTCACACCCTTAGCCAATTTTTATTTCAGGTTATTAGATTTAAAAAATTATTGAATTGTAGGAGTTACATAAATATTTTTGAGAATAACCTATTACCAAATGTATGGTTTGCAAACATGTTCTTTTCATAAGCTGACTTTTCACTCTATTAGTGATTTACTTTGTTGTGCAGAAGCTTTTTAATTTGAAGCTGTCCCGTGTATTTCTTTTTTTGTTGTGTTATATACATTTAATAATATGTAAGACCATTGTCATGAAGCCTTTCCCTATGTTTTCTCCTTGAAAACATATGTAAGACTTAAACAAATGGAGTTTTACAGTTTTAAGTCTCACATTTAAGTATTTAAACCATTTTGAGTTTACTACTGTGTACGGTGTAAGATAAGGGTCTAATTTTATTTCTTTGAACATAGATACTCATTTTTTTCCGAGACCATTTGTTGAAGAGACTGACCTTTCCCCATTGTATGCTCTTGATACTCTTGTCAAAGGTCTGTTGACCATATATGTGCACATTTATTTCTAAGCTCTCTATCCAGTTCGATTTCTGCATGTCTGTTTTTATGTCAACACCATACTGTTTTGACTAGTGTAGCTTTGTAGTAGATTCTAAAACCAGGAAGTATGATGTCTTCAACTTTGTTCTTTATCAAGATCGTTTTTACTGTGTGTGTTCTTTTTTTCTATTTTTGAAAAAAATTGCCATTGGGATTTTGATAGGGATTTCATTAACTCTGTAAATCACTTTCAGTAGTATGGAAATTTTGACAATATTAAGTTTTCTAATCATGAACACAGAAATTTTCCACTTATTTGTGTCCTGCTGGGTTTCCTTCATCAATGTTTTATAGTTTTCAGTAGACAAGTCTTTTGCCTCCTGAAGTTATGTTTTTATATAAGTATTTCATTTTTATGATGCTTTTGTAAATACAATATTTTCCTAATTTTCTACTCAGATATTTTGTTGTTAGTGTATAGTGATTTTTGTGTGTTGATTTTGTATCCTGCAACTTTATTGACTTGGTTTCTTAGTTCTAACAGAGTGTTTAGGTGTTTCTGTCTGTGGAATCACATTTTCTGCAAACAGGGACAATTTTATTTCATTCTGATTTGGATACCTTTTATTTATTTATTTATTTATTTATTTAATTTTTAATTATCTGGTAAAACTTTCATATTATGTTGAATTGAAGTGATGAAAGTGAATACTATTGCCTTGTTTCTCATCTTTGAGGAAAAACTTTCACTTTTTACTACTGAGGATGAGGTTAGCTGTGGGATTTTTATATATAGCCTTTATTATGTTGAGATAATTTTCTTCCATTTCTAGTTTGTTGAGAGTTTTTATCATAAAAGAGTATTGAATTTTTACTTTTCTGCATCTGTTGAGATGATTATGTAATTTTTATCCTTTAATTAATGTGATGTAGCTCAATAATTGATTTTCATATGGTTAACAATTTTTGCATCTCAAAGATCAATCCCACCTGCTCACCGTCTGTAGTCTTTAGTGTGCACTCAGATTCAGTTTGCTAGCATTTTCTGAGAATTTTTTTCATCTATCTTCATCAGGGATATTGGCTTGTAGTTGTTTCTTCTTCCTCTTCTTCTTCTTCCTCTTCTTCTTCTCCTTCCTCCTCCTTCCCTTCCCTTTCCTTCCCTTCCCTTCCCTTTCCTTTCCTTTCCTTTCCTTTCCTTTCCTTTCCTTTCCTTTCCTTTCCTTTCCTTTCTTTTCCTTTCCTTTCCTTTCCTTTCCTTTCCTTCCTTCCTTCCTTCCTTCCTTCCTTCCTTCCTTCCTCCATTCTTCTTCCTCCTTCCTTCTTCTTTCCTTTTTCTGTTTTTTTTTTAATTGAAACAGGGTCTCACTCCATCACCCAGTCTGGAATGAAATGGTGTGATCATAGCTCACTGCAATCTCAAACTCTTGGACTCAAGGAATCCACCTCTGGGTGCTATGTTGCCCAGACTGGTCTTGAACTTCTGGCCTCAAGTGATCCTCCTGCCTTGGCCTCCTGAAGTGTTGGGATTATAGGTGTTAGCCAGGGTACTGGGCCTGCAGTTTTCTCATCTGTGGTATCTTTGGCTTCATAAAATGGGTTTGGAAGTATTTCCTTCCTTGACTTTTTTTTTTGTAAGAGTTTGGGAAAGATTCGCTTTAATTCTGTAAATGTTTGGTGGAATTCACCAGAGAATCCATCTGGTCCTGGGTTTTTCTTGTTGGAAGGTTTTTGATTATTTATTCAGTCTCTATACTAGTTATAGATCTGATTTTCTATTTCTTCATGATTTAGTCTTCGTAAGTTGCATGTTTCTAGGAATTTATCAATTTCTTCTAGATTATCCAGTTTGTTGTTGTATAATTATTCATAGTAGTCTCATATGATACTTTTTAATTCTGTGGTATCAGTTGTAATGTCTCTTTCTGCTTTTATTTATCTGAGTCCTCCCTCTTTTTTCTGTAATCTAGCTAAAGGTTTGTTGATTTTATTTTTTTAAAAAACCTTTCTTAGTTTTATCTATTTTTTAATTGTTGTTTTACTATTTCAATTATTATTCTAATTTTTGTTATTTTTTTCCTTCTGTGAACTTTGGGGTCACTTTGTTCTTTTTCTGATGTTTTGAGGTGTAAAAGTGAATTATTTATTTGAGATCTTTGTTCTTTCTCAATGCAGTTACTTATCACTATTAACTTCTCTCTTAGTACTGCTTTTGCTGCATTCCTTAAGTTTTGATATGTTGTGTTTTCATTTTCATTTGTCTCAATATATTATGATTTGCCTTTGATTTTTTTAACTCAATGGTCATTCACAAATGTGTTGTTTAATTTCTACACATTTGTAAGTTTTCAAAGTTTTCTTCTGCTACTGATTTCTAGTTTCAGTCCATTGTAGATAAAAATATTTGGCATGGTTACAACCTTCTTAAATTTGTTAAGACTTGTTTTGTGACCTAACCTGTAATCTATCCTGGAGAAAGGTCCATGTACAGTTGAGAGGAATGTGCACTCTGCTGCTGTTGGATGGAAGGTTCTGCCAAAGTTTGATAGTTCCTTTTGGTCTATAGTGTTATTCAAGTCCTCTATTGCTTTATTGATCTTCTGTCTGAATGTTCAGTCCATTCTTGAAAGTAGGTCATAAAAGTCTCAGTATTATTGTATTTTTGTGCATTTCTCCCTTCAGTTTTGTTAAGTTTTGCTTTATATATCTAGGTGTTCTGATGTTGGGTGCATACATATTTGTGATTGTTCTATGTTTCTGGTGGATTGACCCTTTTATTATACAATGTCATTCTTTGTCTCTTGTGACAATTTTTGATGTAAAGTTGATTTTGTCTGATATACATATAGCCATCTGTGCTCTCTTTTGGTTAGCATTTGAATGAAACATATTTTTCCATTCCTTCACTTTCATTTTCTGTGTGTCCTTAAATCTAAAGTGAGTTTGTTGTAAATAGCATATAGTTGGTTCTTCTTTTTTAAAAAATTATTCAGCCACTCTTTTTTATTGTCTTTTAAAAATCCATTCAGCCATTGTATGTTTAATCCATTGTAATTTAAAGTAATTATTGATAGGAAAGGATTTATAATTGCCCCTCTGATATTTGTTTTCTGTTAGCCTTATAGTTATTTTGTCTGTCTTTTCTTCTTTTGGAGTCTTCCTATATATTTTGTTGATTTTTGTATTATGTGCTTTGATTTCTTTCTCTTTCTCTTTTGGGTATCTTCTATAGGTATTTTTTTTTTTTTTTTTGGTATGGTCAACTTGGAGCTTACATAAAATATCCTATAATTATAGAAGTCCATTTAAGCTGATAATAACTTAAGTTCAGTTGTACACAAAATCTCTCCATTTTAACTTCTTCCCACCTCCACACTTTCTGTTAGTATCATAATTTACATCTATTGTTTCTTTTAACATATTTTAAAGTTATAATTATTTTTAATACACTTGTCTTTTAACTTTTATATTAGAATTAACGGTGATTTACTCACCACCATTACAGAAGTATACTGCTGTGTGTGTGTGTGTGTACATGTATGTATACCTTTATTAATGAGTTTCATACTTTATTACGTTATCATGTTACTGTTTAGCATCCTTTTGTTCCAGTGAATAATTCCCTTTAAGTCAGATCTAATGGTGATTAATTCCCTCAGCTTTTGTTTGTCTGAGAAATCTATAGCACTAAATGCCCACAAGAGAAAGCAGGAAAGACCTAAAATTGACACCCTAACATCACAATTAAAAGAACTAGAGAAGCAAGAGCAAACACATTCAAAAGCTAGCAGAAGCCGGGAAATAGAACTAAGATCAGAGCAGAACTGAAGGAGATAGAGAAACAAAAAAACACTTCAAAAAATCAATGAATCCAGGAGCTGGTTTTTTGAAAAGATCAACAAAATTGATAGACTGCTAGCAAGACTAATAAAGAAAAGAGAGAAGAATCAAATAGACATAATAAAAAATTATAAAGGGGATATCACCACCGATTCCACAGAAATACGAGCTACCAGCAGAGAATGCTATAAACACCTCTACGCAAATAAACTAGAAAATCTAGAAGAAACTGATAAATTCCTGGACACATACACCCTCCCAAGACTAAACCAGGAAGAAGTTGAATCCCTGAATAGACCAATAACAGGCTCTGAAATTGAGGCAATAATTAGTAGCCTACCAACCAAAAAAAGTCCAGGACCAGACTGATTCACAGCTGAATTCTACCAGAGGTACAAGGAGGAGCCAGTACCATTCCTTCTGAAACTATTCCAATCAATAGAAAAAGATGGAATCCTCCCTAACTCATTTTATGAGGCCAGCATCATCCTGATACCAAAGCCTGGCAGAGACACAACAAAAAAAGAGAATTTTAGACCAATATCCCTGATGAACATCAATGCAGAAATCCTCAATAAAATACTGGCAAACCGAATCCAGCAGCACATCAAAAATCTTATCTACCATGATCAAGTGGACTTCATCTCTGGGGTGCAAGGCTGGTTCAACATATGCAAATCAATAAACGTAATCCATCATATAAACAGAACCAAAGACAAAAACCACATGATTATCTCAATAGATGCAGAAAGGCCTTTGACAAAATTCGACAGCCCTTCATGCTAAAAACTCTCAATAAATTAGGTATTGATGGGACGTATCTCAAAATAATAAGAGCTATCTATGACAAACCCACAGCCAATATCACACTGAGCATTCCCTTTGAAAACTGGCACAAGACAGGGATGCCCTCTCTCACCACTCCTATTCAACATAGTGCTGGAAGTTCTGGCCAGGGCAATCAGGCAGGAGAAAGAAATAAAGGGTATTCAATTAGGAAAAGAGGAAGTCAAATTGTCCCTGTTTGCAGATGACATGATTGTATATCTAGAAAACCCCATTGTCTCAGCCCCAAATCTCCTTAAGCTGATAAGTAACTTCAGCAAAGTCTCAGGATACAAAATCAATGTACAAAAATCACAAGCATTCTTGTACACCAATCACAGACAAACAGAGAACCAAATCATGAGTGAACTCCCATTCACAATTGCTTCAAAGAGAATAAAATACCTAGGAATCCAACTTACAAGGGATGTGAAGGACCTCTTCAAGGAGAACTACCAACCACTGCTCAATGAAATAAAAGAGGACACAAACAAATGGAAGAACATTCCATGCTCATGGGTTGGAAGAATCAATATTGTGAAAATGGCCATACTGCCCAAGGTAATTTATAGATTCAATGCCATCCCCATCAAGCTACCAATGACTTTCTTCACAGAATTGGAAAAAACTATGTTAAAGTTATATGGAAACAAAAAAGAGCCCACATAGCCAAGACAATCTTAAGCCAAAAGAACGAAGCTGGAGATATCACACCACCTGACTTCAAACTATACTACAAGGCTACAGTAACCAAAACAGCATGGTACTGGTACCACAACAGAGACATAGATCAATGGAACAGAACAGAGCCCTCAGAAATAATGCTACATATCTACAACTATCTGATCTTTGACAAACCTGACAAAAACAAGCAATGGGGAAAGGATTCCCTATTTAATAAATGGTGCTGGGAAAACTGGCTAGCCATATGTAGAAAGCTGAAACTGGATCCCTTCCTTATACCTTATACAAAAATTAATTCAAGATGGATTAAAGACTTAAATGTTAGATCTAAAACCATAAAAACCCTAGAAGAAAACCTAGGCAATACCATTCAGGACATAGGCATGGGCAAGGACTTCATGTCTAAAACACCAAAAGCAATAGCAACAAAAGCCAAAATTGACAAATGGGATCTAATTAAACTAAAGAGCTGCTGAACAGCAAAAGAAATTACCATCAGAGTGAACAGGCAACCTACAGAATGGGAGAAAATTTTTGCAATCTACTCATCTGACAAACGGCTAATCACCAGAATCTACAAAGAACTCAAATTTAGAAAAAAGAAAACAAACAACCCCATCAAAAAGTGGGCAAAGGATATGAACAGACATTTCTCAAAAGTAGACATTTATGCAGCCAACAAACACATGAAAAAATGCTCATCATAACTGGCCATCAGAGAAATGCAAATCAAAACCACAATGAGGTACCATCTCACACCAGTTAGAATGGCCATCATTAAAAAGTCAGGAAACAACAGGTGCTGGAGAGGATGTGGAGAAATAGGAACACTTTTACACTGTTGGTGGGACTATAAACTGGTTCAACCATTGTGGAAGACAGTGTGGTGATTCCTCAAGGATCTAGAACTAGAAATACCATTTGACCCAGCCATCCCATTACTGGATATATACCCAAAGGATTATAAGTCATGCTGCTATAAAGACACATGCACATGTATGTTTACTGCAGCACTATTCACAATAGCAAAGACTTGGAACCAACCCAAATGTCCATCAATGACAGCTGGATTAAGAAAATGTGGCACATATACACCATGGAATACTATGTAGCCATAAAAAATGATGAGTTCGTGTCCTTTGTAGGGACATGGATGAAGCTGGAAACCATCATTCTCAGCAAACTATCGCAAAGACAAAAAACCAAATACCGCATGTTCTCACTCATAGGTGGGAATTGAACAATGAGAACACATGGACACAGGAAGGGGAACATCACATGCCAGGGCCTGTCATGGGGTAGGGGGAAGGGGGAGGGATATTATTAGGAGATATACCTAATGTAAATGACGAGTTAATGGGTGCAGCACACCAACATGGCACATGTATACATATGTAACAAACCTGCATGTTGTGCACATGTACCCTAGAACTTAAAGTATAATAAAAAAAAAAAAGTCATTATCCTGCATTTTTAAAGAAGAGTTTTGCATATACAGTATTCTAGATTACCAGTTTTTTCTTTCAGCACTTTCCCTATGTCATCCCACCCCTTCTGGCCTATAAAATTTCTACTGAAAAATCCTCTGATGCTCTTGTGGAGCTTCCTTTGTATGTGACAAGGTGGTTTTCTTTTGCTGCTTTCAAATTTCTCTCTTTGTCTTTTGACATTTTGGTAATAGTATGTCTCAACGTGTATTTCATTGGATTTATCTAATTTGGTTTTTTTGGAGGGGGCTGGTGGGAGCTTCTTGGATCTGGATATCCATTTCCTTCTCCAGATTTGAAAAGTCATCAGTTATTATTTCTTTGAATAAGCTTTTTGGCTCTCCCCTCCTTGTGGAGCTTCCATAATGCACATACGGATCCCCTTCATGATATTCCGTACGTTCCTTAGGTTTTCTTCACTCTATTTTTTTTCTTTTTTACACTTCTGACAGACATGACCCCCCTCGTAGGACCCTGCCTCACCCCCCAGAGACTAAGAATGACAGTGACTCATGGCATCCCCCTGTGAAGGTAGAACAAGGGTCCCCTCAGTGAGAGGCATTGCTCTGTACCTCAGAGCAGGACCAAGGGTGAGGGAGAGGGACCCTTCCTGCTGTGGGTGGTGGGAGCCGCAAAGTGGAGTTCTAGAGGCACAGCCAGTCTGGTGTCCAGCTGATTGTGGCAGGAATTCTACTCAACCAGGCCTGGGCATGATTGGCAGTATCATTCTGGGTTTTGTTGCTTCTGAATCTTTATTTTTCTTTTTCAACACTTATTTTAAGTTCAGAGGGCACATACGCTTGAGGCCTCCAGGTAATAATTAGCTACCATTATCCTTTCAGTGAATACTTTGTCAGATTGCAGTAGCTGGAGTTGTCTGAGGTTGTTTGCCACGGGGAACCCTGAGTGATCCTGGTGCTTCTGTTTGCACTCTTAGCCCTAACACTCCATTCTTAGATGACAGTCAAAGGGATTTGTCCAGAACATACTGAGAATTCATCATCACCATTTTCCTCTCCCATTTAGAGTAAACTTTAGCCTACTTACTTTGGCTTACAGCCCTGCATGGCCTGGTCTCACCCACAGCACTGAAGCCACACTTGCCTCCTTGAACACTCTTGAAAGTTATTTCTGGCCGGCGTGGTGGCTCATGCCTGTAATCCCAGCACTTTGGGAGGCCGAGGTGGGTGGATCACGAGGTCAGGAGATTGAGACCATCCTGGCTAACATGGTGAAACCCCGTCTCTACTAAAAATACAAAAAATTAGCCGGGTGCAGTGGCGGGTGCCTGTAGTCCCAGCTAGTCGGGAGGCTGAGGCAGGAGAATGGCATGAATCCAGGAGGCGGAGCTTGCAGTGAGCCGAGAATGCACCACTGCACTCTAGCCTGGGGGACAGAGTGAGACTCTATCTCAAAAAAAAAGGAAAGTTATTTCTTCACTTTAACAAAAATATGTTGAGATCCTAGTGGGTGCTGGGCCCTGCATCAGGCCCCTCGAATACACTGAGCACATCCTCACTTTTGGGTCTTTGCTTTATAAGTACCAGCTCCCTGCATTGTTATTCTCCCTGACTTCCACACAGCTGGCTTCTTCCTTCCAGCAGATGCCAGCCTAAACATCACCTCTTCCAAGAAAGCTTTCTTTACCACTGACCTAACAAGCACTTCGAGCATCAAGGTGCTCTCATTAAGACCTGAGGCCCAGTCCTGCTCGGCCTCTAAACCTCTAGTTTCCACTCAAAGCCCAGTCTTTAAATTGTTTACTCAGCACTTTAGCACAATCTATGATTTTCCTAGTCTTAGTTCTGTATTTATTTCCTTGTTTGTTATCTAATTTTCCACCTTGGATATAAGTGTGGTGATCATAGGGAAGTTTCTGTGTTCGCCCTGGCATCATCGTCAGTTGAGAGAACATCTCCTGGAGGAGAGCAGATGTGGCTTCCGCAGCAATCCCTCCACTTTCAGCCTGTGCCTCATGCCTGCTGTGTTTGCACCTCGTGCCTCAAAGAGCTCAACCCCCGTGGCCTTCCTGGGGGCAGAGAGGCATGTGACTCACTTTGCATGTCTACCTGTCTAGAGATGCTCAATGTTCTATCTCCTAATCCTCCTCCACTTGTCTGTATCTTCCAGAAATTCCTTGAAATCTCTCATCCACTGATGTGTCTCTCTTCCTTCCTTACCTTTGTGTTATAGTTTTCTACTTTTTAAAAACTATCTTGATGGGTTCAGTGGGGGTATGAGAAAGAGAGGAGATAAAAGCTCATGGCCCTATTTCTTGTCGAACCAGAATCCTAACCATTTTGTTTCATGCAGCAGAAAACAGAAGTTTAGAGGCATAAAGTGAAGACCCCAAAGTCACATGGCCAGAGCAGGATGGGTCTCAGGTCCCTAATCCCAGACTTATCCCTGAGCACTGTGCTGTGCTCCAACTATACGGGCAGATCCTGTTCTAGAGACTCCTGTGCCACACACACTGCTGGAGGCTGTGGACATCATGGGATTCATTGCCAGTACAGCCAGTAATGCCTGCCTCCAAGGGAAGCTGTTATCCTCAGTGGCCGTGTAGCGATGTGGTGGACCCTAGGAGGGTGGGAGGGCAGCCCATGGGGCATCCAGCAGCAGCCCTTCCCATGCCCCTTCTCACACTCTCAAGTCATGGCTCTCCCACTCACTCACTTTGTGAAAGTGAGCACTGAGGTCAGATGTGCTTAGAAGATATTGAAGCATCATTGTTACAATTCAACTATAAACTGTGCATGCAGGCTTTAGGGAAGTATTGGAAGAGAGAGTTTTCACTCACAAAGACTCTGTTTTGGAAATCTAGTATCAGTCTGTGTATTACCCCGATTGTCCAGAAATGTAGTGGGGTGCACTGGCATTGGGGACATGGGCCAGCCGGCCAACCAATTGCTGGGTGACTCTTCCAATGCTCCCCAGTTGCCTTGCTTTAGAATCTGGAGTATTGGGAGGCTTTGCCCGGGACTCTTGAGGAGGATCTCTCTCCCATTCTCTACTCACTGATGCAGCTGGCTCTCAGTTCTGTCTTAGAGAGGGCCCACACCTTTGTTCTTCATGTTCTTTCCAAGCAGGCTGCTCACAGGAGGGAAGCAGCACAGCCAGCACGTTGCTTCCGAAGGCCCCCAGGAAGATCACAGGTGCAGCAGGAGCGAGGCCAGCCCGGTGAGAGTGCGGCATTGCTACTGCCCTCCACGGAGCTCTGTGCATGCTCGTCTCCCACCTTGACATAGGGTTGTGCTTGGACCAGGAATCTACATCAAATGGAACTTTGCTGACAGCTAACATGAAAAGGATCGAGAAGGCACTTTGCCACCATGTGGAACTCTGCGTGGTGAGTGATCTTGCTCCTATAGTGTGGGAAGGTGTCAATCCATTTAGGTCTCCTGAGTACCCCTCACTTGGCTTAGAACTTAGTTCTGAAGTTGGCTCAATTCTTACTTGGATGGAAAAGAGAAGGACATTTGTTTTCAAGGTTAATCATATGATCGTAGATGAAATATCAAGTCTCCTTAGGTATAAAATTCAATGCACAATTGAAATTGAATGTAACAAAAGGACATTTGAAGACCTGGGACAGGTAAATTTCACTATTCTGTGAAAGCAGCAGTATCCAAATCTTCCATTAGACCAAGATGGTTCAGTTAGTTGAGCTGAAGAATTAACTAAAACAGACTTCAGTTCTTCATTGGGGTGTGCAGCTCCATTTCTGATGTTTACATTAGTCAAAGCATTGGAAAGAAAGATGTTTCATGTGAAGATTAGACACACCCTGAGGTCCTGGATGTAGCCTTTCTCGAAGACCACCCGAGGAAGGGAGCACGGCTCTTTGGCATCTTCCAGGGGATGGCTGAGGCCAGTGGGGGTGCATGGGGAGGCTGGTGGCCCAGTAGGAAGGACAATTTAGCTTCCAGCGCTGCCGGCAGGAGTGGGCAGTCCCTGGGGTATGTGGCTGGGAGTTGAAGGCTGCCCTTCAAGCCACTGCAGAAGCAGCGAATTTCGGCAGGGACGTTTGGCCAGGCATTTTCCAGCATCCCTTGTAACCTTGAAATGTGTACAGACAGAACCCCTTGAGATTCTGCTCTAAATCAAATGCATGGTATCCCTAGTTCCCTTGGTTATCTCTGAGGGCAGGGTCAAGAGAATATAGTCTCTCCATCCGCATTTTTTCAAAGGTTAAGTAGTTAATAACATTGTTTAGGTCTCTCATCCTCAAATTTATCAAAACCATTGAAAACAAGTTTATCTTATTTTTTTTTAATTTTTGGGCCGTTTAATCTCCTGAGAGTGTTGCGTGCTGAAATGGGAATATGAGGTGAGCTGGGATTTATTGATCATTTCTAGGTCTTAGAGACCATGTAACATCTTTGTCATTCTGATCATTTTGAGATCTTGGAGGACAGAGATAGTGTATGTCTGTCTTTATATCCCCAACTTCGAATAGAGGATCTGTCATTAGGGGTTATCAGTAAATATTTCTTCAATATTAGCTGAAGCAATTATTACTATGACTGAGGTTCTGCATCTTACAGATGTTTTTAAAAGCTCAGAGAATTTGAATAAACACTTTTCACAGGGCCACAATGCCTGTGTATGAAAGAACTTGGATCTGAACCCAGAAATGTTTAATCCTAGGTTATATTTTCACTACATTGTGCTGTTCTAGGTATAATTGGAACCTGGTTTTGTTTGTCCTCAGTCTCTTTTGGGTTTCCAAGACACTTTGGCATTCCTGTGTCTCTATGGTCCTGGTGGTTTAGTCAACTTGAACACATTCCCTCTCACTCTATCTGCAGAGTCATCTTGAAACCCTCACGTAAGAAATGGATTCCATCTATTTAATTCTGTTCACTTTAGCAATTGAGCACTGTGTGGACAGGGACCCAGCACGGCCCAGCTGTGTTCTCTGGATCAGGGTCCCATGGGCTGCAGTCAGGGTACAGCCATCTCAGGGACCCTCTAGAGGAAGGATCCTCCCTCAGGCTCACCGTGGACGCTCAGCTGGCCCCAGGTCCCAGCTGGCTGCTGGTGGGAGTCCTGAGCCCCTCACCGTGTGACCCTCTCTGCAAGGTTGCTCTCAGGACCACAGTGGCTTCCCCAGAGCACAGGCTCTGAGAGACGTCAATGCACAGGAAATGCCAAAGTCCTTGCCTTTTTGTGGCTTAATCTCAGAAGTGCCATGCAGTCGCTTTTGTTGTGTTCCATGTGTTAGAGAGGAGTCCCGAGGCCCAGGCTGCAGTCCAGGCGAGGGGATTCCGCAGGATGTGAATGCCAGGAATGTGCAGCAGCCCCAAGCCCCTGCTCCATGCCAGACCCTGTGTTGGCAGCCACAGCTGCAAAGATGAGCAGAGCTTGTGTCCAGCCTCAAGGAATTTAGTGATATTTATTATGAGGAGCAGACAGAGGAACACATAAATTTGTGTACAGTATTTATTATAACTTCAATACTAAAGATATTTTAAAAGTCTCATATTAGCTAGGAGAAAGATTGACTCAACTCTGTTGCCAAAGAGTGGGAAAGAAAGCCGGGGAAGCTTGCTGGAGGAGGTGGAATGTGAACTGACATTTGAAAAATTAGTAACCTAGTCCCAGTCCTGGAAAGAGGCTGCTGGCATCAAACTGTGCACAGAATCAATGCGGCTGACAGCTCCAGAGTTTGTGGTCTCCTTTCCTTCCAGGAAATGTCTGCATTTCTCATCAAAACGCCCCAGAGAAATGGCTGGGGATCGGCTGGGGATGGATTGTCTGGGGATGGACATGCCGAGTGCCGCGGCTCTGCCCCAGTAGTGATATTCATGTGAAAAATAAACAAGAGCATCATGTCAGCACCACACCCCAGTCAGCCCGCGTTATCCTCCTGCCAAAATAGCCTGGAAATATCAAATTTTGAAAAAGCAAAGGAAATTATGTTAATCATATTCCTAAGAGCACTCAAGCAAAAGGGCTGTTTATTGAAAATATTGACATGAGGAAAGAAAAAAAGCCACTAGAGTGATCATTCCTCCGGGATTTTCTGGGGTGTCACTGAGGGAGTTTGAAGAGTCTCCCATTTGACATTGGGGTGTGTTGATAGATTGAGGACTCCTGCAGCATCTGGCGGGGACAGGAGGTGGAGGGCATGCAGTGAGGCCTTGATTCACAGCCTCTGGGAGGAAAACGTCCTCACAAGGCTGGTTAGCATCCCCGTGGGCTGGTGGGTGTTTCCCTGGACCCAGGGTGTGGGTGAGCAGTGGCACAAATTGTGAAGGAAGGGGCGACTCAGTTACCTGGTGGTGGGCTTCCAGGAGGGTGGGCTTCAAGGGTTCACAGGATAAGTTGGGGGGCACTTCAACCTCCACCCTTTGTCCCCTGGACTTCCCACCTCCAGCCCCCACTCCCAGCGCCTTACATGGCAAGTGCGTACAGCCATGGCCACCTCCCAGGCCTGCTCTCTGGGGCACAGTTTGCCCAATTTTATCTCTAATTATCTGAGTTTAGAAGGGTGCCTGGCACAGAGTTGTTCCTCTGAAACTTTTGGTTGGGCGGAGAATCTGCAACCTTTCCAACTCTAGAAAAGGGAGAACAATGGGAATAGTTCAGAATGAAGGCATCTTCCCATACCCTCCCTCTGTGGGATCACTGCTGTATCAGCAGTTGAGGGCACAGCTTTGAGGACTGGCTCTGGGATAAGATGGTTGGAGTTTGAATCCCAAACCAGACACTTTCCAGATTTTTGATCCTGGGCAAGTGTCTTCATTGAGCTTGAACTTGGGTTTCTCATGTGTGGAGAAATGGAGAAAACAGAACACTTACAACATTGCTGTCAGGGTTCCTGGTGCTGCACGCAGAGCTCAGATGAGTGGTGAGCAGAGAAGTTTTCAATGATGGTCAGCTGGCATCACAGAGCTGGACATACTGCCCAGGGCATAAATTAACCTTCCCTCGGCTCGGAATAATCTTAAGAAAAGCCAACTCTAGTTGATGTCAGTGTGAATGAGGTTCCCCGGGGGCAGCAAATACTGGGCTGGACCTGGAATGGCTCCAGGAGGCCTGGGCCTGGCCTCCCAGCTGCACTGCCCTCAAGTCCTGCCTCCTTTGGTGCCTGCCTGGTCCCTCCCGGGAGCCTAGCTCTCTCTGGTGCTCTGCGTGCATGGCAGGAGAAGGCTTCCCCCCACCCCGAAGGCTCTAGGACCCTGTAAAAGCCACGTTAGAGACAGAGAGTCTGATGTGGTCCCTCTTAGGTCAGTTGCATCCTGCTCAGGTCCAGAGAGCAGGGCTGGAGCCATGAGTCCCCAGAACAGAAATCCATGGAGAGGCGTCCCTCCACAAGGGGAAAAGCAGCTCTTGTGAACAGGTCACCTTGTGAGCCAGGTCCACACCCCACGCAAAGTGCGCTAATGACATTCACTGTGACTCCAACCACAGCCCTCATCACCTACACTATTCCCATGTTGAGTGAGGGAAACTGGGACTCAGAAAAGCGTATTCTTATTTTGAGATGTTGATGTCATGGGTGATTTGTGCTTTCTTCTTCATACTTTTTTCTTCATTTCCTGACTTTTCTGCCATGAGAAATGTGGCTTTTGTAAAAGTAGGACTTTATCAAGGCACTTCTGCGGATCTAGCTTCCTTCTGTGAAACTCCTTGAGGAGTTTCAGGAGCTGATGCTTCGGAGACACCAGCACCAGACCCGTAACCTTCACAGGTCCTGTGGGAGGTAGCGGGGGGCGGCCCGGCCGTGTGCGGAGGGGTGGGGGCCTGTTGCCACCATCAGGCTCCATCTCGGCTGCAGCACCCAGCTGAGGCATCTGTACGGGGAAGGCATTAGGACTTGTTTAAAAATACTCTATTCCAACCCATGAAATGACCGGCATTCACATTTGGTTAAAAATAGCTTCTTTATTAAAAAAGAACTTCAAAAGATCTCTGAAAGTTTTAAGAAATATGTGAAAGGAGGACACTTGCAGAAGCGGTTAATTATATGCTTCCGCAAAGCTGTCGGGACATGTTTTATTATTTTGTTTTTGGAATTAGATGTTAAATTATTGATTGAGAACCATGGCACTTAACAAAACCATCAGGAAAGAAGTCAGCGCAAATTGAGAGAGAAGAACTTTTTTAAAAGAGAGGATTGTGCAGAAGGGAGAGGCGACAATACCCCTGGGGTCCTGGGACTGGGTCTGGGCAAGTGTTGTTAGAGGGTTTCTGGGACAGGATGTAACTTGATCGTGGGATATCACTGTTGTCTGTGGCCTTGATGTGTCTGGCTCCAGCCTCATCTCTTGGATAGGAACTCTGTTCCATACAAAATTTTCCCTGTGCATTTTATTTTATTTTTATTTTTGGAGTTCCCAGGAGTGTCTCAGCTGAGATAAAAGGTCTTCCAGGAAACACATGTTGGCAACTCTCTCCTTCCCCACCTCCTCTGACCCTGCGTTGTCAGCCCTGCACTCAGGAGCACCCTCCAATTATCCTGGTTACTCCCAGACATCTGCATCTTTCCTGGCCACACCTGCTCCTTCTCCTTGATTCTACTGGACCCGCCAGGCACCTGCCTACTGAGTGCTGCCGCAGGGCTGGTTGGTGCCTGCTGATGCTAGGGGCTCTGTGCTACGAGAACTGGGGTGCTTAGGGGCAGGGGTTTTCATCTAGATCTTACAGAGATGTTAGCAGCATCACGTTTTGTAATTGTTGCTGATATTTTCTCTTCCCACCATAGGACTCTTATTCTGATATTTTGGTTGGTGAGCCTCTGTCCCTGGAGGTCAGTTTAAGCAACAGCATCATATAAGGTGTCTGCCTGAGCGCCCTCTTCCCTTAGCATGAATTTTCATTCTCCCCCAGGAGGCTGCTCACCCTTCATGCAGTTAGAGTTAGGCAGGCCCACCCTGCCTGGTCACTAAACATACCCAGGTGTGTCTAAATCCCAGGGGCCAAAGTGACTTCCACGCACCCTGGCACTGCATCGTCTGCCTGTGGTCTCTGACCATGGGGTCAACATGAGTCCGGGCGTGGCCTGCCCTCCTGCGAGCCACATGTCGCATTCAAACCCAAGGTCGACTAGAGCTTCATGGAGCAACGGCTCTGTGGTTTCCTCATGTTTATATCTTCTATCTCAACCTGATTCTCACGAGAGCGTCTATATTTTTTTATCTTGGGGGAAACAGGATTCTGAGTGATTAATAAGTCATCACATTTATAGACCGAGGAGCAAATCCCATGACATGGACAGATCATAAGTCTTGGAGGCCAACACGCCCGGTGCACCATTGGCACAGCATCATCTCAGCCAGAGGCCCTGCCGGATAACCAGCTTCCGCAACCGAAGGTGCGGCATCCCCCTTGGTTCCACGCCTACCCCATCAAGGCTTCAGCAGAGCCCACTGTGGCCCCACCTCCAGATTCCTTGAGTCCACCCAACTCCTTTCTGCTTCCAGTTTCAGCCTCATCCACTCTGGATCAGTCCTTGCCCCAGCCGCTGCTGTAGCCTTAGAAGTCTTTCTGCTTCTATGTGTCAGAGTGATCCTTTAATACCATAAAGGAGATCGTGTCCCTCCTGTCCCTAAAATTAAAAAATGATGAGATTAAAGAAAGGATGCAGGGCTGGCAGAGTCTGGATCCTACCCACCAGTGCCCTGCATATGTTCGCCAGGACACACAGTCATCTGTATCTTTCCCTTGTGTGTGTGTGGGACTCTCCGCTGCTCTGGACCACGAATGAGCTCTTACCCCTGCATTGTCTGCCCCCGCCCCCGACTCAAGACTGTTTCACCCCCACCAGCCTGTTTGCTTCACTTCCTCAAGGTGCCAAGCTGTTTCCCAAGTGTCCCCAGCTTTCTCTCAGCTTTCACCTTTGCCTCCTGTTTGCTCCTCCTCCTCAGGGTGCCAAGCTGTTTCCCAAGTGTCCCCAGCTTTCTCTCAGCTTTCACCTTTGCCTCTGTTGCTCCTTCCCGGGATTTTCTTCTACCAGTTAGTTGCAGAACTATTTCATTATTTATTATCTTTATGTGCCAGCATCCGTGTCACTCCCCAGAGATGTCACCTCCCCGAGCCCACATCACCCCCGTGGCCTTCCCTGACCATGTTATGCTCAACTATCTCAGCTGCCTGCCCTTCCCCTCTCCCCGTTCCCCTCTGTCTTGCAAATTACAAGCTCACAACTTGACGTAGCTTGAGAAAAACGGGGATTCACTTGCTGCCATGAGTGGGGAGTCAGAGTGGACTGTACCAAAGATGGCCGGGTACTGAGACTGAAGTGTGGCCCTAGGAAGCTCCCTTCCCCATGTCCCCTTGCACTGGCATATATTTCCTTCTCCTTGGGCTTCCCTAGTCCCTGAGACCCAGCAATATTGAACTCAGGTGCATTATAACCCTATAATGGCCTCTAGGTGTTCAAGTGTAAGGAAGAGTTTCACATTTCTCACTTTGAATCAGAAACTAGAAATGATCGAGCTTAGTGAGGAAGGTATGTCAAAAGCTGAGATAGGCTGAAAGCCAGGCCTCTTATACCGAAGAGTTAATCAGCTTGTGAATGCAAAGGAAAAGCTCTTGAAGGAATTAAAAGTGCTAGTCCAGTGAATACACAAATGATAAAACAGTGAAACAGCCTTATTGCTGTTATTGAGAAAGTTTGAGTGGTCTGGATAGAAGGTCAAAACAGCCACAATATTCCTTTAAGCTAAAACCTAACCCAGAGCAAGGCCTCTAATTCTTTTCAATTCTATGAAGGCTGAGAGAGGTGAGGAAGCTGCATAAGAAAAGTATGAAACTTAGCAGAGGTTTGTTCATGAGGTTTAAGGAAAGAAACCATCTCTATAACATAGAAGTTCAAGTTGAAGCAGCAAGTGGTGATAAGAAGCTGCAGCAACTTATCCAGAAGATCCACCTATGATAATTGATTAAGGTGGCTACACTAAACAACAGATTTTCCATGTGGATGAAACAGCCTTCTATTGGAAGAAGATGCCATCTAGGAATTTCAGAGCTAGAGAGAAAAGTCAATGCCTGGCTTCAAAGCATCAAAGGACAGGCTGACCCTCTTGTTAAAGGCTAAGGCAGCTGGTGACTTTAAGTCAAAACCAGTGCTCATTAACCATTAGGAAAATCATAGGAGCCTTAAGAATTATGCAAATTCTACTCTACCTGTTCACTATAAATAGAACAACAATTCCTGGATGTCAGCATGTCTGTTTACAGCATGGTTTAAGCCCACTGTTGAGACCTACTGCTCAGAAAACAAAAGATTCTCTTCAAAATATTACTGCTCATTGACAATACATCTAGTCACTCAAGAGCTCTGATGGGGATATACAAAGAGATGAATATTGCTTTCATGGATCAAGGAGTATTTTTGACTTTCAAGTCTTATTTAAGAAATATATTTCATAAGACATTAGTTGCCACAGATACTGATTCCTCTGATGGATCTGGGCAAAGTCAATTGAAAACCTTCTGAAAAAAAATGTATCATTTGTGATGGCATTAAGAACATTTGTGATTCATTGAAGGAAGGAAGGAGGGAAGGAAGAAGGAAGGAGGGAAGGAAGAAGGAAGGAAGGAAGGAAGGAAGGAAGGAAGGAAGGAAGGAAGGAAGGAGGTTAAAATATCAACATGAGCAAGAGTTTGGAAGAAGTTGATTCCAACCCTCCTGGATGACTTTGAAGAGTTCAGAATTTCAGTGGAGGAAATCACTGCAGTTGTGGTAGGGATACAAAGAGAACTAGATTAGAAGCAAAGCCTGAAGATGGGACTGAGTTGCTGCAGTCTCATGATAAAACCTGAATGGATGAGAATTTGCTTCTTATGAATGAGCAAAGCAAGTGGCTTCTTGAGATGGAAACTACTGCTGTTAAAGATGCTGTGAACATTGTTAAATTGCAACAAAGGATTTAGAATATTCCATAAACTTAGTTGATAAAACTGTGGCAGGGTTTGAGAGTATTGACTCCAATTTTGAAAGAAATTCTGTGGGTAAAATGCTATCAAACAGCATCACTGTTATAGATAAATCTCTTGTGAAAGGAAGACTCAGTCGATGTAACAAACTTAATTGTCTTATTTTCAGACATTGCTACAGCCACCCCATCCTTCAGCAGCCACCACCCTGATCCATCAGCAGTCATAAGCATTGAGGTAAAACCCTCCACCAGCGAAAAGATGATGACTTGTTGAAGGCTCAGATGATTGTTAGTATTTTTTTTAGCAATGACATATTTTCTACTTATGTACATTTTTTAGACATAATGCTATTGCACACTTAATAGACTCCAATGTAGTGTAAACATAACTTTTATATGCACTGGGAAATCAAAATCTTTGTGACTCACTTCATATTGATATGCGGGATTGACTGAACCTGCAGTGCCTCTGAGGTCTGCCTGTGCCGGCATTCACGTGCACTTGGGCTTGCTGTTGGGCTGCCAGCCAATGTCACCCAAGCTCTACTCCACTTCCAGTTGGTTCTCTCTGTCCTTATCATGTAGAATGGTGCTAAACACAAAAGATGCTAGTCCTTATTTAAATGAGTAAGGAAATGAATTAAATCTGGAGCTTTTCTTTTTTATTATTATTATTATTATACTTTAGGTTTTAGGGTACATGTGCAAAATGTGCAGATTTGTTACATATGTATCCATGTGCCGTGTTGGTTTGCTGTACCCATTAACTCGCCATTTAGCATTAGGTATATCTCCTAATGCTATCCCTCCCCGCTCCCCCCACCCCACAGCAGTCCCTGGAGTGTGATGTTCCCCTTCCTGTGTCCACGAGTTCTCATTGTTCAATTCCCACCTATGAGTGAGAACATGCGGTGTTTGGTTTTTTGTCCTTGCGATAGTTTACTGAGAATGATGTTTTCCAGTTTCATCCATGTCCCTACAAAGGACGTGAACTCATCATTTTTTATGGCTGCATAGTATTCCATGGTATATATGTGCCACATTTTCTTAATCCAGTCTATCATTGTTGGACATTTGGGTTGCTTCCAAGTCTTTGCTATTGTGAATAGTGCCGCAATAAACATACGTGTGCATATGTCTGTATAGCAGCATGATTTATAGTCCTTTGGGTATATACCCAGTAATGGGATGGCTGGGTCAAATGGTATTTCTAGTTCTAGATCCCTGAGGAATTGCCACACTGACTTCCACAATGGTTGAACTAGTTTACAGTCCCACCAACAGTGTAAAAGTGTTCCTATTTCTCCACATCCTCTCCAGCACCTGTTGTTTCCTAGCTTTTTAATGATGGCCATTCTAACTGGTGTGAGATGGTATCTCATTGTGGTTTTGATTTGCATTTCTCTGATGGCCAGTGATGATGAGCATTTTTCATGTGTTTTTTGGCTGCATAAATGTCTTCTTTTGAGAAGTGTCTGTTCATGTCCTTCGCCCACTTTTTGATGGGGTTGTTTGTTTTTTTCTTGTAAATTTGTTTGAATTCATTGTAGATTCTGGATATTAGCCCTTTGTCAGATGAGTAGATTGCAAAAATTTTCTCCCATTCTGTAGGTTGCCTGTTCACTCTGATGGTAGTTTCTTTTGCTGTGCAGTAGCTCCTTAGTTTAATTAGATCCCATTTGTCAATTTTGGCTTTTGTTGCCATTCCTTTTGGTGTTTTAGACACCAAAGGCATTTGCCCACGCCTATGTCCTGAATGGTATTGCCTAGGCTTTCTTCTAGGGTTTTTATGGTTTTAGGTCTAACATGTAAGTCTTTAATCCATCTTGAATTAATTTTTGTATAAGGTGTAAGGAAGGGACCCAGTTTCAGCTTTCTACATATGGCTAGCCAATTTTCCCAGCACCATTTATTAAATAGGGAATCCTTTCCCCATTGCTTGTTTTTGTCAGGTTTGTCAAAGATCAGATAGTTGTAGATATGCGGCATTATTTCTGAGGGCTCTGTTCTGTTCCACTGATCTATGTCTCTGTTGTGGTACCAGTACCATGCTGTTATGGTTACTGTAGCCTTGTAGTATAGTTTGAAGTCAGGTAGCATGATGCCTCCAGCTTTGTTCTTTTGGCTTAGGATTGACTTGGCGATGTGGGCTCTTTTTTGGTTCCATATGAACTTTAAAGTAGTTTTTTCCAATTCTGTGGAGAAAGTCATTGGTAGCTTGATGGGGATGGCATTGAATCTATAAATTACCTTGGGCAGTATGGCCATTTTCACGCTATTGATTCTTCCAACCCATGAGCATGGAATGTTCTTCCATTTGTTTGTATCCTCTTTTATTTCGTTGAGCAGTGGTTTGTAGTTCTCCTTGAAGAGGTCCTTCACATCCCTTGTAAGTTGGATTCCTAGGTATTTTATTCTCTTTGAAGCAATTGTGAATGGGAGTTCACTCATGATTTGGCTCTCTGTTTGTCTGTGATTGGTGTACAAGAATGCTTGTGATTTTTGTACATTGATTTTGTATCCTGAGACTTTGCTGAAGTTGCTAATCAGCTTAAGGAGATTTTGGGCTGAGACAGTGGGGTTTCCTAGATATACAATCATGTCATCTGCAAATAGGGACAATTTGACTTCCTCTTTTCCTAATTGAATACCCTTTATTTCCTTCTCCTGCCTGATTGCCCTGGCCAGAACTTCCAGCACTATGTTGAATAGGAGTGGTGAGAGAGGGCATCCCTGTCTTTTGCCAGTTTTCAAAGGGAATGCTTCCAGTTTTTGCCCATTCAGTATGATATTGGCTGTGGGTTTGTCATAGATAGCTCTTATTATTTTGAGATACGTCCCATCAATACCTAATTTATTGAGAGTTTTTAGCATGAAGGGTTGTTGAATTTTGTCAAAGGCCTTTCTGCATCTATTGAGATAATCATGTGGTTTTTGTCTTTGGTTCTGTTTATATGCTGGATTACAGTTATTGATTTGCGTATGTTGATCCAGCCTTGCATCCCAGGGATGAAGCCCACTTGATCATGCTGTGTAAGCTTTTTGATGTGCTGCTGGATTTGGTTTGCCGGTATTTTATTGAGGATTTTTGCATCAATGTTCTTCAAGGATATTGGTCTGAAATTCTCTTTTTTTGTTGTGTCTCTGCCAGGCTTTGGTATCAGGACGATGCTGGCCTCATAAAATGAGTTAGGGAGGATTCCCTTTTTCTATGGATTGGAATAGTTTCAGAAGGAATGGTACCAGTTCCTCCTTGTACCTCTGGCAGAATTTGGCTGTGAATCCATCAGGTCCTGGACTCTTTTTGGTTGGTAAGCTATTGATTATTGCCACAATTTCAGAACCTGTTATTGATCTACTCAGAGATTCAACTTCTTCCTGGTTTAGTCTTGGGAGGGTGCATTTGTCGAGGAATTTATCCATTTCTTCTAGATTTTCTAGTTTATTTGCGTAGAGGTGTTTGTAGTATTCTCTGATGGTAGATTGTATTTCTGTGGGATCAGTGGTGATATACCCTTTTTCATGTTTTATTGCATCTATTTGATTTTTCTCTCTTTTCTTCTTTATTAGTCTTGGTAGCAGTCTATCAATTTTGTTGATCTTTTCAAAAAAACAGCTCCTGGATTCATTAATTTTTTGAAGGGTTTTTTCTGTCTCTATTTCCTTCAGTTCTGTTCTGATTTTAGTTATTTCTAGCCTTCTGTTAGCTTTTGAATGTGTTTGCTCTTGCTTTTCTAGTTCTTTTAATTGTGATGTTAGGGCATCAATTTTGGATCTTTCCTGCTTTCTCTTGTGGGCATTTAGTGCTATAAATTTCCCTCTACACAATGCTTTGAATGTGTCCCAGAGATTCTGGTATGTTATGTCTTTGTTCTGGTTGCTTTCAAAGAACATCTTTATTTCTGCCTTCATTTCATTATGTACCCAGTAGTCATTCAGGAGCAGGTTGTTCAGTTTCCATATAGTTGAGCGGTTTTGAGTGAGTTTCTTAATCCTGAGTTCTAGTTTGATTGCACTGTGATCTGAGAGACAGTTTGTTACAATTTCTATTCTTTTACATTTGCTGAGGAGCGCTTTACTTCCAACTATGTGGTCAATTTTGGAATAGGTGTGGTGTGGTGCTGAAAAAAATGTATATTCTGTTGATTTGGGGTGGAGAGTTCTGTAGATGTCTATTAGGTCCACTTTGTGCAGAGCTGAGTTCAATTCCTGGATATGCTTGTTAACTTTCTGTCTCATTGATCTGTCTAATGTTGACAATGGGGTGTTAAAATCTCCCATTATTATTGTGTGGGAGTTTAAGTCCCTTTGCAGGTCACTCAGGACTTGCTTTATGAATCTGGGTGCTCCTGTGTTGGGTGCATATATATTAAGGATAGTTAGCTCTTCTTGTTGAATTGATCCCTTTACCATTATGTAATGGCCTTCTTTGTCTCTTTTGATCTTTGTTGGTTTAAAGTCTACTTTATCAGAGACTAGGATCGCAACCCCTGCCTTTTTTTTTTCCATTTGCTTGATAGATCTTCCTCCATCCCTTTATTTTGAGTCTATGTGTGTCTCTGCACGTGAGATGGGTTTCCTGAATACAGCACACTGAAGGGTCTTGACTCCTTATCCAATTTGCCAGTCTGTGTCTTTTAATTGGAGCATTTAGCCCATTTACATTTAAAGTTAATATTGTTATGTGTGAATCTGATCCTGTCATTATGATGTTAGTTGGTTATTTTGCTCATTAGTTGATGCAGTTTCTTCCTAGCCTCGATGGTCTTCACAATTTGGCATGTTTTTGCAGTGTCTGGTACCAGTTATTCCTTTCCATGTTTAGTCCTTCCTTCAGGAGCTCTTTTAGAGCAGGCCTGATGGTGACAAAATCACTCAGCATTTGCTTGTCTGTAAAGTATTTTATTTCTCCTTCACTTATGAAGCTTAGTTTGGCTGGATATGAAATTCTGGGTTGAAAATTCTTTTCTTTAAGAATGTTGAATATCGGCCCCCACTCTCTTCTGGCTTGTAGAGTTTCTGCCGAGAGATCAGCTGTTAGTCTGATGGGCTTCCCTTTGTGGGTAACCCGACCTTTCTCTCTGGCTGCCCTTAACATTTTTTCCTTCATTTCAACTTTGGTGAATCTGACAATTATGTGTCTTGGAGTTGCTCTTCTCGAGGAGTATCTTTGTGGCGTTCTCTGTATTTCCTGAATCTGAATGTTGGCCTGCCTTGCTAGATTGGGGAAGTTCTCCTGGATAATATCTTGCAGAGTGTTTTCCAACTTGGTTCCTTTCTCCCTGTCATTTTCAGGTACACCAGTCAGACGTAGGTTTGGTCTTTTCACATAGTCCCAAATTTCTTGGAGGCTTTGTTCATTTCTTTTTATTCTTTTTTCTCTAAACTTCCCTTCTCGCTTCATTTCATTCATTTCATCTTCCATCACTGATACCCTTTCTTCCAGTTGATCGCATTGGCTCCCGAGGCTTCTGCAATCTTCGCGTAGTTCTCAAAACTTGGCTTTCAGCTCCATCAGCTCCTTTAAGCCCTTCTCTCCATTGGTTATTCTAGTTATCCATTCGTCTAATTTTTTTTCAAAGTTTTTAACTTCTTTGCTATTGTTTTGAATTTCCTCCCATAGCTCGGAGTAGTTTGATCGTCTGAAGCCTTCTTCTCTCAACTCGTCAAAGTCATTCTCCATCCAGCTTTGTTCCATTGCTGGTGAGGAACTGCGTTCCTTTGGAGGAGGAGAGGTGCTCTGCTTTTTAGAGTTTCCAGTTTTTCTGCTCTGTTTTTTCCCCATCTTTGTGGTTTTATCTACTTTTGGTCTTTGATGATGGTAATGTACAGATGGGTTTTTGGTGTGGATGTCCTTTCTGTTTGTTAGTTTTCCTTCTACCAGACAGGACCCTCAGCTGCAGGTCTGTTGGAGTTTGCTAGAGGTCCACTCCAGACCTTGTTTGGCTAAGTGTCAGCAGCCGTGGCTGCAGAACAGTGGATTTTCGTGAGACCACAAATTCAGCTGTCTGATAGTTCCTCTGGAAGTTTTGTCTCAGAGGAGTACCTGGCCGAGTGAGGTGTCAGTCTGTCCCTACTGAGGGGTGCCTCCCAGTTAGGCTGCTCGGGGGTCAGGGACCCACTTTAGGAGGCAGTCTGTCTGTTCTCAGATCTCCAGCTGCATGCTGGGAGAACCACTACTCTCTTCAAAGCTGTCAGACAGGGACATTTAAGTCTGCAGAGGTTCCTGCTGAATTTTTGTTTGTCTGTGCCCTGCCCCCAGAGGTGGAGCCTACAGAGGCAGGCAGGCTTCCTTGAGCTGTGGTGGACTCCACCCAGTTCGAGCTTCCTGGCTGCTTTGTTTACCTAAGCAAGCCTGGGCAATGGCGGGCGCCCCTCCCCCAGCCTTGCTGCCGCCTTGCAGTTTGATCTCAGACTGCTGTGCTAGCAATCAGTGAGATTCTGTGGACATACGACCCTCCGAGCCGGGTGCGGGACACAATCTCCCGGTGTGCCGTTTTCCAAGCCCGTTGGAAAAGCGTAGTATTAGGGTGGGACTGACCCGATTTTCCAGGTGCCGTCTGTTACCCCTTTCTTTGACTAGGAAAGGGAACTCCCTGACCCCTTGCGCTTCCCGAGTGAGGCAAGGCCTCGCCCTGCTTCGGCTCGCGCACAGTGCGCTCCACCGACTGTCCTGCACCCACTGTTTGGCACTCCCTAGTGAGATGAACCCGGTACCTCAAACAGAAATGCAGAAATCACCCGTCTTCTGTGCCGCTCACGCTGGGAGCTGTAGACCGGAGCTGTTCCTATTCGGCCATCTTGGCTCCACCCCCCACAAAAATTCAAATCTGGAGCTTTTCATCTCACTGCTTTCTGTAGCAGTGCCACCATGTGTTGTAGAGGTCCCACAGTTATTTATTGAAAGTCTCCATTTTACCACTGGCAAAATACTAGTATCAATTTACCTGTCCATAAAGCTGTTTGAATGTTCATTAATTTTTTTCTCTACATCATGAAAATATTTCATTTGCCACTCGTATTAATCTGTTCTCACACTGCAAATAAAGACATACCTGAGACTGGATAATTTATAAAGAAAAAGAGGTTTGATGCACTCACAGTTCCACATGGCTGGGGAGGCCTCACAATCATGGTGGAAGGCAAAGGAGGAGAAAGGCACATCTTACATGGCGGCATGCTAGACAGGGTTTGTGCAGGGAAACTCCCCATTATAAAACCATCAGATCCCATGAGACTTATTCACTATCATGAGAACAGCATGGGAAAGACCTTCCCTCATGATTCAGTTACCTCTCACTGGGTCCCCCTCACGACATGTGGGAATTATGAGAGCTATAATTTGAGATTTTGGTGGGGACACAGCAAAACCATATCACCACCTGTGATTAAAGGAGGACTTCTCTCTCTCCTGTTGGGCTGAGCAACAGGCAGAGATTTCTGGCTGTTCACTCCAGTTCATGATTTCTTCTTCTGGGACACACAACTAAACAGCGTTCCAGCCTCCTATGCAATGAGGTGGGACTGTGTGGCTTCATGCTGGCTCATGGAAAATGCACACATGCACCATGGGCCACATCTGGGAATGTCCCATCCTGTCCCCCACCCTCCCACTGACCTGAGACAGTCCCCTGGACCACGTCCGAAGCCCCCTGTTGAAGGTAGATTTTCCTCAGCCTGAGTTCTGGAGGGGCTGTGCCCTATTGGCCTGTTGAGCCTCCAGGTTCTGTTACATGGGTGAGGAAAATCCTTCCACTGTGCTTCAGTGATTTATTTGTTAAAACACCTAGCATGTCTTCCCTACATCATACAGTAAATACGCCAAGTATTTGTTCTTATCCCTGTATTATGCTGTAGTCATTTTTACTTGATTTTTATATAATGTCTATAAGAACCTGACTGGCTGAATTTACTGTTTCCTTGTATCTTTCCTTTGTACAGTATAGCTCTTCCTCTTGGTGCGGAATAGATAAAGTGGCTTTTCCCTGATCACAGTGACCCTTCCTGCCACATCACAGTGAGGGGAGCCACACAAGGACTCAGCTGGACCTCAGAGGAGTCACTCTCTGTCAGCATAGAAAACCAAATCATTCATCACTCTCTTCCTTCTCCCCTCCCTCCCTCCCTCCCTCCTTCTCTCCTTCCTTTCCTCCCTCTTTTCCTTCCTTCCTTCCTCCCTCCCTCCTTCCCTCCCTCCTTCCTTCCCTTCTCTTCCCTTCCCTTCCTTCTTCCCTTCCCTTCCTCCTTCCCTTCCTCCTTCCTTCCCCCTTCCATCCTTCTGCCATTCCTACCTTTCTCTCTTTCCTTTCTTCTCTCCCTCATTCTCTCCCCCCTGCCTTCCCTCCCTCCCTCCTTTCCTTCCAACTTCACTGAGTGCCTAATGGATGTGAGATAGGGCATCAGACCTTGAAGAAGCAGAGATAAAGCACTGGATTGGAGCATAGGAAAATACCACATTCATAGGTTTAAAGAATGGTCACATACTGACAGTTTAATATCATTCATCTTCAAATGAGTTTGTGTATTGATATTACCTCTGGCTTTTAATTTTCTTACCTTTTTTTCTTCACTTAAATTTACTCAGAGAATTCTCAGCTGTGTGGAGACCTGCAAGTCACCTTAAATAATTGTGGGATGAGGAGGATGTGTATAATTAATACAATGCATAGCTGTTGTCCTCAGGTAACTCATAGTGCTCTGGGGGGAGAAATAGCAAGTGAGACTAAGAACCTCCACAGCAGGCAGTAAGGCAGGTGGAGAGGGCACCGTGAACACAGAGGAAGGACTTCTAGCCCAGGATTTGAGGTTTGCAGGTGGGTTTTTGAGATTTGGATCTGGGGTTTCTCCTCCATGGGGAAACCTACTTGGGCTTTGCTCATCTCCTGTTGGGATGGCCACTCACTAGGCCCGCTTTGTCCCTGTTGCCGAGGCAATGACCAGTAGCCACCTGCCCTGTCACATGTGTGACTGGCGTAATAACTGACTGAGGTGCCTACCTGGGGCCCGGCCTCAGCCTCAGTCTAACCGCACTTCTCCCCTGTGCAGAACCCTCTGTCCTGCAGCCCGGCCTGGCCAGTGCTGGGCGCTGGAGATGGGCACAAACAATCCTCCTGTCCACCACCTCCGTGTTCACAGTGATGGCCATGACTGCCAGCCATTTGCAATAAAAGAGGGCTTGATGCGAACACGAATGTCACAACCATGATGTGAAAGCAGCTACCTTGTCCAGTTAGGTAGTTCCTGTCTTCATGCCGTGATGCCAAGAGGTTGCTGAAGGAGACCCCACGGAAACCCCAACCTTATGATTTCTGGTAAAGATAAATGACAAAATGGTCACACTCTCATGTATATTTGTCAATAGTGCTTAGAGGCCAACTGAATGAACAGAAATGTAGAAACATGCGTCAATGGCTATTTCTAGATGCTAACTGGGAATCTGACGATACCATGTAGGATGTCTCTCCATTTGCTCGTGTGTATAGATCTATACTGCTGGCATGCATAGATGTAAAACATTACACAATGTTCCAGCCCATTTCCAGATGCTGAAGTCTCTGTGATGATTCCATTATCAAACAGCATCATACTTCAAAAACTAGCACCTTATTCTTTGAAGCTCAGGCTCCGTGTTTTCCAACACAATTAATTGGAATAACAGCATAAAGATGATGACATTTTTTTAAGTGGTAAGTGTTAATGTGATAATTAAACTCACTCATTAAGAATGTTCAGGGACTGGAGTTTCAGTTCCTAGTCCCTGGGAAAGATGGAAAAGGGGATGTGAGGGGCCTGGTGTCCTTGTTATTCAGTCACATGGGGACGGCCAGGAGCCTGCTCCCATGGTACATGGTGCAAAGATCTGTGTGGGTTCCTGCCCTGCGGTTGGGATGGCCAGGTGTCTCCTTAGGCTGCTTGTGTACTAGCAGACCTAAAAGAGACAAGCTCATGGCTACATCCAGATATCCTGAATTATTCCTGTGAATGGAAATGAACGGTCTGGTAAACTTAGACAGAGTCAGCTTTTCCAGTAAGGGGCTAGACCGTAAATATTCTAGGCTTGTGCAGCACGTGGTCCATTTTAGTTGCTCAAGTCTTCATGAAAACTGCAATTGACAAGTAAAAGAATGAGAAAACTGTCTTCCAATGAAACTTTATTTACATGAATAGATGGGGTTGCAGTTTCCTGACTCCTGATCTAAAGGAATGGCTGATATTAATTGAGAACTTAGACTGTGTTCTAAATACGGCCCATGCATACATTTACTTAATGCTTTCACAATCCTCTGAGAAAATTCAGGCACAGGCATAGTTAAGTAAACTAACCCAGGGTTTTCAGCTAGTTAGTGGTAGAACTAGTGCTGGAACCTGTGCATGATGCTTCTGTCATCTGCACTCACCAAGATGTGCCAGTGCCTCTGAGCTGCTCGTTCTCACACAGGTGGTTTGGGGGAATCTCTGTCCAGTGCAGGACCTGATGCCCTGGTTGTGGACTGCTGGAAAGCTCAGGTTGCTGTCAGTATGCAGAAGACCTGTTTCTTCTGTGGGGCTCTAAAGCAATGGATATAGTCACTTTATTTCTGTAAGGATTGCTCCGCATTTGGCATGGGGAAGAGTATTGATAATTACTGTGTGAGCCAGAATGTGCCAGTCACAGCTACCCTACCTTTACTGAATCCTTAGCACTCACCCACCTCTCCAGATGTCCCTAACCCCATTTTTTCAGGCAGGAAGCAGGCTCAGAGTCGTCAAGTGATACTTCCCAAGTCATGTTCTTCCTGAGAGATGCAGGTAGATGGCCAGCCTGAAGCTCGGCTTCTCTGGGATGAGAATTTTCTCTGGGCTGCCTCTCTGCAGAGCATGCCTGCTTGTTAAAACTGATCAGAGCTGGAGCGGAGTTTTAATTGTACATCATTGAAGACTATTTGGTGTTTACGTTGACAATAGCTACTCACGTCTTTAATCAATGACCTTGCTCATCTTTATGACGTTTCTTTTCGCCAATATCATTCAGAAGTTGGTTACTTCTAGTGGAGTTATCCACTGTGACATCAGAAAGCATTGCCACGAATGCCACAGCTTGAAGATCAGTCACACCCCCATTTTGGATCTCATTCATTGACAGAGGAAAAATTTTTAAAAATTGGATAGGATGCTCTTCAGATTTTTTTTTTTTGAAACCTACTTAGCCTTAGAGATAATGCATTGAGCAAATGCAAAAAAGAAAAAAAATATCTCTGACATTTGATCTCCTCAAAAGTGTCAAAGGGCAGGATGCTAAAAAATAACTCTCAACATAATTGTTCTTCTGATCACATGTGATTTGAGCCACTTCTGTGAATGACAGATGCTGGTCACCATGTAAAAATGTGATTGCATCCTCCACAGTGGATGGAGAATGTGGCAGAAAAGCAAGCCCTGTGCATGGTTCAGGTGGGGTGAACCCGCAGGGTACAGCAAGGATCCCGGGGGGACAGGCTCTGCCGGCAGGCAGCATGGTTCCACATTTCCTGGCACCATTAATGAGTGGAGATCTGCCCAGAGCTCTACGGTGCAACGCAGGAGCTCATCTTGCCTCACAGCCAGCCCCACATCAGTGTGTCTGACAGAGAGGGAAACTGAGGTACAGAGAAAAATTGAGTCACATACATTCAAGTAGCCCTTAGGCTCAAATCCTGGGCTGAGAACTTAAGTGTTGGAACAGCAAATTTCTCACTTTTAACCCTGTCAGACCTGGCTACCGTCCATGTAAAATTGTCATCAATGTCAACAGAAGGTTGAAGCCCGTGGACTGCAGTAAGCAGGAAGGTGAATCAGGAGCTGTGCGTGGGATTCCAGCTGTGGTTGTACTGTTTGTGTTCTCTGTGCAAGGGGGTCTCTGCCAGGGGTGGGTGAGGCTGGTGCCCTGCCAGGCTCCCCTCAACCACAGGCAGCAGGTGCCATGGGAGCCCTGCTGGCACCCCCCTCCCTCCGCCAGGGTCCTGGTTCATCTGATGGCGCAGCTCCCCTCTAAGGTGTGCACCGGTGCAGACACTGTGCAGGAAGCTGGGCTGATACAGACGGTTCTCAAGTCGGGAAACCACTCAGGTCCCTTGTGGGGCCCTCAAAATTGGAAAGGCCTCCAGGAACTTAGCAATCTCTTCTCCAGCGAGTCCCTGAAGCCCCATCCGTCCCTGCACCTCCCCACTGTGGGGACACTCACCACCACTCCAGAAACACAGCTGCATGGGGACAGCTGGAATTGTGGAAGAGCTTTGCCGTTTTTAATGAGCTATTGAACATAAATCTGCTTCCTTGACGTTCTCACTTAACTGCTATCTCACTTTCCTTGAAGCTTTCACAACTCGCTGATTCTAGATATTTTCTCCAGAGTGATACAAAATGCCAGCTCTCTCTCTGCTAGGGCTCCAAGGCAAGACAGATCAGCAGAGGAAGGAGGGTGCAGGCGCCGCCTGAGGCCAGGGCACTCCCAGACCCGCCTCGTGGGAGGCTGCCCACGCGCACTCCCTGCCGACCCCACGCCAGGGTCCTCCTTAATGCGCTGAGTCTTTGGCTACTTTTGCGTGCACACTGATCAGTTTTAAATGTCTTCTGGTGCAGAGCCCACAGAAACAGAGCTTCCCTGAGCCCCTCTCCTTCGGACCCTAGCAACTGTGGAGGAGCCAAGTGCTCCTGGGAGGCCACCGTGCTGCCCGGCTCCCCCTGCTCCCCCAAGCAGGCCTCTGCTTTCGCTGTAGCCATTAAGTCCTTGAGAGGAAGAGAGCTAGTGCAGGAGCTGCCCACACCATCCCCGGGTGTCAGGAGCCGCCCGCACCATCCCGGGGTGTCAGGCGTTTCTGTGGGAGGACGTTAGGGTATCCTCCACGCACAGCTGCACCACGGACTGTGTCTCCATTGCCCGTGGAAGAGGCTGTGATTCCACAGCTGGAGCCTTTGCCCGCCCTAGTGGGAGCTCTTATCGGATGGCTCCCATGTCAAATGGCATCTGGCATCTCCTCTGTGCCAGGAATGCAGCTAGCCCTGTGCCAAAGGAACCAAATCTGCCAATTGCGGGGATGGCTGTGTATGAGGTGTGCTTTGGTGAGCGGCCAGGAGGTGGTCCTAGTGACAAGAACTGAGGCCTTCAAGCCGGGGAGAGGCACAAAGCCAGGGGGCTTCCACGGTGAGCCTGGCTGGGAGTCTGCCATTTTTATGAAAGGAAATGGGAAGTTACTGAAGAGTTTTTAAAGTGAGCAGTGATCAGATTTGCACTCTGGATGAGTGGCAGTGACACCACGGGACTGAGGGAGGAGATGCTAGAGCCAGGAGCTGTCCAAGGGCTGTCGTGGGGCTGCAGGCAGGAGGTGGTGCCGTTCTAAGCACGGCAGCCATGGGAGGATGCATAGAGGTCGCGGGTGCTACGGGTGCCAGGAGGGCAGCAGGAACATGGCTGAGCGAGGACAGGGAGGAGGAAAGGTTTCTGTGTGCCTTCCAGGTTTTCGAGTGCATTCCCTGAAACAAGCTCTGTCTTCCACCTTCCAACCATTGTTCCCCATGCCCGAGGCAACAGCCACGTTTCCCTCCTCCTCCCAGACTTCTCTGGGCACCCCCTGATCCCTGATGCTCCCCCCTGTGAAGGGTGGCCTGCGTCCTCCTGCCTGAGTGGCTGCTGATGCCTAGGCTCTCCCCCATGGAGGGTGGCCTGCGTCCTCCTGCCTGAGTGGCTGCTGATCCCTAGGCTCTCCCCCATGGACGGTGGCCTGCGTCCTCCTGCCTGAGTGGCTGCTGATCCCTAGGCTCTCCCCCATGGAGGGTGGCCTGCGTCCTCCTGTTGAGTGGCTGCAGGTTTCCCTCCTCTGCCTCCATCAGTTCCACTGTCCGTGTCCACCCAGGCCCTTTCCTTCTAGCCACTGTGCTCTTCCTCTCAGGCCAGCCACTCCTGCATTAGTAACTTAGATTCCTCTGCACAGAATATGAGGATGCTCAGCCCCGTTTCTGCCCCAGCTCCTCAGGCAGGGGCAGGGAGGACGGAGGTACCGGGAGAAGCCTCCCTTCCAGGGACTTGGCACGAGCAGAGGTCTCCAGGGGCATCCTGGCAACTGCGTCCTGACCCGCTGCTCCCCTCTGGGTCCTGGACCCTGCGATGTCTCAGAATGAATAACACCCAAGAGGGTGAGTGGCATGGGAGGCTGTGCCCACCCCTGCTTCCTTTTTGTCATTGTCAGGCAGCACCCAGGGCGACGCCACCTTCACTACATTGGGTTCGGCTTGGAGTCTGCAGGCTTTTAGGATCCTGAGCCTGGCAGAGCCCCAGCCATGCTGGATACTGTAAGTAATGAATTATCCATGATTAATTGCAATTAACCAGGTCTCTTTCTTCCCCAGGCACTCAATGTAAATATTTACAAGGAATTCTGATCATATGCTCACTGTCCAAATTAATATTATTTCATTTAAAAATACAGGGGTGTTTCCATTCCAAATCGGCTGTTGTTTGGAGTCCAATCAGCCCATGGTGTGACAAAGCGTAACAGGGAAAGATGCTGCGTGGTGACGTCTAACGTGGCTGGCCAGCCGCAGCGAGGCTGGAGTCACACCCTGGCCTCACGGGGTGTATCTGAGAGTCCGAGGCTGCTGGCCTCTGGCGCCCCCTCCCACACCACCTGTCCCCTCCTGGGGATGGCCTCGGGAGCCCCCTGAGTGTGAGCCTGATGCTGAGGGCATGCCTGCTCCCGCTGTGTTCCTCAGCTGGAGGGGGAGTGCTCCGCAAAGTGCAGCAGGATGACTAGGTCCTGCTGCTCACAGCTCTTGCAGGAGAAGGGAAGAGAAGAGAGGGGCAGACAGACTCAGCCACCTACACGGGGGCCTGAAAATGGCGTCTCTGACTGCACCGTCTTCTGGAAGCATGAAGGGGCCAGTTGGTCTTATGGTCAGAGACAGGGTTCTCAGATGAATAGATCCTGGTCTTTGAGATGAGTTACTTATCTTGGATGCCGTTTGGTAAAACACACGAACTTAATCGTCAGCATTCACTCTTGCTGTTGCAAAGATGGTTGCTTGCACCTAGGTCTGCAGTGTCCAGACAGCTGCGCTTCTGGGAGATTCCGCAGCCAGGGGCATTACTGAGAGTCAGTGAGTCACAGCATGCCTGCCCCCAGATGTGACGCCTTATGTCTGCTCTGCAGGCCTCCTCCGGATTCACTGCTCAATCCCAAACATTAGCTCTCCCTGTGCCCTGCTCCATCGTAGCAACGCTCACACTTGGGAACTGCCCAACACGGATCTAGCACCATTTGGGGTTTATGCAGGTTCTGGCACCTCTGCTCTGGACTGGGGTCAGCTCTGGACTGGGGTCACCGTGACTCCAACAAACCACATGATGACGACTCGATCTCATTTGGGTTTATGAAACACCAGGTTTGTGGGACGGGCTCGGCTCACGGTTGTGTGTTTCTTACAGAAGCCCTGCGGGAGGCATGGCTCTTCCCTCACAGGCCTGAGCTGCAGGTACTTCCCGCTCATGGATCCTGCTGTGAACCTCAGATGGTGCATTTCTGTCCCCCGGAACACACAGGGCTTCTAACTAAGTTGTGTGGATCGTGATTTGCTTCTTCTCAAATGCAAAGCCTCTTCCGTCTGCATGGGGGCGTTAACATTTACTGAGCATCTACTGTGTATCCGGCACCTGCTGGGCCACAGGGCAGCCCCCAGAGAGCAGGACAAGCTCCCTGTGCTCCAGGAGATGCATACATGTGGGTCACGTTATGTTGTGACTCGTGATGTGAGATGCAACATAGGAGAGCCGAGCTGCAGAATCCAGGAAGGGGGAAGGATGGGGCGCTGTGCTGCAGGGTAGGGGCTGGGAGTCTTATCAGGAGATGATGTTTCAGCTGGTCTGGAAGCCTGAATCGGACAGGAAGCATAGAACATCTCTCAATGGCATGAGGCAGAGGCGGCTGCATCTGCAGGTTCAGCCAGAAAGGCAGGGCTTGAGTGCTCCAGGTTCTGGGCTGCTTTTGCCAGCAAAGTCTTTAGGAGCAGGCGAATCTGGCTAGAAATTCATGGTCGGGTCTTGCTTGGTCACAGTGAGAAGAGAGAGGAAAGACAGAACTCTTCGAGGGAGCCCCAGGGGTGGTGGCCGGGCACCCACAGCGTGAAGAGGCGGCCTGCTACGAGCATGTGGAGGAGAGGAGTTGGGGCTGAGAAGATGGTTCCTCTAGCCTCTTTGCACCCAAACCCGGGAAAGGGAAAGGCTCCTGCCAGTTGTGCTCTGGGTGGAAATGGTCCATGTCCTTCCCCGGGTGCACAAATGCCACAAAAAAACAAATGCTTCCTCCTCTGGAAGCATGAGGAGCCAGTGAGCCTCCTGAAAATCAGCTCTTCCACACTGCACCTCTCTGGGTCATTTTAATTCCTCCCAAGTCGCTCTCAGGATACTTGTCCCAGTGCAGAGCCCTTTCCCACCTGTGAGCACCAGCAGGAACCTGGCGTAGTCTCGGTAACCCAGGCGCAAGGTCGTTACGTTCAGACCAGAAGATCATTTTTATTCTTTGCTTCCGTGGGGGTGCGCTAGTCCAAGAACCTGGAGCACTCAAGCCCTGCCTTTCTGGCTGTGCCTGCAGGTGCAGCCACCTCTGCCTCATGCCATTGAGAGATGTTCCATGCTTCCTGTCTGATTCAGGCTTTCAGACCAGCTGGAACATTATCTCCTGATAAGACTCCCAGCCCCTACCCTGCAGCACAGCTCCCCATCGGGGTGAGCTAGTCCAAGAGCGTGACAATGTGGTGGCAGCCCAGAAACAAGTTGTTTGGTGAAAAGAGCATTTGTTTCCTATGGGGACCGCCAACAAGAGGCCTCGTGCGTTTTCATGAGATTTGGGTTTCCGACGCGAGTTGTTTCCCGAGCACATTTTCTTTAGACATCTGCAAACGTAAGGGCATGTTCCTCATTAACTGGCCGGGGATCCACACACTCTTCCAGAGGTGAGACTTCCAGCGAAATTCAGTTGGGTTCATGTGATTCCGGAGGTCAGCTGTCACAAGGCTGTGAGTGCCTGCTGCGGGCCTGTCCTGATTCTCTGGTCAGGAATGAGATTTCCCATCCTCCTCTCAGTTCAGGGTTGCGCTGGGCCTCTCTCCAGACCCTGGGAGTGCCCCGCCCCGCACCGTGTTGGTTCTGCCCTGAGTTCTCCTTTTCCTGTCGAGCACGAGCTGCTCCACACTCAGATGGCACTCAGAAGTCGCTGTGCCTCCCGCGGAGTAGACGCTCAGTCAACACTTACGGGAATATCTTGCAAGATCTTCCACTTTTCCATTTATTTCTGATCTAAAAAAAAATGGGTAGAAAACTGGTTCATGGTGTAGTTGACAGAAAATATGCTATCTGTCACGTTCAGATAGGCCATCCTCCAGTTATTTAAGTTATAAGATTCTATCACCTAAATAAGGTCACTCCTGTTGGGAGATTACGTGGGCAGTTCAGGTCAGCAGCAGGAGGCCGCTGCGTAACCCTGAAGCTATCACAGGAGGATGAGAGGCTGATAAGTTACCCCCACAGGAAAGAGAGTCACTCACTGGAACTCCCACAAATGGAATTTGGAAAACAGATTAAGGCCCAGGTCATCATTTGGGGCCTCAGTGGGGACCTGTGAGCCACCTCCCTGCGGCTTCCTGCTTCACACGGAGACTCAGAAATCTGCCTGAGGATGGCAGCCTAGATGCTGATGCTGGCCTGCAAGTCCGGGTATTCTAGAGGCTCAGAGGCTGGGGCAATTGCCTTTCCTCTCAGGTTACAAACTTTGTCTTTCTAATTTAAAGGGTTAGGGTGGCGGCAGGAGGGCCTGGGCAGGTCTGTTCTCATTGCCGCCTGCAGTGTGTCCCCGGGGCTCCCAATTGGGGAATTAAGTGCTCATGGAGTTTTTCTTTTCACCCCTTGACAACTGCTCTTAAGAGTCCTGAGAGGAGAGATCTCACATTCACCCTGAGTGGACTTTTGATCCATTTTGTTTTCAGCTTGGTCCTAGAGTCAGGCACACACCTTGGAGGTCTGTGTTCGTGTGTTCTGCACCTGAGGAAGCTGAGGAAGGCATATGGTTTCAAGGGCCCTTTGCATGCACTATTCAATTTGCTAAAGACTCTCAGGTTTTCAAAAACATCCTCTTAGAAAGGAAGGCTTCCCAGAACCTCGCTATTCTGTTTGAATTCTTTCTGCTGAGCATTCCCTGACTGTCAATTAACACTTCTCAAACGTCCGGATGGCGCTGGCCTGGCCGAGCTGCCTGTCTCTTGCTGGAAGCCGGGCTCTGTGAGGGTGCTGCCACCTTGTCTGGCACTGTGCCTGCCAGAGTGAGTTCCACAGATGGATGAAAGCTGAATGTGTCACACCGAAGGGAACTCCTTGCAGAGCCTGGCCGACCTCACCGACTCAAGCCTCAGCTCTGCCACATCCTGAATTCCAGCTTTGCACAGGTCACCTAATTTAATCTCAGCTTCCTCATCTGCAAAGCAGAGATCATGGGCTGTGATGGGGATCAGCTTTGTGGTCTCTGTAAATCCCGGTGCATGGGGCCAGCCAGGGGCCATCGTCAAGGCTGGCTCTTGTCACTCCTGTGACCAAGCTGTGCATATTGGGACATCCTCTGTGTTCATGCTGAGCCGGGATTGGAACTCAGAGCTCATGTCTGCTGTGTGCACCCACCATTCAGGCCCCCAAAGCACCCTCCTCATGAGGGCGCCTGCTTCTGGGGGATCCTGAAGTGAAACTGGGGTGCACAGAAGAAGTTTGGTTGACTGCAATTCAATGAACGTTCTGAGAAGCAGAATGTTTTGAAGGCCTAAGGGTTGCCAGTAAAATAAAAAATGCATTTTTTGCTATTGAAAATTGTTATAAAATACACATGAATACAGTAAACTGGCTCACATAAAGTGGTACTTGTCATCTGCTAGGCTGGATGCGATGGACACACTGTTGAATTTAGTCTTCATGGAATTTCTTATTTTTACAGGAAAACCAAGACCTGAAGGAGGTTAAGTAACTTGTCTAACATCATGTATGGTGGGTCCTAGAATTGACCCTAAATTTTTCTGATCCCTGAACTCTACCCTCTTACCTCACTCTCTATCTTATAGGCTGTTCAGGAAACACACGGAAACTACTGGCATTTTTATTTATTTATTTCGAGATGGAGTCTTGCTCTGTTGCCCAGGCTGGAGGGCAGCAGCGTGAACTCGGCTCACTGCAGCCTCCTCCTCAGGTGTTCAAGCAAGTCTCCTGCCTCAGCCTCTCAAGTAACTGGAACTACAGGTGCATGCCATCATGCCCGGCTGATTTTAATATTTTTAGTAGAGATGGGGTTTCGCCATGTTGGCCAGGCTGGTCTCGAACTGCTGACCTCAAGTGATCTGCCCTTCTCGGCCTCCCAAAGTGCTGGGATTACAGGCATGAGCCACTGTGCCCAGCCGTATTTTGTTTCTATATTTTTCTATTTAATTTATTGGAATTTAATTTTTGGTATGAAGTACAACTGTAATTTGGCTTTTTCCCATTTAGATGATTCTCTCCACGCCATTTGCTAAATCAGTCCGTCTCCTTATGGTTTCATGGCTCTTTCCTCCCTGTCTCCTTAGCTGTTGAGTTCATCCGTCTCCTCATGTTTCATGGCTCTTTCCTCCCTGTCTCCTTAGCTGTTGAGTTCATCCGTCTCCTCATGGTTTCATGGCTCTTTCCTCCCTGTCTCCTTAGCTGTTGAGTTCCACTGCAATCTGTGCTTTCTTCCCCTTCCTGATGCCTCATTGCTTCTCACAGGAAGCTTCTCCTTAGTGGAGCCATGTCCTCCTCATCCCAAGCAAAGGTCTCTAGTGCAAGTCTTTGTGTAAAACATGATGAATCTAACCCACTTACGAAGCTTTAGCTCTGCCTCAGTGTCTCCACTCTATACTGCACTCGACTATTGAACTGTGATGTTTCAGGCACCGATGGTGATCTCATGGAAGAGGAGTGTCATCTCTGTGTGGGATGCACCACCCAGACAGGGCCACCAAGTGAAGAGGAGTGTCATTTCTGCATGGGATGCACCACCCAGACAGGACCACCGAACACACACATTGGGTGGTTGCTCAGGGTCACCCACTGAGCGGCAGAGTGGAGACTGGAGCCGCTGTTTGCTCCCAGCCACAGACACTGGGCCATGCCGCCTCTCACGCTGTCCTGAAAGTGGATGGGTGGCTGTCAGCCTTCAGTGGATCTATGCTCCCACTCCCCGGCATAAGCAAAACTTCCTCTCCTCCATGCAGTGAAAACTGCTTGTCACCCCAGGTTAAAATGCATCCGCCATTACTGTGACACCTGCCCCCAGTATTCTAGGTCATTGTCTCGTCTTTATCCGTCTCCACAGCCACCTTTTGCCTAAACCACCGTTGCCACTGTCTGACTGAGCCCTCCAGGGACTGCCCTTCACTGTCCGGCCAAGCCTGCCCCCAGAGACTTCCCCCCTTTCTTCCTTCTCACTGTGTCTCACCACAGCCCCTGTCCCATAGTGCGTGGAAGCTGCTCAAAAGCACAAACTAGACCATGTTGCTTTTCTGCTTAAAGCACTTGAAGGTTTTAATTTTACCTTAAATTAGACCTAAAGTTCTCTTCCTAACTTACAGAGCCCCAAGTCGTTTTCTTGTTTCAATTTTTATTTATGTATTTATTATTTATTTATTTCATTATACTTTAGTTCTAGGGTACATGTGCACAATATGCAGGTTAGTTACATATGTATACATGTGCCATGTTGGTGTGCTGCACCCGTTAACTCGTCATTTACATTAGGTGTATCTCCTAATGCTATCCCTCCCCCCTCCCCACAACAGTCCCCAGTGTGTGATGTTCCCCTTCCTGTGTCCAAGTGTTCTCATTGTTCAATTCCCACCTATGAGTAAGAATATGCAGTGTTTGGTTTTTTCTCCTTGCAATAGTTTGCTGAGAATGATGGTTTCCAGCTTCCTCCATGTCCCTACAAAGGACATGAACTCATCATTTTTTATGGCTGCATAGTATTCCATGGTGTATATGTGCCACATTTTCTTAATCTAGTCTATCACTGATGGACATTTGGGTTGGTTCCAAGTCTTTGCTATTGTGAATAGTTCTGCAGTAAACATATGTGTGCATGTGTCTTTATAGCAGCATGATTTATAATCCTTTGGGTATATACCCAGTAATGGGGTGGCTGGGTCAAATGGTATTTCTAGTTCTAGATCCCTGAGGAATCGCCACACTGACTTCCACAATGGTTGAACTAGTTTACAGTTCCACCAACAGTATAAAAGTGCTCCTGTTTCTCCATATCCTCTCCAGCACCTATTGTTTCCTGACTTTTTAATGATGGCCATTCTAACTGGTGTGAAATGGTATCTCATTGTGGTTTTGATTTGCATTTCTCTGATGGCCAGTGATGATGAGCATTTTTTCATGTGTTTTTTGGCTGCATAAATGTCTTCTTTTGAGAAGTGTCTGTTCATATCCTTTGCCCACTTTTTGATGGGGTTGTTTTTTCTTGTAAACTTGTTTGAGTTCATTGTAGATTCTGGATATTAGCCCTTTGTCAGATGAGTAGATTGTAAAAATTTTCTCCCATTCTGTAGGTTGCCTGTTCACTCTGATGGTAGTTTTTTTTGCTGTGCAGAAGCTCCTTAGTTTAATTAGATCCCATTTGTCAATTTTGGCTTTTGTTGCCATTGTTTTTGGTGTTTTAGATATGAAGTCCTTGCCCACGACTATGTCCTGAATGGTATTGCCTAGGTTTACTTCTAGGGTTTTTATGGTTTTAGATCTAACATTTAAGTCTTTAATCCATCTTGAATTAATTTTTGTATAAGGTATAAGGAAGGGATCCAGTTTCAGCTTTCTAACAAAGCAGATACTCCCCCTAGGTACCCCCACTGCTGTCACCTATGTAGCTGCTTTTCTCCCGGACCTGGCCCCGGATCTCTGTGATTCAGGTGTTAGCTCAAGAGTGAGGCTTCTCTGCACGTCTGCCAGCTGCGTATCCCATCCTCAAAACATCCACCAACAGAGATTTTGAGTTTGCAGATTTGTTTGTTTCCTTCACTCCTGGCCTGGCCTACTTTCTCCTGTCCTCACTGTCCCATTTACCTCTGTGCTCCTGGGGCCTGGTGCCTGATGTCGGCCTCACATGTTGGGTGGAAACATGAATACACATTGGGTTTTGCGCCTGATCTTGCCCCACTATGAGTTCTTTTAATGCCACCGAAGAGGTGTCTCCATAAAGGTCCAGGCAGCCTCAGAACACATGCGGGGCTTCCTGTTTTCATCCCCTTCGTTGGCTTGTGTTCTTGCATGTCTTCCCCTAAAGCCGGGTCGCACCGAGGGGCGGGGAGGGAGGAGGCATCCAGAGTCCCACGGATCAGGTCAGAGGAGCTAAGCAGGTTCAGCTTCGTCCCCTCCCTGTCACTCAGGTCTGCAGATAACTCACTAGGGCTGTTCTTGTGACTGGGAAATTTCCCCCGGCTTCTTTTGGGAAGTGCTCTTGTGGGCAGGGATTTGGTTTTTGCTTTTCTCCTGTCTAGAACAGAATCATGGATTATTGTGTCTGTAAAACAAAAATAACAATGTGGACTCAAGAATGCCACCTCCCCCTCACAGCCTGCATTGTCCTGACATATTCTGGTCATGTTCTGTGGGTTTCTGAGAAAGGATAATGAAATTAAATGGGTTCATATTGGCTCCCAAGCAACTCCAAGGTCCCCAGCTGAGCAACTGAATCTGTTCTTCTGATGACCACAGAGCTGTGGGAATGTAGTTATGTTGGAGCTTGAGTCTCACAGACTGGCAAAGTGTCACTAAGACAGGTCCCTTGCTTGGGTCCCCATCTGTGGTTCCACGAGGATGGAGGAAGCTCTTCATTGGATGCAACGTGATTGTCCCCACCCCTATACAACCATCCCTGCAAATATACGCCACATCTAGTTATTGGATGCAGTGTGATCATCCTCACCCCATACAACCATCCCTGAAATAAGCCATGTGCAGCCACAGACCCCTTCTGCCTGCTCTTGCCCCATTCCTGAGTCTGGGATGGGTGAGGTACCTTGGTGGAAGGCACGGAGGGTTTAGAGAGATGAGCACAACAATTGCATCCAAATATGATTTGTGACGTGAGAGAGGGTCAGACTGTGCTGACCTGGAAGGGGAACAGATGAGTTTTAGTTGGGAAGGGCTGAGTGTGGGAAGGAGGCTGTATAGGGAGAGGGCACAGAAATAATTCAAAATTGAGGACAGAAAGAGTATGGCATGAGGGCAGGGCTGTCAGCACACCCAGGATTTGTCCAGGAAGCCATGAGCTGTCCAGTTGGGAAAGTCCATTGTGTATGGGGAGGGGATGGGGGCGGAGGAGCCGAAGGTGACAGCAGAAAGCCTCAGAGGCTGCCTGTGAGAGCTGCTCTGTGTTTCTTTTTGGATGAGGGGAGGTGATGGTCGTGCTGGTGTCTGCTGAGTATCTGCTCTTCTGAGTTCTTTCCAGGAGTCACTCACTGAATGCTTCCTTCACAGGTGAGAGAACAGAAGCAGACACTAAGGCCCTTGCTCGAGGTCACATGGGGAATAAGGACGTGCAATCGGTTGGTAGTCTGTCTTCAGGCACTGCTCCCAATGCAAAGCGGCTCTGTTGCCTCTCCCATTAGGGAGCTATGGGAGGCATTCACCACAGGTGCAACACGATGGACTTGTCTATCCATTCCATCATCATTCATTCATTCATTCCCTCAAAACCCTGGTCACTCACTTACTCTATGCCAGATGCTGTGCTAAGGCCAACTTGAAGATTGACTGGGGTGAGAAGATGAACCGAGTTTCTGAGCACAGCAGCTGAGACAGGCAGGGCAGGGTGAAGGCACCCACCACGGTACATGTCCCCCAGCTGCTACTGGGGCTGCAGGTCATTCTCAGAGGCCTTCTGGGGCTCCTGGGCCTGCTGCTTCTCTAGTGCAGAGCCGAGAACGCTTGGGAGCCTGCACCTCATGCCCTGGGAACACTGTGTTTCTCACCCTAAGAGCACTGGTCCTCCAAGTGCCTGTAGTTTAAACTTTCCTTCTGGCTTCTGCCTTTCAGACCTTCCTACAGAGGTACAGGAGCCCATCCCAGTCCTCAGAGGAACCGCATATGCCTGGCCTGCTAGGGCCTGGCTGGTTCAGCTGGAGCCACCCTCCACAGGGCTCTGCCTCAGTCACCCTGCATTTGGCTTTCTCCACCTCCAACTGCATCCTCTGCTGTCTCACAGACTTCCTCAGGAAGCACTTGCCTGATGCACGCTTGCACACAGACCTCTGCTTCAGAGAGCCTCCAGAGAAGCCAGCCTAAAACATCTCCCACAGGCACATAGAAGTGGCTCAGGAAGTACCAGGTGGACAAATGAATGAATGAGATACTTCTTTTTGCTGAAAGGACCCTCCATGGTGGAGGAGGATGCACCATCATTGCTTATGTGTTGTGTCTCCCTCTGAACGTGAGTGGAGAGAGTTCAGTGCCAGGTCCCGAGAGATGCCCAGAGCCAGTCCCACCAGCTGTCCTAAGGCAAAGGGGGAGGGACTTCCGGAGACAGGCAGGTTTGCTCAGAACTGCACCTTGTACTCCCCTCTCAGGAAGTCCCAAATATTGAGACTTTGCATAGTAAATCTTTGATAAGCATTGCCCTAAATATATATATTTCGTTTTAAAATTGAATCTCTCTCCAACCTACTTGGGCATGGAGTCCTTTCTGCACATAGCTCGTTTAATGTCCATCGTAAGTGACTTTCCACATAAAATGCTCCACCAGCACTTGTTCAGGGATAGACTCCCCTGGTGGAGGAAGAAACTGGGTGTGGTGAACGATGCGAGGCTGGATCCTCTGCAGCTGGGAGCCGTGGGAGCCTCAGGGCCACTGCAGGGACTGCAGGAACGCGATGCATTCTCTGGAGGTGAAGCCATTTTTTGCAAAAGAATTATGACAAATCTACTTTCCGTTAAACAACTGAACTGTGTAATTGTTACAGATTATAATTTTTTTCTAACAGGACAGGGCATAGCTAGAAATTAAGCAGACTCTATGAACAACCAAACCTAATGAATCCTGCAAAGATTGAGCCGTAAGTAGCAACGTCTGGAGGTGCAGCAGATTGGGTGTCAGTGAGTGAACTGTGTCGGATATTAATTATGTAATCATGGGTGGAATGCAGTGCAGAGAAGTTACCAGGCCTCCATGTCAAACGTGGCTGTCACTCCTGAGTTGTGAGCATGGCACCTGCCGGGCTGTGATGGAGTCAGGGTGGGTTGAAGGTGGCAGCAATTAGAACCCTGAGGTCGCCGCTCGGGAAATGCCGGTGCCTGATCCAAGTCATCCGGGAGGGAGGTGGCATGAATGTCAATCCTGCTAATGGACCCAGGGCAGCTCCCACACCAAGTGTCACTGATGACGGAAGTGATTCCTCCTCTTGTCTGCATGAAGATGCAAAGAGAAAGGGCAACTTTGGGATGCACCAATCATTGTGGCTCTGACTCTGTGAGCATATACGTGCGGGTGCTCTAGGCCAGGCACAGGGCAGGGGCCTGGAGGTGCAGAGATGCGTAAGGCAGGTGTTGATCCCAGAGTTTCTAGTCTGGGGAGGCAGGTATGTGATAACAGCCCCCAGAACAGGCAGTGGTTTGTAGCAGCTATGTGGTGGAGTATAGCAGGCTCTGAATCAATGTCGCAAAGTTAGTGGCTGTCCTGTGGTGGGCTGTGCTGATTGAGATTTGGCAACAGCTCTAGCTCTTGACCTTCTTTGAGTTGTTTACCCCAGGCTGAGTTCAGCAAACCTTTGTGGGACGTTCATCATTTGTTCTTCGGTGTGCCAGGCACTGAAGATAAACAGATGGGTGTGGGTTTTGATGCAGCCTCTCCTAAGAGAGCACAGTCCTCAAAGAGAGCCCTGTGTTTCCTAAGGCGACAGGCGAGTTAGGTAGGTTCTACCTTAGAGATGGGCACAGATGTATGAGAGCTTGGCAGGGCACCAGGCCCCCTGGCCCATTCAGGAAAAACTTCCTGGGGCCAGGGAGGGTGCAGAGTGTGAAGCCTGGGAGAGTGCAGGGTGTGGAAGCCTGGAAGGGTACAGGTGTGACACCTGAGATGGTGCCAGGTATGAAGCCTGGGAGAGTGCAGGGGGTAAAGTCTGGGAGGGTGCAGGGTATGAAGCCTGGGGAGGTGCTGGGTGTGAAGGCTGGGAGAGTGCATGTGTGACACATGGGAGGGTGTCGGGTGTGAGGCCTGGGGTACTGCAGGGTGTGAAGGTTGGGGAGGGTGCAGGGTGTGAAGCCTGGGAGGGTGTAGGGTGTGAAGCCTGGGAGGGTGTAGGACATGAATCCTGGGAGAGTGTAGAGTGTGAAGCCTGGGAGGGTGCAGGGTGTGAATCCTGGGGAGGTGTTGGGTGTGAACTCTGGGAAGGTACAGGGTGTGAAGCCTGGGAGGGTGTAGAGTGTGAATCCTGTGAGGTTGCAGGGAGTGAAACCTGGGAGCGTGTAGGGTGTGAATCCTGGGAGGGTGTAGAGTGTGAAGCCTGTGAGGGTGTCAGGTGTGAACTCTAGGAGGATGCAGGGTGTGAAGCCTGAGGAGGTGGTGGGTGTGAACTCTGGGAAGGTGCAGGGTGTGAAGCTGGGGAGGTGTAGCGTGTGAATCCTGCGAGGGTGCAGGGTGTGAAACCTGGGAGGGTGTAGGGCATGAATCCTGGGAATAGAGTGTGAAGCCTTGGAGGGTGCAGGGTGTGAACTCTGGGAGAGTGTGGGGTGTGAAGCTCGGAAGGGTACAGGGTGTTAAGTCTCTGAGAGTGCAGGGTGTGAAGCCTGGGGAGGTGTTGGGTGTGAACTCTGGGAAGATGCAGGGTGTGAAGCCTGGGAGGGTGAAGGGTGTGAAGCCTGGGAGGGTGAAGAGTGTGAATCCTGCAAGGTTGCAGGGTGTGAACTCTGGGAGGGTACGGGGTGTGAAGTTCGGGAAGGTGCAGGGCGTGAAACCTGGGAGGGTGCAGGGTGTGAAGGTAGGGGAGGATTCAGGGTGTGAATTCTGGGAGGATGCAGGGTGTGAAGCCTGGGGAAGTGCAGGGTGTGAAGTCTTGGAGGGTGCAGAGTGTGATGCCTGAGAAGGTGCAGTGTGTGAAAGTCGGGGATGAGCCAGTGTGGGAAGGGAGTCAGGGGTGGTGAGCAAGGGAGAGGAGCTTGTGCAAGCAGGAGGCAGGGGTCCTGAAGCTCCTGGTGACCAGGGAATGAGCACCAGGGTGGGCATGGCAGGAATGGAGGCTCAAGTGGAGGGAAAGCAGTCCACTCCAGGGTTCTTCTGTGATCCAAGGAAGGAAATTTATGGTTCACCCAATGCATGATGTGAATGGAGCTGGTGCTTTGTCAACAAGAGATCTGGAGAGACAATGGTGTCAGCAGCCCACCCTGGCTGCTGTGTGCAGAGTGGACCTAAGCAGGTGGGACTCGGTGTGGAAGATCATGTGGCTCTCGAGGCAGTCTGCCTGGGTGTGATGGGCTTCTAAACCAGGCCATTGGTGGTCGGCTTAGGAAGACAAAGGAGGCAAGACATACATGGGGGTTAAAATCAGCTGGACGTGGGACTTAAGGAACATGTGAGGGATGGAGGGGACAAGAGGATGTGAAGGGAGGACACAGAGCTTGTGCTGGCTCCAGGCTTGGGCTCAGGCAACTGGAAGGTAACAAGAGAAGCCGATTTGGAGGAAGGTAATGAGTTTGGTTTTGGATGTAAATTTAAAGTCCTGCAGGACACCCAGCTGACTAACAAGGAATGAACAGGCTGCTTTAAATGTTAGGGCAGTTTGGGGCTGATCTCTAGGTCTGGAAGCCATAAGCCAGAAGGAAAGTTTAAACTACAAGCACTTATAGGACCAGTGCTCTTAGGGTGAGAAATGCAGTGTTCCAGGATAAAGTAAGGAGGCCGTGGAAGAGAAGAACCCATGACCAGGACTAAGACATGGAGGCCAGAGGGGTGAGGTGGGCAGGGAGGGGTTGCACCATGGAGCCCACAGAGCACAGAGCTTGTGGCAGAGAGCACAGAGAGAGTTGTAGCAATCGTGTTTAACTCTGTTTCTTAAAAATATTAAGAATGTCCTCTAGCTTATAATGTACTATTAACAACCATGATTGTAACACAGGAAAGCACATATTGGCATTCCACAAATAAAAATAAACAAAATCTGTCTTATTTTCTCTTTTATTCCCAATGTCTGACTCCTGTGAGGTGATGCAAGGTGATCAACCAGTATGTGTTGAATGAAGATGTCATCAAGCAAACGACAAAATCAAGCACTGAAGTAACCGCCAAGTCTGGAGAGTTTGTATCCTGTGTATTTTAGGGTTCATGCCTTCCCACCCCAAGCTGTAGCCTCAGCATCCCCTCATAGATGCTGTTGCACCAGCCACACCACCTCACCCCACAGTGCTCCCAGCAGCGTCCCTCACGTCCCCGTGACACATTGCTCACAGTTCCTCTGAAGCATACATCTAAATGGCAGAGGCAAGGTGCTTGTCATTGTGCCATTTTTCAAACTCCTGTAAGTTCTCACTAAAACAGAGCAACTTGCATAGCAAAACTAGAAACCCTCAGACGGCATCTTCAACAAAAGTAGTAACAAGGTACCCATATGGACCCCAACATGATAACCAAGCATGCTGAGCCATGGGCCGGCCCTTCCCCACCCATCTGGTGTTGGGAGGTGGTGGCCAGGAAACAGAGGCCACATGGGGACTCACGAAGGACAGTGGCCCACACTGGCCCGGGTGCCACGCCAGGCACATGAGGGCATCCAGTGGTGGGTGCCTGGCCTCGTCAGCTCCGGCAGCGACCCAGCACCACCAAGCGACCTGGGAGCTGAGTCTCCTACCAGATGGGAAGACCCTGGGACAGAGAAGGAAGGTCCAGATCAAACCGGAGAAGAATCAAAGCAGGTGTTTGCACCTCTTTTGTACCTGATCCAAACAAACCAATTGTGACACAGGTAAGTTTGCAGCTTGAGCTAGACAGACAATGATGAGAAATTATTGTTACTCATGTAAGGTGTCACCATGGTAGTGTGTGTTTTTTTTTTTTTTTTACGCCAGTATCCTTACCTGATCGAGAGTTGTTCTAAAACGGGCAAGGATGGGTTTGCTGCAGAATGACCTGTGGGGAGGGAGGTAGGAAGGGGCTAAACATAGTGGGGTCAGCCGTGTGTTAGTGATTGTTGAAGCCGGCTGTGGGACCCTGGGGGTTCAATTTACTATTCTTTTGTATGTGTTTGAAATTTTCTAAACAAAAGGTTAAAAAAAAACCTCACAGCTTTGGCCACGTCATTTATCCACTAAAATATTTTATGAACCCCCCGAAACCCTAAAACTTGTTTAGACACTGTGTAAAGTCAATCCCTGTCCCCAGCCCCACAGGCCACTTCCAGCCTCGTGCTGAGCCTCCAGAGCCACACACGGTGCAGCATTTGACACCGCACCTTTGCCCACACTGTTCCCGCCGCCTAGAACACCCTCCAAGCATAAGCTCTTCCTCCAAAGCCCAGCTGAAGCCTCCTGTCTGCCAAGCCCCTCGCTGGCCCTCCCCGTGCCCCATGGGATGCAGGGCACACCATTCTACATGAGTCTCCCACCACGCTGGGCAAGGCAAGGACACAGACCTCCTCCTGCCCATTTTCAGGTCCTCTGCACTTAGCAGCATTCTCAGCAAATAGCAGCTGCTCACCTACCGCTGGCTGGACTGAAATGAGTTTGTGTTGACGAATTTTAATCAGCACTTCCACCCATTCTACTCTCTAAAATTTCACAACTTGGAGAAGATGCAAGTTGGTAAAAATGAAGATGAGGCCGGGCGCAGTGGCTCACGCCTGTAATCCCAGCACTATGGGAGGCCGAGGCGGGCGGATCACGAGGTCAGGAGATTGAGACCATCCTGGCCAACACGGTGAAACCCCAAATCTACTAAAAATACAAAAAGTTAGCCAGGTGTGGTGGTGGGCACCTGTAGTCCCAGCTACTGGGGAGGCTGACGCAGGAGAATGGTGTGAACCCAGGAGGCGGAGTTTGCAGTGAGCCAAGATCACACCACTGCATTGCAGCCTGGGTGACAGAGTGAGACTCCATCTCAAAAAAAAAAAAAAAAAAAAATGAAGGCGAAACTGCACCATGCATCATGCATCAAAAGCCTTAAAATGTTGATCCCTTTTGATCCAGTCATTCCACTTTAATAATAAAATAATAAACACTTATTAAAGGAAATCATTGAAAACCTACAGAAGGACTTATATAGAAGAATGTTAATGATAAAAGCATTCTAAACTTCAATCCATAAAAATCATTCATATAACAGAATATTAGGTAGCCATTAATAACCATGTCTTAATAGAATAGTGACATGGCAGAATACTTAACATTTATTATAAGATTTATTGGAAAGCAATACATTAGATTACGAGTCAACATATCCAATACTAAGTCCAACTGAATCATTAAAATTCTACGACCAGGCACGGTGGCTCACACATGTGATCCCAGCACTTTGGGAGGCCGAGGCGGGCGGATCACAAAGTCAGGAGTTTGAGACCAGCCTGGCCAATATGGTGAAACCCTGTATCTACTAAAAATACAAAAGTTAGCCAGGCATAGTGGTGGGTACCTGTACTCCCAACTGCTCAGGAGACCAAGGAGAAATCGCTTGAACCTGGGAGGTGAAGGTTGCAGTGAGCCAAGATCGCATCACTGCACTCCAGCCTGGGCGACAGGGCAAGACTCTGTCTCAAAAAAAAAGAAAAAAAAAATTCACCTAGAAAAATACTTGAAGAAAACATACCTAAATACGTAGAGTTTTATTCTTGGGTTGCAGAACTAGAGAGGTTTTTATTTAAGTTAATAAACTGTATTTATTTAGAGCAGTTTTGGGCAACAGAATTGAGCTGAAAGTACTGATTGTTTCCTTATGTGCTGTCTCCCCACACCACTGCCCACTCCCATATTGTTGGCATCTACCATTAGTGAGGTAAGTTCCTTACAATTGATAAGCCAGTATTGATACATGATACTAATCACAGCCAGAGCTTGCATTAGGGCTCACTCCTTGTTGTGTATGGATTTTTTTTGTTGTGTATGTATTAGGACAAACTCCTTGTTTGTCTATGGATTTTGACAAATATACAATGTCATGTATCCACCACTACAGAATCATACAGAATAGTTCTGCTGCCCTAAGAATTGCCTTCCACACACCACCCCTACACACTGAACCCCTGAGCTTTTCACCATCTCCACAGTCGTGCCTTTTCCGGAATGCTGTACCATTGGAATCCTACGGCATCTAGCCCTTTCACGCTGGCTGCCTTTACTTAGTGATGATGTCAGATGCCCCTCCTTGTCTTTTCATGGCGGCGGGCTCACTTCTTTTCATTGCTCAGTCATATTACATTGTACTGAGGGGCTACAGTTTATCAATTCACCTATCAAAGGACATGTCTTCTCTCCATTTTTGCTTTTAATTTTTGGTAAGTATAAGCAAAGCTGCTCTGAACGCCTGTGTATAGGATTTTGTGAGGCTGTAAGTTTTCAATGCATTTGGTAAATAGCAACCATCTAGTAAGAGAATGTTTGGTTTGGTAAGAAACTGCCCAGCTGTCTTCCAAAGTGGCCGTACCATTTGGCATTCCCACCAGCAAAGAAGGAGAGTCTCCACTGCTCCATACCCTTGTCAGCACTTGGGGCTGTCAGCGTTTTGGATTTTAGCCATTCTAAATAGGTGTATAATGGTGTCATATTGTTTTAAAATTTACAATTCCCTAATGGCATATGATGTTCAGTATCTTTCATATGCATATTTGCCATCTGTAAATCTTTGATCAGGTGCATGTTCAGATTTTTTGCCAAATTTTTAATTAGGTTGTTTGTTTTCTTATTGCTGAGGGGGTTTTTTTGTATATTTTGAATACAAGTCCAAAAAGACATTAGAAATATGACTTCTGCCAATATTGTCTCCTTGTCTGTGGTTCGTCTTTTCATTCTCTTAACAATGTCTTTCATAGAGCAGAAGTTTTAATTTTAACAAAGTCTAACATCAATTTTTCTTTAATGGATGATGGTTTAGGTATTATATCTAAAACTCATCATGAAACCTAATTTCACCTAGATTTTCTTCTATTTTATTTTCTCGAAATTATTTTAGTTTTGCTTTTTACATGTAGGTCTGTGATCCCTCATGACTTAATTGTTGTGAGGGCTCCAAGGTCTCCGTCTAGATTTATTTATTTTTTTGTCTTCTTGCATGGAGATGTCCATTTTTTCCAGCACCATTTGTTGACAAAACTGTAATTTCACCATTGAATTGCCTTTTCTGCTTTGTTGACTCTACATGTGTGTGGGTCTATTTCTGGGCTGTCTGTTCTGTTCCATTGATATATTTGTCCATTCATTTGCAACACTGCATGTACTGAATTGCTTAGCTTAATAGTAAGTTTAAAGTCAGGTAGTGTCAGTCTTCTACCTTTATACTTCTTTAATATGGTATTGGCTATTCTGGATCTTTTGCCTTGCCATACACATTTTAAAACCAGGACAAGTTTTTAAAATCTGTATGGAAGGTTTTTACAGTGGCTTATGCCTATAATTCCCAGCATTTTGGGCAGCCAAGGCAGGGAGATTGCTTGAGGCCAGGAGTTCCAGACTAGCCTGGGCAGCATAGCAAGATCCTATCTCTACAAACAAAAGATAATAATTATCTGGGCATGGTGGCATGTGCCTGTAGTCCTAGCTACTGGAGAGGCTGAGGCAGGAGGATTGCTTGGGCCCAGGAGTTCAAGGTTACAATGAGCTACAATCATGCCACTGCACTCCAGCCTGGGCAACAGAGCAAGACCCTCTCTCTAAAGAAATAAACAAAATTTAAAACCAATTTGTTGGTTTCAACAAAGTGATTGGGATTGCGTCGAATCTATGGACCATGCTGGAGAAACTGACATTTTAACAACGTTTAGTCGTTTTGTACATTAATATCAATTTTATTTAGCTATTCTTTGATCTCTTTCATCAGAGCAGTCGTAGTTGGTTTTGTCAGTTGGTTTTTATAGATGTTCTTTTGTTCTTTTAGGTCGAGGAAGTTTCCTTCTGTTATGGACTGAATTATGTCATCTCTTAAGATTCATATGTTGAAGTCCTAATATCCAGTACTTTAGAATGTGACTATATTTGGTGATAGGCTCTTTTAAAAGGTAATTAAGTTAAAGAGAGTTCACTATGGTGGGCCCTAATCCAATATAAGAGTAAATTTGGACACAGACATGTACAGAAGGAAGCCCGTGTGAGGACAGAGGAAGAAGATGGCCCAGTCTGTGGTACTGTTAGAGCATCCCTAGAAAATGAGTGCATCCTCTATTCCTAGTTTGGTCAAATGATGTTTTTGCATCTGTTGATATGATCAAATGATTTTTCCTCTTTAGCCTGTTGATGTGATGTATTACATTCATTAATTTTTGAATGTTGAATCAGCCTTGCATACCTGAAACAAATCCCACTTGGTCATGATATATAATTTTGTATACATTGTTAGACTAAATATGCTAATATTTTGTTGGGAATTTTTTGCATCTGTGTTCATGAGAGATATGAGTTAGTTTTCCTTTCTTGTAATGACTGTATCTGGTTTAGATACTAGAGTAATGCTTGACTCATATAATGGGTTATGAAATGTTCTCTCTGCTTCAATATTGTAGAGAATTGGTATTTCTTCCTCAAATATTTGGTAGAACTCACAAGTGAACCCATCTGGACCTAGTGTTTTCTGTTTTGAAAGATTATTAATTATTGATTCAATTTATTTAGTAGACCTATTTAGATTGCCTATTTCTTCTGGTGTGAGTTTGGCAGATTGTGCCATTTAAGTAGTTGAACCATTTCATCTAGGTTATCAAATTTGTGGCATAAAGTTGCTTGTAATAGTCCTCTGTTACCCTTATAATGTCCATGGGATCAGCAGTGATAGCTTCGCCTTCATTTCTGATATTAGTAATTTGTATCCTCTCTCTCTCTCTCTAAGTTAGCCTGACTATAGCTTTACCAATTGTATTAGCTTTTCAAAGAACTAGCATTTGGTTTTGTTGATTTTGTCTATTATTCTGTTTTCAGTTTCTTTTATAGGAAGTTCTCATTTTATGTCATTGGTTAGTTCTCAGAAACTGCAACTTTCAGCAAAGTCACGTACCTCGCATCCTGGACTGATACCATTTCATTCAACATCATTTTGTTACAAAGTTGATGAGGAAAAAAAAAGTGTTTTCATCATATGTTGTTTCACTTGAAGTCGCAATGGTATTTGTGAGGACTTATGTATTTCTGCTCTAATTTTTATTATGCCTGTTTCGTCTGCTTACTTTAGATTTAGTTTGCTTTTTTCTAATTTCATAAGGTGAAAGCTTAGATTATTGAGTTTAGATCTTTATTTTTTAAATATGTATGTTCAATGGTATAAATTTTCCTCTACACACTGTTTACACTGCATTCCACTCATTTTGATAAATTGTATTCTCATTTTCATCTATTTCAAAATATTTTTAAATTTCTTTTGTGACTTCTTTGCCTCATATGCTATTTAGAAGTGCATTTTTAAATTTCAATATTTGGGGGATGTTACAGCTATCTAGCTGTTATTGATTTTGTTTTGTTTAATTTTACTGTAGTCTGAAAGCACACTTATATAATTTCTATTTTTTTTTTAATTTGTGAAGATATGTCTTATGGCCCAGAATGTGGTCTATCTCAGTGAACCTTCCACGTGAACCTGAAAAGAACTTGTACTCTGCTGTTGTTGGATGAAATATTCTATAAATATCAATTTCATTCTATCAATATCAATTGATGGAGCTGTTTCAGTTCAACTATCTCCTTTCTGATTTTCTGCCTGTTGGATCTGTCCATTTCTAATAGAAGGGTGTTGAAGTCTCCAACTATGATAATGGATTTACTTATTTCTCCTTGCAGTTCTGCAAGTTTTTCCCTCGTGTATTTTGATGCTCTGTCTTTAGGTGCATACACATTAAAGATTGTTATGTCTTCTTGGAGAATTGCCTCTTTATCATTATACAATGCCTCTCTTCAACTCTGATAGTGTTCCTTGCTCTGTGGTCTACTTTAGTTGGAATTAAAGTAGTTACTCCAGCTTTCTTTTGATTAGTGTTGGCATGATATATCTTTCTCCACGCCTTTACTTTTAATCTATCTTTGTTATATTTAAAGTAAGTTTCTTGTATTGAATGTATAGTTCAGTCAGTATCTTTTAATTGGTATATTTAAACCATTCACATTTAAGGTGGTTATTGATAAAGTTTGATTAGTATCTACTGTATTTGAAACAGTTTGTTACACTGTTCTTTGTTGTTTTTCATCTTCTCTGTTTTGAGTATTTTATGATTTCACTTTTCCATTAATTATACTTCTTTTTAAATTTTTTTCAGAGATTGCCCTAAAGTTTACAGTGTACACTTACAACTAATATAACCCTGCTTTCAAATAACTCTATGCTACCTGATGAGTAGTGTAGGTGCCTTATAACAGAGCACTCCTGATTCTTCCCCTCTTGGTTTATTATTTTGCTGATACTCAATTCACTGTCTATAAGTTATAATCAATATATTATTAATATTATTTTGACAAAACTGTTATCAGTTAATTAAGAATTTTTACAAAACAAATGATTTATTTTTACCTGTATTTATTCCCTCCTTAAGACTCCTCCTTTCTTATTATATCTGAGTTTCTGGCCTATATCATTTACCTCCTCTCTGAAGAACTTCTTTTAACATTTCTTACAAAGTAGGTCAACTGGAGACAAATTCCCTCAATTTCTGTTTGTCTGAGAAGCTCTTTCTACTTCACTTTTGAAGGATAATTTCACTGCACACAGAATTGAGGTTGGTATGTTTTTCTTTCAGCTCTTTAAATATATTATCCACACTCTTCTTGCTTGCATTTAGAAACTATGTTTCTAAAGAGAAGTCTGATATAGTGTTTATCCTGGCTTCTCTGTAGGCTTCTTAGATTGGTGGTTTGATGTCTACCATTAATTCTGGAAAATTCTTAGCCAATATTACTTCAAATATTTCTCCTGTTTCTGTTTTTCCCCTGCTGATATCCCCAGTTTGCACATGTAACACTGATATGATTTGGCTGTGTCCCCACTCAAATCTCATCTTGAATTTTAGTTCCCATAATCTCCACATGTCATGGGAGAAACCCAATGGGAAGTAGTAGAATCATGGGGGCAGTTACCCCCATGCTGCTGTTCTCATGATAGCAATTGAGTTCTCATGAGATCTGATGGTTTTATAAGGTGCTTTCCCCCCATTCACTCTGCACTTCTCCTTGCTGTCACCATGTGAAGAAGGATGTTTGCTTCTCCTTCCACCATGATTGTAAGTTTTCTGAGGCCTCCCCAGCCCTGCGGAACTGTGAGTCAATTAAACTTGCTTTCCTTTATAAACTGCCCAATCCTGGGTATATCCTTATAGCAGCATGATAATGGACTAAACCACACACCTTTCGTAATTGTCCCATAATTATTTGATTTTTTTTTCATGTTTTTTTCTTTTTGCTTTTCATTTTAGGAAGGTTCTAGCGACATATCTTCAAAGTCACTGATTCTTTCCTCAACTGAGTCTAGTCTACTGATGAGCCCATAAAGACATTCTTCATTTCTGTTACAAAGTATTTGATTTCTAGTAATCCCTTTTGCTTCTTTCTTAGAGCTTCCATCGCTGCTTACATTACCCAACTGTTGTTGCATGCTGTCTACTTTATCCATTAGAATCGTTCAAATATTTATCATAGATGTTTTAAATTCCAAGTCTGATAATTCCCAAATCTCTGCCATATCTGAGTCTGGTTCTGGTGGTTAGTTTTTCTCTTGAAACTGTGATTTTTGCCTTTTAGCATGCCTTGTATTTTTTTTCTTAAAAGTGGACATGATGCATCACATAAATAAACCTGACATAAATAGTTTCTTACCTTCAGTGTGAAGTTTTATGTTTATCTGTCGAGGAGTTGGGCTGTGTTGACTCTAATATAGCTGCAATTTCAGAGGCTAAATTTTTCTTTAGTGTCCTTGTTTTTGCCTTTGCTGTTGTCTGTAGGTTTCCCTAAAGCCTCCTACTTAGATAACATCTGAGGCACACAGTTCTTTTCAATGTAATCTCCTGTTATTACACAGAAGCCTAGTTGATATCATCATAAGGTATCAGGAAGAGAAGCCTTCCGTGACCCTAAGATGAGGTCTCAGTCTTTTAGTGAGTCCATGTTCCTGGACTGTGACCTTCACAAGTGCTTCTTAGCCTTTCTTTTTTCCTTTTTTCACTACTTAGGTGTGACAGAACGGCTGTTGCCAGAGAGGGCTGGAGTTTTCAATGGGCTCAGATAGTTCTTTGAGTTCTGAAAGCAGCCTTCTCATCATTAAAATGCTTTCTTACATCATTAAACCCAATCCCTCAAAGAATTCTTCTCTCCTTCTATCCTCCCTCACACCCACAACTGCAAAAGATGCCATAGGCATTAAAGTCTAAGTGTGCCCCATCAGTCAAGCTCTGACATGGCACTAAGTGACAAATTTCCTTGGGTCTTCTCATCATTCTGAGGGAAGACATGGGTTTCTGATGTGAGCCAGGATAGCTGGTCCAGTACAAACACCAGACTGTCAGCAAACTGAAGTTTACTGAGCACCTTCCCTCTCTCGCCATGGGGTTGTTGTTTTTCTCAGTATAGGGGATGCAGATTTGCTTCTAATGCTCCCCACCTGAACTCAGGGTAAAGCCACAAAGTGCAGGCCCAGGAGGGAACACAATTTCCCTTTCGATTATACTGTTAGCTTGCCTACCATTTAGTTGTGTGCAGACCTATTCCAATCGTCTTTCATTCCTATATTTCTGTGAACCAGCCTGGTATTCAAAGGTCCAGACAAGTTACCTACTAAGTGGCTACTAAATTATCATCTCATGATAACATCAGACACACTCTATTCTTTACAAAGCAGATGCTTGTGTGTTATCTCATAGGTCACTTTTACTTCTGATAAGATCCACTGCAGTATCAGAGCCATGAACATCATACATTTTACAGATTCCTAAGACACCAGGGCCAGGGGGTGAACGGCTTGCCAAAGCCCTTCAAATGTCACTAGCCCATGTCACCAGCCCATGACAAATGACCTAGGCTTCCCAGCGCTTGGATCCAGACATCTGCTGCACACACAGAGTGAGAAACCACACACAAGTCTTCTTCCAAAGAAACTTCTCACTGAAAACAACAGGTGAGCCTCCGGTAAGCACTTCTGGGAATTCAGTGGATAATCAGGGCAGTCTGTTTCTCTCACTAGGATACATGTTGGGGTCAGGAAAATAGAGAAGCCATTCAATGTGAGATGGCATCATACAGCTCACCAACAACCATTTCTATTTTAAACTTGGGAAAAACATCCTGGCAAAGCACCATAAGTCCTACTGGCAGACAAGGTAATTTATTCCTTGATATATCAACATTACTCTTTTGTTATGGACATTGTTATTTTTATTATGGGAAATGGGTAAGTTATTAAAAGCCACTTGTCCATTTCTCATTTATTCAGACTGTTTCCCCAGGATCTGGACCAGTCAGGGCTGACTCATCATCCAGCACAGGAGGTCCAGGGCTTAGGGTCACAGTATTTGTTAACTCAGAAGACTAAAAAAGATTATTAGTTTGGAGAAAGTATTTTAATGTATCATATGAATGTTTCTCTTTATACCACTGAAGTCATAAATACAATTTTGGCTATTTTTATTTTTATTGCAAGTCATATTGCATCCAGCATCTCCCTGGTCTCTGGTGCTTTCCTAGGATAACCAGGGGGCTCCCCGAATGAAGCATTTTTGTTTGCCCAGCAGTGACAGGAGTGGCGCGCCCCTCCTCACCCCAGAACTTAGGAGGCCCAGTTTCCTGGTCAGTGGCATTCCTGCCCTCAGCATCGCTGTGGGAACAGTAACCAGCAGCATTTCACTGTGTGTCTCATGGACCACCCGGGAGGTCCTGTCCTGTTCCTACCACTCAGCACAGGTGGGTGGGTTAGAGGTGGGAGGGGAGAAGGAATGAGAAAGAGGGGCTTGAATGGCTGTTTGGGCAGGAAAATCCTGCTGTAAGAGGACGATGACTTCCAAGTTTCTATGCAGCTGTCTACAGAGACCTTTGAAGTCAGAACTGAGAGTGTCCATGGCACCAGTCTCACAAAATTATGCAGCAGGTGAAGGCCGGAACTCGAGTTTTACCTTCACTGCTATCATTCCAGGGGCACAAAACTCAGGCAATTACACATCTGATCATCCCAAAGAAAGAGTGACTGACAGAATGTGGTTGCGGAACAGAAGCACCAATCCTTCAAGCCCCTGAAGTTCCACCCTGGCTGCCAGGAGAGAGGCCCCAATTCCCTGACTTTGATTTCCCACCTGCACACGGGTGTCAAAATTCCCACCCACAGAGCTGCTTCACAAAGCAAGGCCCAAGTCCCGAAGCTACGAATTGCACAACATTTATCCAGAAATCCCCCACATTTTCCAAAACACCCAGAAAATTGGTGGAACAAGTCATGCCAATGGGAGGAAAGTGGTTTGCACCGTAGAGAACTCCAGGGAGGAAATAGGCAACTGCACACCAGGGCTTTATTTTTTTATCTTGGCAAAGCCACAGACGATTCCTAGGAATCAGGCAATCCTGTGGGGGCTCCGTTTGCTAGAGACAGATCCGCCCCAGCATCACCCCCATTGGCAGAAACCAACCCAGCCAGAGTCCGCAGGCCTTGAGAGGATGTCTCTTCTGAGACCCCCACCATTCAACGTGCTCCCAAGCCACCCTCCCGTTATGGACAGCTCTGTGCAAACTCCTGTCAGAGGCAGCCTCATCAAAGTACTAAAGGCGAGGTGGAACCACAGCTTCACCCCGAGCTTCACATGTCCACATATCCCAGGAGCTTGTGCGTGTGTGTGTGTGTGCATGTGCACACATGTACGTGTGCACACATGTATATGTGTGCATGTACATGTGTGTGCCTGTGTGTGTCTGTATTCAACTAATTTCCACAACAACGGTAAGAGGTCAGTGTTGTGGCTGTGCTAGACCACACGTGCACCATCGTACCGTGGACAGCGTCCTGATGGGACCTGAACCCAGACCCCTGCCTCTGACCCATGCCCCTTGCCCTGCAGTGTGGCTGCCATGTCTCTCACCAGCAAATGCCAGGGCTGGCTCAACTACCAAGGCCTCTTCCTGCATAAAAGGATTAAAACTATATTTTATGATTTCATTGTTCTTAATATATATTATTAAATATATTTCTATTATAGGTGTCAATATGTTCTTCAACTTAAAACTTTTTTTTGAACTTCTGCACCTGGAAATAAGTATGTTAAAGAAAGCAAATCATCAATTTAAAAAAAAAAAAAAGAATGAAAAAACCTTATATAACAGAGCCTGAAACTAAACCACCATCCAGATTAGAAAAAACAAAAGTTCCAGAAATGATGCTGCCCAGGCCCTTGCATACATCTGGCCCAGCCAGCACCCCCGAGGCCTGAGCCGTGAGCACCTGCGTGCTGGGACCACCATCCCCACCGAGCCGCTGGTGTCTGCCTCCTCTGCAGCCTGTCTGCACTGCGATGGCCTCTCACCCAGATGCTGAGCTGCTCCCCTCAGGGACAAGGGGATCTTGCTTCACGCCTGTCTGACCAAGTTCCACGGGGTCATGATTGATGAGGCCTAGGGTGAGTCCGCCCACCGTCGGCAACGCTGGCCTGAAGCAGGCCGTGCAGGCCTGTCCTGAGACCCACCATCCCTGGCTGGGGCACCAGTGTCTATCACACACGCTTCAAATTCAGCCACCTGATTTTCTCTGTTCGAGGCTAATGAGCTAAACAGGCCTGGAGCATTGTTTTGTACTGTTGATCACATCGTGAACCACACGTTCCTGGGCTGGCACAGGCTTCTGCAGCCTCCTGTGCAGGATTTGGCAGACACCAACGAGGGAATTTCGAATCAGCGCCTCTGCTCACTGAGGGTCTCTCTCGCAACAGTCACACCTTCCCACTTGCTCCTCGCTGAGACCCCACGGTGGGAAAGCCAGTGATCTCCACTCCCGGCCTCCTCCTTTTGGCCTGGATTCTGCCTTTGAAATATTTCCAGCAGTCAAACCTCCACTTTGATGACTGGCTCCCTGGACGACCAGTTTCTAGAAACTCGAGGCCACCCCTCCCACAACACCCAAAAGGCACAGTCCCACTTAGCTTTCTGACCTCTCTCCTTTTAGAAGCTGCTTTGTCTCATCCCCTGGTCTCCATCAGACCCTTCCTCACCCCCTCCCATCCCTCCCCTTTCTCCCCTCTTATGACTGTCTTGAGACCCTGTAAGTCCCTGCCACTCTCCCCGCATCCCTCTGGGACTGGATGGAGAGCCGAGGACCTGTCATCTGCATGAGAGAAGCTCCTGGGCCACCGGACCTGATGGAATCATCCATCGCTGGGGCTGCCCTGCTCCTGCTCAGGCCTCTCTCAGTGGCATTCTGCGGGGAGGGAGGTAGCACGTCGGGCAGCCTGGTGCTGGCTCTCCTCCTGTGCTGTGCCAGGAGATTGCTGCTCAATTTCAGCCCTGTGGATGTAATGGCAGTGCCCTTCTCTAAGCTTCATTCCTGAAGTCACGGGTAGATTTGTAGACCCTGCACTGCGGAACCACTCTTCATTCTCATGACACATATGTGAAATTACCTCAGTTTTGCCAGCAGCTCCCTGCACATAGTAGGTGCCCAGCACGCAGCTGCAGAATGAGGGGTGCACCATCCTTTGGTGCGCACACAAAGACAACACAATGCTCATCATTTGTCACCAGTTTTGAAAAGGACCTCATGACCCCAGCACTGCAGCCACCTGACTCATAGCTTTGCTTTGAAATGTCCTTTCCAAGTACTTTCTGAAGTACTCCCATTCTTCAAGAAGACTTGAGACTATTTAATACTACAGTGACCCTTAAACAATGCAAGACACAGGGGCACCGACCCCATGTAGAGTGGAAAGGAAATCCATGTATAACTTTTGACTTCCCCAAACCTTTACTCATAGCCTACTGTTCACCAGAAGCCTTGCAGATAACAGAAACAGTCAATTAACACATATTTTGCATGCTATACAAATATATATACTATGTATTATAGATGTATTCTTACAATAAAGCTAAAAAAATATTTTTAAGACAATCAAAAGAAAGAGAAAATATATTTACTATTCATTAAGTGGCAGTGGATCATCATAAAGGTCTTCATCCTCATTGAGTAGGCTGAGGAGGAGGCAGAGGAGGGGTTGGCCTTGCTGTCTCTGGGGTAGCAGGGGAGGAAAATAATCCACGTACAAATGGACCTGCCCAATTCAAATCTGTGTTGCCTAAGGGTCAACTGTATTTCTAGCATTTAACTCACACCCATTCACTGACCGTTTCCCTGCCCTGTTAAACTGAGAACTGTGAGCCAAAGGAGCCAAAGGTAACTGAAAAATTCTTACCCAAGCAGGTCGGTTTAGGAGTGAGAAAACTGAGGTCCTGAGACATGAGGTGGCCTCAAGGGTACCCCAAAGAGGGAGTGAAGGCCTGGCCCCATCCAAGGCCTCTGCACACAGGGCTCCACAGAAGGTGTGGCCAACAGGGCCTGCTGATCCAGGGCACACCACCGCCGAGGTTAGGATGCCTGTGCACCTCACAGTTGTCTCCTGCATACCTGGCTTAGGTGGTCTTTCAGAAAAGTTCGCTCAATAAATTACATCTCCTCTTCCTCATGACGCTGTCATGCTTGAAGACCATGACGGTCAAAAATAAAACCTTTTCCTGGCCCCGTCCCATCCCACCTCACTAAGCATCTGCACCGGTTTAGCTGCTCCCAAACTCCGGGCAAGGGAGAGGCAGGGCTTCCGGGACATCTGGGCTAGTGTGAGGAGGCGAAGGCTCTGCTCCTCCCTGATGGGGACCATCCGCAGGACTGGTCCTTCTCCGGCCGCACGAGAGGTTTTCTGAGCTGCTCCTGCTGCCACTCGACTTGCTCCCAGAGGAGTAGAACCAAATGTGCATCTTGTGAAGGAGAGAGAGGAGTAAGTTCCTGGACAGGGAGCTGATTCTCAACTCACAGCAGATGTAAACCCCTACTCACACCAGGACAAGGCGCTAATGTCACGGAACTCCCACCTGGGGACTGGGAAAGCGAAAACACTTCTTTCACGCTAACCTAGCACAGGCCCCGGGGTTCCAGGCTGTGATGGGGCCATGCAGACAGACACTAGTCTTTCCTTCGTAGGCACTTCTGAACATGCCCTGAGGAAACGAATCTACATGGGGATCACTGTAGGACTCAGACTCAGGCAGGTCAGTTAGGCAGCACTGGCTTCCTAAGACTCCAGGCTTCAAAGCCTCGAACCTGCTCCCGTGCTGAGCTGGTTCCCCAAAGGGTCCTGCCTCTCACGTTCCCTTCCTCCCTTGTCCCCGAAATTGTAAGGCAATGACGGGTTCAGGGGATACACACTAAAGGTGATGACGGGTTCAGGGGGTACACACTCAAGGTGATGATTGGTTCAGAGGTACACACTCAAGGTGATGACAGGTTCAAGGGGTACACACTCAAGGTGATGACAGGTTCAGGGGTACACACTCAAGGTGATGACGGGTTCAGGGGTACACACTCAAGGTGATAATGGCTTCAGATGTACACACTCAAGGTGATGACAGGTTCAGGGGTACACATTCAATGTGATGACAGCTTCAGATGTACACGCTCAAGTTGATGACGGGTTCAGGGGTACATGGTCAACGTGATGGGTTCACGGGGATACATGCTCAAGGTGATGAAGTGTTCAGGGGTACACACTCAAGGTGATGACGGGTTCATGGGGGCACACACTCAAGGTGATGGTGGGTTCAGGGGGCACACGCTCAAGGTGATGACGGGTTCAGGGGGCACACGCTCAAGGTGACGATGGGTTCAGGGGTTACACGCTCAAGGTGATGACGGGTTCAGGGGTACATGCTCAAGGTGATGACGGGTTCAGGGGTACATGCTCAAGGTGATGACGGGTTCGGGGGTACACACTCAGTGATGATGGGTTCATGGGGGCACACACTCAAGGTGATGACGGGTTCAGAGGGCACACGCTCAAGGTGATGACGGGTTCAGGGAGCACACGCTCAAGGTGATGACGGGTTCGGGGTACACGCTCAAGGTGATGACGGGTTCAGGGGTACACGCTCAAGGTGATGACGGGTTCAGGGGTTACACGCTCAAGGTGATGACGGGTTCAGGGGTACACGCTCAAGGTGATGACGGGTTCAGGGGTACACGCTCAAGGTGATGACGGGTTCAGGGATACACACTCAACGTGATGACGGCTTCAGATGTACACACTCAAGGTGATGATGGGTTCAGGGGTACACACTCAAGGTGATGATGGGTTCAGGGGTACACGCTCAAGGTGATGACGGGTTCAGGGGTACACGCTCAAGGTGATGACGGGTTCAGGGGTACACGCTCAAGGTGATGACGGGTTCAGGGGTACACTAGGTGAGGACGTGTTCATGGGGGTACATGGCCAAGGTGATGAAGCATTCAGGGGTACACACTGATGGGTTCAGGGGGACACGCTCAAGGTGATGACAGGTTCAGGGGTAGACACTCAAGGTGATGACGGGTTCATGGGTACACACTCAACGTGATGACGGCTTCAGATGTACATGCTCAAGGTGATGATGGGTTCAGGGGTTACACATTCAAGGTGATGACGGGTTCAGGGGTACACACTCAAGGTGATGATGGGTTCAGGGGGTACACACTCTAGGTGATGATGGGTTCACGGGGGTACATGCTCAAGGTGATGAAGCGTTCAGGGGTACACGCTGACAGGTTCAGGGGTACACGCTCAAGGTGATAACGGGTTCAGGGGGTACACACTCAAGGTGATGATGGGTTCAGGGGTACATGCTCAAGGTGATGACGGGTTCAGGGGGTACACACTCTAGGTGATGGGTTCACGGGGATACACACTCAAGGTGATGATGTGTTCAGGGGGTACACACTCAAGGTGATGACGGGTTAAAGGGGGCACACGCTCAAGGTGATAACGGGTTCGGGGGGTACATGCTGAAGGTGATGACGGGTTCAGAGGTGCACACTCATCACTCGTCTTGCAGATGGACAGTGTTTCCCCACAGCCTGTGCAGTCACGGGCTTTGAGATTTACATACCAGGAGGAATGATCTCTGAGGCATCAGGACTGGGCCAAGGTCTCATGGAAGTACCAGCACCTTGGAAACATTTTTATGAAAAAATAAAACAAAAAGCTATGGCCAGGAGAGTGTGGTAAGAATAGGCATCTGAACACCTGGACCCAACACAGCCATGCAGAATGATGGCACCCAAACTGGCCTTCTCAGAGTCCATTCCCCTCACAAGCTCCAGGGCAGGTGCCACCACCTAGAGCCACCTCCCTTTTTTTGAAACAGAATCTCACTCTGTCGCCCAGGCTGGAGTGCAGTAGCGTGACCTTGGCTCACTGTAACTTCCGCATCCTGGGTTCAAGTGATTCTTGTGCCTCAGCCTCCTGAGTAGCTGGGACTACAGGCATGTACCACCACACCCAGCTAATTTTTATATTTTTAGTAAAGACGGGGTTTCATCATGTTAGCTGGGCTGGTCTTGAACTCCTGACCTCAGGTGATCCACCCACCTCGGCCTCCCAAAGTGCTGGGATTACAAGTGTGAGCCACCACACCCAGCCCCTTTTGTGTCTGATGCCCATGACTGAATTCATTTCTCTTTCTCTTGCATGTTCACGTCACAAACTGTCTCATCCCTGGTGAGTTACCTCCTGGGATGCATCCTCACTCACTTTCCCATCTCCATGAGACCCTGTCAGTCCGATGGTCTCTAGTCCCTCCCCACCTCCCAGGACCACCTTCCTTGCTGTATTCTAAATGTCCCGACTCCATCTGATGTAGGTGGGAATTTAGCATCTGCCCTCCTGCCCCAGGCCTCTCTCAGTAACCATGGACTTCTTAAGGTCCTCTCAGCTCCACCTCTCACCTTTGCAGAAGGCCCTGCCTCCCCCACCCACCTCCCGGGGCCTCCTCTGATCCATCGACATGCAAATCACAGCCCCTCACTCGGCCCTTTTAGCACCCTGGATGGCTGGTGCTGCGGGAAGAGCCGGGGATTCCACCGCCGCCTGCCGCAAGCAAGCCCAGGCACCAGCAACGGGAAACCTGATGGCTTGCAGCTTAAATGAGGAAGCAGTGGCTTTCTCCGTCAGACAAGAAGTCCAAGGAAGGCCCTTCAGGCCTGGAGGACTGCCAGGGCACCCCGATAGACCAGACGGCCCTCTCCTGCTGGCTGCTCCAGGGCAGGCTCTGCAGTGCGGTCCCCCATGGCCAAGGCTCCTACACACATCAGGCCAGAGACCAGGCTGATGGTGCCAACGCACTCTGCTTTTCAGGCTTTGCATTTTTATTCAGGAAAAATTGTCCCCTTGGTCACAGGGATTTTCTCCCTTCATCTAACTGTGCAGAATTGGCCTCCAGGGCCAAGGCCGCTTGAAAAGAGCAACAAGGCTTTCAGGCCTTTGCAGTGGAGAAAGGAGGATAAGAAGGTTTTGGGGCAGGCGGTCCATGCTGCTCGCCATAGGCCCTCCCCGTCCTGTGTCCCACCCTTGGGAGCTGTGGGGGCTGCCTAGCTCCTTCCACAGGAAACTCCATTACTCTCACGTCTTCCCTTCCCTCATCAACTTCCTAGATCCGGGAAACTCAAAGATAGACCCCTTGACTGCACTCCTTTCTTCTAGACCATGCCTTTCTCCAACCGAAACCCCACAGCCATGTCTCGCAGGCCTCTTCTTCTACATCGCCCACGTTGAGATGCAGGCCTCTCCCACTCCAGGTTCTGCAGGCAGGAAGCTGCCATCTGCAGACTCCTCCCCTGCCCCGACTGCTAAGAGGACACACCCCCTGCCCCCAAGACAGAGGCAGCCACATGGTGTTAGGGCAGTGATGGCATTGTTTTTGTCCCTGTCTTAAATCCACATTTTCTTGATATCCCAAAAAAGGAAACTGAGGCACAAATAAGTTAATGGCATGTGTGTGTCATATTGATAGGCTGATGGAGGAATTCCAGGGGAGCCAGAGGCAGGTGTCCCAGTCCCGTGCTTTCTCATGGCTCTGAGACAGCTCAGCGTTCAGCTCCACACCTTCTCCCACTCAGTCCTGGAGCCAGACCGGCTCCTGGAACTATTTCCTTCCGTCTCTCCTCACACACCCACACTTGGGGCTCTTCCTCCTCCTTCCTGGGGTGCATGTTTTTTAAATAGTCTCTAAATGCTGATAATATTCTTTTCCCTCCTAATCCCCACAAAGAAAAAGAAAAAAAAATAACACAGCACCTCCTTGAGGGCCCCTACTCCCAAGCTCTGAATGTTTTGCTGCCTTTCAGTTGAGTGTTGGATACTCTCAGCTGTTTCTATCCAACCTGCTTGAGAACCCATCACAAACAATAACTTACTTTTGACCTTGGACGTCGGGCGCCACCTCCGCAGGGCTGGCTGCGTGGGGACGACCTACGCAGGCCCCGTCGCCCGCTCAGAAGGCCGCAGTGCTGCTGTCATTATCGCGAATGTCTGTTGATGTTGTCTCTGCACTTGTGTTCTGCAAGAGAAATCAACAAGACAATGGAGGCTCGGCCACCCGAGGCCCCACCACACGCCTCCCTGGGGTGAGGTCCGGGCCACCAGCTCCAAAGCCCCAGCCATCCTCACCTGGCCGCCCTGCCCCTGCTCTACCACCTGCTGTCATCCAAGCCTTGGGGGGCCTCAGCATGGAGGGCCCACATCCCCGCCTGGGCGGGCGGCGTTGGGTGGGGTGGCGCCTACTGTCATTCCTGACCCACATCCTGAGCCTGTTTCTCCACCAAGGTGTAAAGATCCTGGGGCCACCTGTATGTTCTCGTTGGGGCTGTGGGCTGTGGAGGAGAAATGTTTGGCTCAAATTCCCCCGAGCCTGTCCCCTGCCAGGACACAGGGGTCCAGAGGTCCCCAGAGGCTGTCCCCTGCCAGGACACAGGGGTCGAGAGGTCCCCAGAGCCTGTCCCCTGCCAGGACACAGGGGTCGAGAGGGCCTTGGGCACTTGTCAGGGTTCACAAGGACGCTGATGCCTGGGCAGCGCTCCTCACTGGCTCTGTGCCTGGGAGACCCTCCCTCCTTCAACCTCCCTGGCTCACTGCAGATTGATCTCTCCATGGCACCCACCGGAGACAAGCCGTGAAATACGAATTGTGTGACTATATGATTCTTTGTGCAAGTTAAATCCTCCTATTTACATTTAAAACTAACATTGCACAGTATGAAGACGAAAGGTAAAATGTATGCTGATAATTCAAATTTTTATTTTTTTTATTTAGAACTGCAGTAATTATCAAATAAAAACCTGCCTTGTGAAGAGCAAGACCGTGGAAGAAAGGATAAAGCTTACATTTCACCGCCGTCAAAGGTACTTCACTCTCACTTTTTGAACAAAGGGCCCCACAATTTCATTGTGCACGGGGCCCCGCAAATTGCAGAGCCGGCCCTGCTCCTAAGTGCACTAAGAGGGTTACCAAATGAAGCATTAAAGCCAAGTCTCCCTCACGCTAAACAGCTGGTAACTGGCCCCCGCCATTCCCAAATACAAGGTTTTCTCCCGGCTAACGCACGCTAGCAGGAGGCTCCTGTCCCTCAACTCCAGACTCTGTACTTTGCACCTGCCTGGTCCCAAGGCCCCACAGCCGTCAGGTCAGGGAACATCGGCTCAGAGCAAGCTCAGCTTCGTCATGGCGGCAGCGGCTCATGCTCGGATGGGCTATGCCCGGGCTGATTAGATTGGCCCAAATGCTTTAAACATCAAACGAGCTGACCCCTGACGTGAGACAGGTTGATTTATTATCCTGCCGGCGCTGCTGACAGCTGACACCAGGAGCCTGGCACTGTCTGGTCATTTCTCAAGCTCTGGGCACACGAGCGGCCCGGCATCCTCTAGCACATTAGCACAGGCAGCCCCGCTGGAATGCTAAGGGGCTCCTACCCAGGTTTGTTTTTTAAAGAAACTCAAATGAAGAGGCCAATCACGGGCAACCAGGAAAGTCTGCTGTGTGTGCCTGGAGATACTTATGGGCCACACTAGGAAAAGCAGGCAAACCTCAGCTAGAACCTGACTGGCTGGCAGGAGGCTGGGGGTCACAGAGTGAATGAAGCCAAAGGGTGCTCCTGTCCAAAGTCGCCCTGCTTTGCCAGCTGCCTGCCCGGCCACCTCCCTCTCACGTATTTCACAATGAGAATTTATTTATTTCAGCATTACTAATTCAGAATTTATGTTAATGCAGAGTGGAGAACAAGCTCATCTGTAACCTTCATGATGAAGAAATCAGTTGCACAGACAGCACTGCAGAGGCCATAAGCCACCTGTTTATGGCCAAGAGTGGAGACTGCCCACAGGTACCTGAGAGCCCTGTACTTCTAGGCCAGCCAGCCATGCACCCATTACCTCAGCTTCTCCACTTCTTAAACCAGGTGCCAAGGATTTCTCTTCATTAACTGTACACAAGCCCATCCCGTTTCCGCACATACCCCGGTGTTGGTGAAGCCCCACTTCATTAATTCAGGCTAGCGCCCACCAACGGCTGCAGCGTCAAGCCCCTGAGACGTCAGCTCTTTGCTGCGCACATAGAAGCACTCTTCCTTAGGAAAGTCCTTTCCTCTTGAGCCTCAATGTACCCAACTTTTAAGTGGGGGAGGGGGGCGGGGGTCATAAAATTCATTGCTCCTGGCTCACAGGCCATTGGGAGGATTCACAGGATGGATGTGCAACAGCTTGGCAAGATGCCAAGCCCCAGGGGATTGCAGTTGGTGATGAGAAGGAGAAACGCACCCTCCTCCCTGTCGCAGGGCCACCTCCTAGGTCTTCCCAGCTCTGGCTGCCTTTTTCCTCTGACCATTTGCCATCACTCGTTGTTGGTGCAGATGAGCTCCTGGTCTCTGGGAGAAAGTCTAAAATCCTGAGCAATGTGGCACAAACATAGATGCAGAAGCAAAGCAAGGTTCTGCCCAGCACTCACCAGGAGCCCAGGGCTGAGGCTTTGGCTAATCAGCCTCTTCATAACTTTTTTCTCTTCATAAACATGGAGGATCTGTGAGCCTGCACCCAGTCTCAGGGCTGAAAGGGAGAAGCACATAAAAGTCCTTTGTTCTGGGCTTGAAAGTCTAATGTTTACACTCCTAGGAAGTTGATAGGAAAGTAGGAACAAGGCCATCCTGCAGAGTTTAATTAAATGTTCAAGTCTATTTAGGCATTCTAAATAGGCACAACTTTTCCTAGATTTGGATAAGGAGTAATAAAGAAAGAGGAATAGTATTCCAAAAAGACATTCGTAAAGTCCCTTTAAAACTGAAATGAAATACTCTGGAACCAGATACTCAGCTTTCAGGAGGCAGCCAGACATATTTCTCCATATGGGAGACTGGAAGGACCTCCTTTTGGGACTCTGAGTCACCAAAGAGGAAAGAACCAAGAAGCTGACATCAGAGGCTCTGCAGGGAAGCCCACGGTTGACCAACTCCGCTCAAGCTTTCGGAACTGCCAAACTGATTGCTGACCTGTCACTCTTAATCATGAGCTGATGGCCAAGGAATTCTAGACATCAGAGAAGTGCTCCTAACAAGGAAGCCAGTGACCAGAACAATCAAATGGGAGCAAAGCAACCTGTAGGAAGCAGAGACTATAATGGAAAAAAGAAACTTAAGAAGGAGACATTATCATTAATAGTCACCTATGGGAGAAGATACTGCACCCATATTGCAAGAACAGGATGCTCAGAAAGAAAATATTGAGAGAACTAAAAGAGCTACTAGTAAATTAAAAATATAAAGGCAGGCTGGACGCGGTGGCTCATGCCCGTAATCCCAGCACTTTGGGAGGTCGAGGAGGGCGGATCATCAGAGGTCAGGAATTCGAGACCAGACAGGCCAACATGGCGAAACCTCATCTCTACTAACAATACAAAAATTAGCCAGGCATGTTGGCACATGCCTGTAATCCCAGATACTTGGAAGGCTGAGACAGGAGAATTGCTTGAATCCAGGAGGCAAAGGTTGCTGTGAGCTAAGACTGCTCCATTAGACTCTAGCCTAGGCAACAGAGCAAGACTCCATCTCAAAAAAAAAAAAAAAAAAAAAAGCAGATTCTGGCTTCCCCTTAAAAGGTAGAAAGCTAGATAACATCATGCCTGCTTTCACCACAATACAAAAAAAGACATATAATCCATAGAATAATATCTTTACTTGAATCCAATAGAGAGCTGAAGTCGGAGTGACACCAGTGAACCCAGATCCTAAGGAAACAGCCATAGAGGAGCGATGAAACTCAAACACTTGCTTTTGGTGGGCAGCATAGAAGCTAGCAAGAAGAATTCAGCTGAAAGTTTGAACAAGTTACTAAAGAACAAATGTGAGCTAGTGCAAGAGTATGGAACCACTGGAAGCAAAGAAAAGAAAAAAGGAATTCACACAAATTCATAGGTTCTCTTTTTCAGGTTCACCAAGTAACAGACGAGGAGAAATGGCAGCCACTGTGATAAAGGGAGGAAGTGCCCATGGAAAAGAAGACCTAAAGCTTTCTACTTCAGAACACAAGAGAAGACCCACTACGCCTGAAAGAGGAGCTGGAAAATACCTTAGGCCCGGAGAGTGAGACACCTATACTGCTGGAGAAAGGTAGAATCAGGTTGAAGACCCCAGCCCTGAGATGCAGGGACATGGGGCCTACCAGAGACTGAAGCTAACCCAGCATGGGAAGGAATGCCATCACCCTCACCCCAGCACCAGGCTGGAGGCACCCGGTAACAAGGAAATGCAGTTGACTGCTGGGGAAGAATGAGGACAAAGGGGTGCCTTTCTGAGGTGCAGATGCACAGGGGAGATCTAAAGCTGAAGGTGGCACAGTCATTGACAAAAATCTCCCAGTAAATCCACCCTAAACAAAAGGGACCCCTAGAAGGCTGAGATACCCTGGGGGTGACCCTATCAACAACAAAATCCAAAGCAAGAGCCACTACTGACTCGATTAACTGAACTCCCCACACTAAAGGCATGGGGAAGGAAATTGTATGTTCATTTTCAGGTATAAATTCTATTTCCTCAGACTCTACTGTTCTGTGAAAAGTGTTCAAAAAACTGTAAGCTATGCAAAGAAGCAAGGCAAACATATACATGCGATCAAGAGACAAAGTACACAACAGAACCAGATACAAATATGACCCTGGCATTGAAACTATCATATGCAAATTTAAAATAACTATGAAAAATATGTTAAAAGTGCTAAAGTAAAAAATGGGCAATATGCAAAAAGAAATGGGGAAATTCAGTAAAGAGATGAAAACTCTAAGATAGAATCAGGCCAGGTGTGGTGGCCCCCACCTGTAATCCCAACACTTTGGGAGGCCGAGTTGGGCTGATTGCTTGAGCCTAGGAGTTCGGGACCAGCCTGGCAATAGAGTGAGTGAGAACCCATCTCTACAAAAAAATACAAAAATTAGTCAGGCATGGTGTTACACACCTGTAAGTCCAGCTACTCGGGAGGCTGAATCGGGAGGATCATTTGAGCCTTGGGAAGTCAAGGCTGCAGTGAGCTGTGATCATGCCACTGCACTGCAGTCTGGGCAACAGAGTGAGATCTTGTCTCAAAAAAAATTTAAAAATGTAAGAGTCAACTATAAATACTAGAAATAGTGGAAGGGAGGCTGCAATAAGCAGGAACAGAAATAGAGAATGTTTCTGATGGGCTCATCAGTAGTCTTAAGGCATCTCAGTAAAGAACCAGTGACTTGAATGTCAATAGCAATCAGCCAGATTGAAAGACAAAGATAAAACAGTGACAAAATAGGAAACAGCATGCAAGAGTTATGGGGCAATAGAAAATGATCTACTATAGATATAATTGGAATCCCAGATGGAAAAAAGGGGGGCAGTGTGGAAGAAAAAATATTTCAATAAGTAATGGCCAAGGTTTTCCTGGAATTAGTGAAACACACCAAAAATACACAACTATTGAGCTCAAAGAAATCCCAGTGGGATAAATATCAACAAAACAAATAGACAAAAATGCATACATATTCAAACTCCTGAAAGCTAAAGGTAAAGAAAACTTTTGAAGGAAGCCAGAGAAAAAAGACACATAGCATCCAAAAACAAACAAACAAACAAAAATTACAATAGACTTCTGTTAAAAAAACTATGCAAAGCAAAAGACAATAGATTACAATCTTTAAAGTGCTGAGAGCACAAAGAAAAAACTGTCAACCTGGAATTCTATACCAAGTAAAAACATTTGTCAAAAGGATAGAAAAATAAAGGACTTTTTCTGAGACAAAAACTGAGAGAATTAATTGCCACAAGATTTTATCTGTAAGAAATATTAAAGGGAGTTCTTCAAGCAAACTTAATCTGAAAATGGCAAACTTAGATCTGCAGACAACTGAAAATGGCGTAAGTGAAAGTAAATTTAAAAAGGACTTTTTCATTTTAATTGCTTTAAAGGATAACTGACTGTCCAAAGCAAACCTAGTATCCATGCATTGTCAGTTTATAACATATGTAAAAATAAAATATAAGGCAGTAACATAAAAGACACGAAGAAGAAATCAGGAGTATACTGTTGTAAGATCTTACACTACAAGTAGAGTGGTATTATAGAACTGGAGGGTAGACCATGATTACTTAAAGGTATAGAGATAGATAGATGATAGATGATAGATAGATAGATAGATAGATAGATAGATAGATAGATAGATACATAGATACAGTAAACTCTAAGGAAAACACTCAAGTAAAATTTTTAAAGAGGCATGAAGAATAAACCAGTAAGAGAATTCCACTTTAGCCAAGGTGGGCAGAT